>NW_026555344.1:25963184-26089921 GCF_029017545.1 Prosopis cineraria | reverse complement strand
TGATTGAATGGGAAGGTTTTGTTTTCTTTTATTATTATTATTATTATATTGTATTTGTTGATTTGTTTATTTATTTTGGCATTGGTAAGAAAATTAGAGGTAGGGATATTTCAGTAATTTAACTTGAAATAAATTCTCAAATGTATAAAAAAAAGGAAAAATACTTGATACTCAATTAATGGACTAAACTAAGATTTGAATTTTCTAAAAGATATAAGATGCATTCTTTGAGAACTTCTCTTCTTTTTTTTTTCCTAACCTATAATTTTAAATAAAGATATGAAATAAGCAATCTTATTATCTTTAATTCCTGCTATATTTTGCTCGAATGTATTTTTTACTTATTAAGTTAATTAGTTATTTATTGTTTATTTTAAGAATCCTTAATTATTTTAGGTCATCACACCCACCCTTCCCCTAATAAAATGTCTTTTTTATGTGGAAAGTTTCTCTCCCTCTCTATATATATACGCCACTCTTTTTTGTTTTTTTGACAGAAATTTAAATCATCCCCCAAAAGTTTTGGTTTTGCAATAATATTAGTCGTTCAATAATTATTTAACCTAAAGTAATTAAGGTTCCTCATTTACACATTTTTTACACATTATTCTCATCATCATAAATCATTAGCTCTAATTTAATCTACGTTATATTATAACAATAGAAAAATGAGTAGAATAAATAAGGCTGTTAGTCTTTATTTTATCTATGTAACATTTTGATGTGATTGCTAATGTCACACCACAAATATCAAAGCATAATTGGAATGTAAGGAAAACTCATATTATAAACCTAAACTCATATATCACGTAACATATTAATTACAAATATATCATACTACCATGATTTATGTTAATAAACTCTAAAAGGAACAAAATATACAAATTAGTTGTAAAAATTTCAGCACAGTCTCCATTGTATATTGAATTTCTCAAAATCTCTACAACCTCTTAAAAAAAATAATCAAACATCCATAATAGTATATATTCAAGCCAGAAT
Organism: Prosopis cineraria; assembly: GCF_029017545.1. Taxonomy (NCBI): domain Eukaryota; kingdom Viridiplantae; phylum Streptophyta; class Magnoliopsida; order Fabales; family Fabaceae; genus Prosopis; species Prosopis cineraria. Next base: position 26,088,922 of record NW_026555344.1, on the reverse strand, counting down.
ACTTGAAACAAGGATCTCACCTATAAAATTCCTGGAGTGACTCTAAAACAAAAACAAAATGCTTAAATATTTACATTAATCCACCAGGTAATTAGAATAACAAAATGCTTCTTATTTTAAGAAGTCCCATGAGGTTTACTGAAGGGCACGTCCATTTTTACTATCTGAATACCAAAAGTTCTTTTCATAAATAATGTTCCCAAGTAATAAATAAAAAAATTAATTATGAACATTTAAAACATGAAACAGATGACTACTCTAATTATAATTAGTACTAGAAAGATAATAATGCAATTTGTTTTTCAATGATTAAGTAACAAAACAATAAAGAAACAATGGAGAATCATAACCACTAAAATAAGAATATTCTTTTTGAGAATATATATATATATATACATACATACACAATTCATCTTTTGAAAGTGAAAATATAATTTAGAAAAACCTCTTTTCTATTATGACCTAAACAAAATAAATATCAGGCTTGGATTACATCTACAAAACTACATCTTTCTTTCATGTGTATCGGCCAACACATAGGGTCAGCCCCTCTTATGCATCCTATCATTAGCATCTAACATTCTACATTCAATTCTATAAAATATTTCTATCATGCATAGAGTCCAAAAATCCTTATAGTTTAAAATTTACCTTTAATTTGTGAAGTATAAATAACTTTTTATTTATAATTTATCCAATCCATGCACATATAATATTTTTTTAAGAAAATACAATATCATGGTAATACTTACATAATTAAATGCAAATAATAAATAAGCTAATTATATGCTTTAAATTAGCTTAATCAGAAGATACAATAAAAGGATCTATTTAGAACACTTAAAATAAATAAATAGTTAAATAATTAAGAGAAAGATAGTCACTTCTATTTATTGGGGAACATTATTTACTTACTTGATATGCCATCAAGTTCTAAAATTTCCTCCTTACAAATTTAATCAAGTTCCTTGTTCTTCAAGATTTCCAATTAAATATAATAAAATTTCAATAGACTTCTCATAGCCTTAAATAAACTCTTTTTAAAATTATCACCATTTCTATATTTTAAATTTTCTGTATTTGCTTTCAGCCATAGATAATTACCCAAGTAGAATATGCTTCCTTCTTAGGTCTTTTAAAAAACCTTGTCTGTATGAATTTTCAAATCAATCCATTATGTTTCATGACTCTCAATATCTTACCCAATAATTTTTAAACACTAATATTTGAATAACTATACTTCTCGGATAATGCACTGAACAAAAAAAAAAATCTTAAGATAACACACCTAGAGTGAGTTTTAAAGCCTTCAATTTAAAATTATTCAAGTAACAAATCCCTCTCTTACACACACAACAACTAAATCAAAGGAAGGGAAAGTTAAAATTGTGGGCACTGACACAAAAGGGGGAGAGGTCTACGATTGAATCCACTGAGAAGCAAAAGAAAAGATGGATAAGAACTTCAAAATTCCCTCCTCATCCAAAACAGTGCCAACGAGAAACAAGAGAAGGGAAAAGGAGAAAAGAGTGCAACACAAAAAGGAGAACAGGAACCCAAATCTATTCAAAGCTTGCTGCAGTAGCGACGGACAAAGTTCCTTACGCATCCAAAAACTCAAAAGATGCATATACAATTACATGTATTTTTTACTTGAGATGCATAGGAGTTGCCTAATTGTATAACAATTATGTGACTTGCATGGACTTCTCATTTTATTTGCAACACTTGTAATGTATTTCAATTTTTCAAATTAGTAAGCGATTTCTTATATTGTACTTTGTTTCATTGTGGCAATATAGATTTTGATTATCTAAAAAAAAAAAAATTTGTACCCACACTCATTTTTTATCAGAAAACAACGGGGGAAAAAGGAAAAATAGCTTCATTATAAATAATAGTGTGTATGCGTCATTACACTTCTTGCAATTATTCACATGATATTATCAATTAATATAAAATTAGTATTTGAAAGAATAAATTAACAATCAAGAAACAGTAAACTATTATATTAGATTAGAACTACTTTTTCATGGAACTTGTAATTACACTAAACATGATTAAAAAAATCAATAGCCAATAACAATCAGTACTTAATGAAGAGGAAACATATTCGTTGGACATTTAAAGGTTGTTGGATTTATTATTTTCTACATGCAAAACAATTTATGCACAATATAATGAAACCAAAATTTCAGGATTATAACATACATACATGAAAAAGAAATGGAAGACAAACGATCTAACACGATAGCAGTTTTGTAGTGTACAACACCCCTCCATGGAATTAACCCAAAGAAGGAATGTCAAATTAATGAAAGAAATACAAGACATATACACATGGTTGGAGCAATATTATTATATGTGGGACATTTGTATTCTCTCTCTCTCCACCCAATCAGCTTTAGAACATGATAGCACAACACATAAGGCACTGCAAATAGAAATAGTGTGTTGAGCAATTTTGACAGAGTACTCTTACCAATCATCTCATCACATATAGTAAAAACGTGTGTTCCCTATTGTGTATTGTAATATCTCCCTTACTCAACATAGTTAATACTTAACTCCAAAGTAATCAAGGATCTAACCTTAATAAGGATCACCAAGTTGTAATTTAAAAAATGAGATCTTAGTTTTTATAGTTCAGACTAAACCAAATCATTTATTAAACATATAATCAGAGTAAAACAATGCTTTTAAAGCATGAGATATCTCAGAAAAGTAAAAATATTCAAAAACAATTGAAAACAACTAGTAAAAAACAAGGGGACACACCATGGCTTGTGCACATGCGCCGCAACTGTCCCTTTCTGCACCACATGACATGTTGCACACTTTGATAGTAGTTTTGAGCAATTTTTGACTTGTCCTATTTTTCCATTCAATATCCAAATGAGATGATCTAAGTGTTTATGAAAAACTCTTTTTATAAACTAGCTAATGGCATGAATTTTACCTTTAAATTAAGTCACATAAGGAAATTAGACACCCAAATACATTTTCAACTATTTTCATAATTTTCACATGTCAAGGGTGTCCAAAACCCCTCACAAGTGTCAAATGCCATTTCTAACACTCAGACCATATTCACAAGACTTAGGATTACCTATACAATACACCACATGCACATAAAATTAACACTATCACATTTTTTGGGCTTGACTTTAAATTTTTTGGGGGTTCGAGTTGAACCGTCAGTTTTGGCCTAAATCATTGGCTCTAAAATTAATCTTGAAAGTATAGGATAGCAGCCTACACAAACAACATGAAAATTAACAATATATATATTATATAATACATATATATATATGACTAAATTTAACAAGAAATTTAAAAATTAAATTGCATTACATCTATAATGAATTTAAATAAGTAGAACAAACAACATCATCTCGCATCGATATCATCCCCGTCAAATTATCATCAACATTACTATTACTAATTGCTAAATGGTTTTGCTAAAACAAAATCCGTTTACCCCTTGAAGGCAAATGCAATTATCAAAATTTTTAGTGCAGATTGTAAGGGTGCAGGCTTAAACATTGGTTGACTCTCTTATATTGAATAGAATCTAAACAAATGGTGGTTGGAAAGCATTGCACTCCCTTCAATCCTTAATCCTTATTGTAAGATACTTTCAGCCATTTTTCACATTTTAAAAAATGTTAGTTTTTTTCTTAATATCATACAAATGATATCTACTTTTATTTTTATTATTGGCTTTAAATAATAATAAAATTATATTAAATACCTTCATATTGATCAAGAAATGGTAAAATTAAAAAAATAGTTTAATTATTGTAAAGTACTCTACATTTTTGACCAAAAATTATTTCTAAAATTTGTCCTGCAAATAGCACCAGTGAAAGTATATATTTAAGAGAATGGACCATGTCTGGTAAAACCTGTTCATGTCAACCAAAGAAAATGAAACAAAATAATACCAATATGGTGACAGCCTCTTTAACAACCCCAGTTATTATAACCGTGACTGTACTAGTTACTGAGACAAGAATATACTTTGTTAGATGTTAATACTTGGAAAATAGAGATCCACCTTTGAAAACTGATTTGACAATAGAAAAGAATTGTAAGCTTGACCATCAAAAGAAGCAGAAAGTCGAACAATAAATATTGTAATATAATGTCCTTGGAAAGGAAACATTTACTCTTGCCATAAGAAAAGCAAAGTGCGCCACCAAAAAGCATTACTAAACAAATGTGAGTAATATGCCATGGATGGTTGAAATATTTGTTTTGTCTGAATTCATCCCATGGATCCAATGCGAGAGAGAAGAGAAGTTGCCCCCGCCATAACTGGAGTTACATTGCTCATCATTGTAAGTGGATTTTCATCCCTTGCATTATTACAAAACTAATCATCAATATTTCATTATAAAAAAAAAGTATAGATCTTTTAAATTTTTCACTGCAAAGTGAACATAGGTAAAGGAAAAAACATGTGTATAAAAACAATATTTAAAGAAGATGAAAAATAAACAAACACTAGTATTTGCACACTCTTCATTTAAAACAACATCATTATCATTATCACCAATCAATGAAATAGTTTTGTGAATCACATTCTATCAAGCACAACTCTTTTTGTTTTTTTTTTCCCCATATATCTTGTAATCTTATCGAACACATGATTTTCATTTTAACACTCCTACTAAAAATGACAATCGAAATGTCCATATTGGAGAGCTTATGTGAAAAAACATTCCAAAAGATGAGCATAACATATTGGGTTCATTCTCCCGAAGCGCTTTAAGTTAAAAAAAAAAATATCTATAAAACTACAAAAAAAAAATCAAATAAATATTGTCCACCCTTCTAGAGCAATTCTAGGAAGAAATGCTTGAGAAACATATAGTTTTCTGGAGTGCTTTCATGCTAGAAAAGCACTCCTGTACGGGTAACTTAGGGAGCGCATGTATAAACTACCCCCACAGGAATACTTCTAAATAAAAGCACTCCTATAAGCTATTCCTGCAAAAAACTTTATAAACACTCCTATAGACCAACCCTAATTAACATGGGAAAAAAAACACTCCCATAGATTTTATTAGTGTAAAATTTTTGTCAATAATAGTTACATATTGATCTTACAATAATTGCCCCTCACAAAAGGTCTTTTTTACGAGGAAAAATTCCATTTTTGTGTGTGTATATTTATATCTCATCCATTTTTTATGAGAAATTTGCATTTCACCAAAGGTTTTGGTGCCGGTATAATTTTCATTGTATATCAACATTAATATAATATATTAAATAAATGACATGTTGCAGAAATATTAGAGGTGGAATATAACACATAATCAAAGTAATTATTTTCATCCATTTACACTTTTAAAACATTATTCTCATCATTATAAACAGTTGGCTCTAGTTTTAACCACATTGTCTGATGTCAATTTTGAACAATGTTGACAATAAATAAGGCACCATTTTGATGTAATAGCTAAACTTCTAATTAATTGTTTTTTTTTTCCTTAAAGACTTGAACATCAAATCAGAAAATTAGAGAATAGAATGGTGATGATAAGCTTCGGATCTTCTAATAATTTCTACCTCTACAGTTGTTTTACCATGTAGTGTGTAAAGATTTGTTGGATTTGTGTCGATATGTTGAAGAATGAAGATTGTACAAAAACTAAAAAAAAAATGATGAATAAAAATTAGATGTATCTTTACTTAAATTTGTGTCAATATGTTGACGATTACACAAAAACTTAAAAAACCATGAATAAAAATTACTTTTGAATATGTGTTTTACTTGACATGTGTTGGAATAGAACATAAAATTTATTTAAAAATATAATAAAGACATTTTGATAATTATATATAAAATCATCATCAATCATTTCAATTTTATATCAAAATTTGGATAACCATGAACAACATTTGAACAGTGAAACACTAAAAATGCTCCCTTTTTTTCTTTTCCTTTCCTAGAACGCCATGTATGAAGTGAATTGCCAAAAATACCCCGAGTTTCGTTTCTTTATCTAAACAATAGATGAAACCACTCCCTCCGTCCTTATATATAAGATATTTTTAATCAAATTGTACAAATCAATAAAATTTGGTTATCTAATTAAAAGTATAGCACCATTCCAATTTTGCCCCTAATTATTGTAAATAAAAAATAAATATTTTTTAAAGTAAATTAATAAGAGTACATATCTTTTTCTCTTTTCAATTCAATAAGAGTATAATAGTCCATTTATTAAAAAATATGCTAACAACCTTTTATATTTAAGGATAAAAAAATATTTTAAAAAATCTCTTATATATAGGAATAGTAGGGGTATCTTGCAACCATTTTCCCATTTCATCTAGTTCAAAGTTTTGTCCCTCTTCCCCTGTCCCTAGGCAAACCTCTCAGTCATGTTGAAAAAATTATTTATGTTGTTTTTTTAATACAAGGCCACAAAGAACTCGTGCAGAAGAGGAACATAAATTAGGTCATGTCAGATTTCATAAGGGATTTGCATCCTGGGGGTAGATGATAAAAGATGATAAGATCTATTTTTTTTAGAGGCCTGTTGAGCAAGAAAGTCAGCATATTTGCTTACAACCCTGAATGTGTTGTCAAAGTTAATGGTCAATCCTTCATGACAAAATCTCTAATTTTATTGATGGTTTCAAAAAGAGGATGATTATTAGAGAGATTATGCTGAATAAGAGAGAGCTTCCACTAAGTCAGAATGTATATTGATATTAAAGAATCACACATTCCAACAAAGCTGAAGACCTTCTAAATGGCTAAGAGTTCGGCCATGGTGTTGGGTTGGTAGCCAAGGTATTTGAAAAATCTTTTAATCCAATTACCTTTATTATCATGTATGATTCCACCACAAGTTGCAGCTCCATTAGAGCTAACAGCTCCGTCAATGTCGAGATAGATATATCCTAGATGTGAAGGTCTCCAACATGGCTCTAATTTCTTGCCATCGCAGTTAAAGGTGTTAATTCTTGATTGGAGCCTCATGTTGTTGACAACTTGTTAGGTACTAGAGAAAGTAATGTCGATGTCCTAATTGATATCCTCTGAGTAGATCTTTCTACAACGTGCCTTCCAAATGTTCTAATAGACTTGAGTGAAAATCCTTTGCTAAAGAATCCTTCTTGTGTTTAGGTTGCTAGCCTTAATTTTCACATTCCAAGTTATCCAATCCTTCATAGGAAGGGAAAAGAAAGAATTAAGTTTTGAAGGTTTTACAAGTTTAATCCAAATATTGCGAGCTTCTTTGCAATCTCTCAGAATATGAATAGAAGAGTCAGGAGAGTTGCATCTAAAGGTGCAGGTTCATTAGAAAAGAGTACTCCCTTTGAGATAAATTGGGTTGATTTGAAGTCCAGCCCCAGCAGCTTTCTAAAGGAAGTACTTCCAAATCCTAAAACAAATGTTGGCATTAGTTTGTTTCTTTTGAGAGACTACAGCCTTGTAATTAGATATGACAGAGAAATTCCCATTAAAGGAAAGTCTCTAAACTAGGACATCTTTAACTCCATGAGGATTAGGTGTTTCAACAAGTGCAATATGTTTTATCACCTCAGGATGGAGATGACGGTTCAATAGGCTAAAATTCCATCCTCCTGTAGGGTTGCAGAGATCAAAAACTCTTGCACAGAGGATGTGCTCAGCATTAAGAGAAGGGTACTTAGCAAGAGGTTTTGGAAGAGGGGACCACTTATGGCACCAAAATGAAATGTGGTCTCCCTTAACAACTTTCTAACCTACATGCACCATGAATTTATCCCAAACTTTGCATATACTATTCCAAGTATAAAAGGAAGAGCTAGATTTATAGATCATAAGAATAGTAGGATTAAAACATTCATATTTGTCGTGGAGGATCCTGACCTATAGGTGATTTGGTTGAGTGATAAGACCCCAGCAAAGTTTCATGATAAAGGTGATATTTTAAAACTTAAGATTTTTAATGCTATGACCCTATTAGATTTCTCCATAGTAACACAATCCCGAGAGAGAAGATGGGGTTTTTTGTGCCTATTAAAAGAGTCCCAAAGAAAACTTTTAGAGTTTCTTTCAAGTTCAGCCAAGACATTGTTAGGTAGTAGCATAGTCTATATGGTATAGGTAGGGATGGTCGAGAGAACATAATTTATAAGGATAGCTTTACCTACAATATTGAGAAAACAACTTCTCTAATTAGTAAGGTGAGAATGAGTTTTGTCAAGTAAAGGGAAAAAGTAAGCTTGGATGCTCTTTCATGAATTAAAGGGATGCCAAGACATTTGCCAAGGTTTTTTGTGAGTGGAATTCCAAATTCAAAACTGATTTGAGTAGCTCTATTAATGTTAACATTTCTAGAACAATAAAGCTTTGATTTCTTGATGTTAACTTTTTCGCTCGGAGTATTACAAAAGTTAAAGAGACATTATTGGATAATCATTGCTTGGTTAATAGAAGCCTTTGCAAAAAGTAACAGATCATCAGTAAAAAATAAATGAGAAATTTGGGGCCCATTAGTTGTAAGTCTAATTGACTTCCATTCATTTTTATTAATGGAACTAAGAATACAATTGTTCAGACGTTCAATGTAAAGGATAAATAAATAAGGAAATAGAGGGTCTCACTATCTAATGCCGCAAGAGGGAGAGAATTTAGTTGTCAGTTTACCATTCCAAAGAACTTTCATACGTGAAGTAGAGATGGCGGCTTTATTAATTTCTTGAAATGTTTATTTAGCTCGATGAAATGAAAAGTATCATCAATGAAATCAAATGAGATTCTATCAAAAGCTTTCTCAAGGTCAACTTTTAAGTGCCATAAACCTTTATTCTTAGTTTTATTTCTCATGGAGTGAATAATTTCTTGAGCAATAATGATATTGTCACTGCTCTGCCGGCCCTGGATGAAACTTCATTGAGAATCCCTAATAAGATTGTTCATACACTGATGTAAGTGGTTAGAGAGGATCTTTGTGATTATTTTATAGTTAACACTATAAAGAGATATAGGCCGAGAATCCTTCATGCAAGCTGGGTTCTCAATTTTAGGAATGAGCATAATAAAGGTATCATTTATCTTAGTGATGGTGTCCGAATTAATGAAGACCTTTTTGACAAGTTCAAAAATGCTAGTTTTAAGGTCATCCTAATAAGTGTGAATGAAACTAGCATTAATACCATCAGGGCCTGGGGCCTTGAAGGCTCTAATATTAAAGGCAATAGTCTTGATCTCTTCTTTAGTCACCTCCCTATAAATGAATTGGAGTTGAATGGTAGGGAGAGGTGGAAAGCTCTTGTCTGTAATAAGTTCAGGTCTTTCTTGAGCATCTTCGTTGAAGAGATTATCAAAATACGAAGCAGCCATGTTTTTCAAAATATTTTAGTCTTAAATCCAAGGATCATCATTGGCTTTAAGAAATAAGATTTAGTTTGTTTTCCTAATGATGATAGAGGTGGCATGAAATTATTTAGTATTATGGTCTCCTAACTTCAACCACTTGCATCTAGATTTCTAGAACAAGATCAACTTCACCTGCAAAATAACCTTGTTAAAATCTTCCAATAATGATTTTTCAAGTTTTCTAAGAAAATAATTATCATTGTGATTCCTCTTACGATCAATTCCTTCTAGTCTACAAAGGATCCTTTTCTTTTTAGAGGGTATGCTACTGATAAAATTTTTATTCTAGAAGGTGGTAGAGTTAGCAAATTTAATCTCTCCCTCATTCCAGTCATTGTTTTCCTAGGATTCCTTGATGATAGGGTGAAAAGTATCTTCAAGCATTAAAGCTGTATGACATTTAAGAAGTCTCTAGTATTGACGAAGGTAGTCTCTTTTATCAAGTTGAATTCTAATAGGTCTATGGTCAGAGCCCTATTTAAGGAGATGATAGGTATTGGCTTGATTGAACTTAAGTCTCCATCCATGTTACAAAAGGCCTAATCTAGTCTTTCTTTGACATTTCCTTTCCCCTAAGTGAATCTATCTCCTAAAAAATTTAGATCAAGGAGATTACAAGAATTGACACAATCTCTAAATTATTTCATGGATCTCTAATTATGTCCATTGCATCTGTATTTATCTTCACAAGAGAGGTAGGCATTGAAATCACCTACAATGAGCCAAGGATCAGAGATATTCTAAGCAAGGGACGTGATGGAATCCAAAAGAATAGTACGATTATACTAGTTAGGATTACCATAAACACAAGATAAAAGATAGGAATGATTATTAGAAATAAAATTAACCCTACAATGAAGAATTTGAATGTTAGAGTAAATATAATCAATTTTAATAATGTCATTATTCCATAAAATCCAAATACCACTAGCATAACTAGTAGCTTCAACATGGATCTACTTAGAGAAACCTAATTTTTTAATAATCTTATCACTCTAAAACCACTAGCTCTAGTTTCAATTAAGATAAGAATTTAAGGATTATAAGTATTATTAATTTCTCTTACACAACCATGGAAGCTTTTACCATGGTATCTCTACAATTCCAGCAACTAATATCCATAAATAGCGAAAAGAAGGAGATAAACCTGGAAAATGGATAATGCTTTATGTTACTAGACCTCATCTTCATCTTCATTAAATGTATCATCTTCAAGGTCATCATTAATAAGTTATCAAAATCTTCATCCAACAGGTCATCATCAATGATTTCATCTTCATTACCTTGAAAGAAAGATCATCTTCATCACCTTTATCACATGAGGACTTGTTTTTTTTAAAAGCTACATTACAAAACAATTTTTAAAAATAAAAAAAAGAATAGAAAACAAATAGGCTCTAGGATTTTTTGTGGCTCTTTAATCTTCTAAGTTAGTGTTATCATATTATGCTCTCCCTTTTTTGGCTTTGAGCCATGGTTTTATTCCATTACAATTCTATTAGGCAAATAAAAGGGGGTGTCACAAAACATGCCAAAAATGTGGGGTCTTACCACAGTTCATCAATCATAAGGAACCCAAGCTTCCTTACCACAGTTCACTCAAATGTGAGAATGTGAAGTGAAAAGAAATTAAAGTAGATGTAAAAAAGCAAATATACATTAATTAAAAAAAGAGGTGGCAAGCTATATTAGCCATACACAAGAAAAATAAAGACTAAAATTACATGATAAAAGAAAAAATAAAATAAAGTAGCAGATATAGAGTTTAAGACTGGTAATTTATTGATGTTGATGATAATCCTTGTCGAGAGAGGGCTTCTCTATTTATAAATGATCTTGGCTTGGTGTCCAAGCTTCATGATTACTACTTTTCTTGAATTTAGGATGTACTTCCTTTATCATGATCACTTATAATAGATGGAGTGAGGATGATTTTGACTTAGTGGCTAAAATTTTATAAATATTTTTTTTAATTAAAGTCATTTAAGTTGACTTAAGCTTGGGCCTTCAAATTCACAATTCGGATGCAAACAATGCCCCTCGCATACAAATTGACCGAAGCCTTTGCAGGCCAATTTTGTATGGATATTTCTATTTACCACACTTTCAAGCATTGCATGAGTGGTATCTTAAAGGACACTTGTATTTTGTATGGATATTTATATTGACCCCCAACTGACAAGCTCATTCTCATTCTAATTGATGGTTGATCTAGTACTTTTTTTAAAGGACACTCTTGTAATTGAGGATTAAGGACCATGTGGTCTAGCTTAGGATAAAGTTTCTTAATGTTTGGGACCTTAAGAGCTAGTTTTGGAATTGGCCCTTCAAGCTTTTAGACTTTAAGGGCTGATTCTAAAAAATCGAGTTGCTATAGCACTTAACCTTGTAACTTTAACCCTTGTACAGAGAGCCCTTTAGGAGAAAACTCTTGTGGAAAGGGCCCTTGCAAAGCTCGCCTTTCTAACTTTGGCCCTTATGGTTTCAGGCCCTATGGCTTCAGCCCTTGTGATGTTGGCCCTTGTGGCGATAACCCCTATAGTGTTGGTCCCAGTGGTTTCAGTCTCTGTGGCGCTGGCCCTTATGGCTGTGGCCTTTATGGTGCTGACCCTAGTGGTTTTGGCCCTAGGGGCTCCAAAACTTGTGGCGCTGGCCTTTTTGGTGTTGGCCTTTATGGCTTTCGACCCCTATGATGCTAGTCCCTATGTCTTCAACTCTTGTGGTTGCGGCCCTTATGGCTCTAATAGCTTCGACTCTTGTGGCCGAATGAGCTTGCTATTGAATTAGACCCACCATTTATCCTTTGAGGGATGTTATAGCCATCCTCATTATTGATCTTTTGGTTGAAAGGCGCTTTGAGAGACTACCCCCTGAGTCCATCTATTTTTTGAAGGTATGAGTCAATTGAAGTTTGGTCTTGTGACGATCTAGAGAACATAGCAGAGATGTTCTTTAACCCATTCTTCAGATTTTGCAACAAAGCTCTTTGCCTCTCCTTAGCTCATACTTCACATTTTGCGTGTGTAGCCGCATTATCTGAGTTATAAGACTCAGGTCTATTCCTTCTAACAACATATTAATTTTTACGTGTTTTAGGCATTCCAATCATATAGATCCCACCAGGCATGCCAACAATTGTTAGGCAAAATAAAAGGGGGTGTCACAAGGTGTGCTAGAGATGTGAGGCCTCAAAAGGTAAACAAATTCTCAAACAACCCATTTTAGATTGGGCAGACAATTATGGAGTTCTTGAAATATACTGACTTAAAATCCTATCCAACCGTGCATTGACTTTTGTTAGAGAAGAAAACTCTCTTTTGATGCTTTATAAATCAAGTCTCCAGATGAAGAGAAATGCTTCTTAGCTTAATAGTCTGTTTTAGAGTCATGGTGGATTGATTGTGTTAGTTTTAATGTTTCATCGTCAGTATATTATCCTCCCATATTCATTTAGATATAGGCATGTATCTTTAAAGTCAGGCCTCAGCTGGAATAGAGCACCCTACAGTCAAAGGTGAATATGAGAGATTGAATTGTTATTTCAAAACAAGCCAATGGAATTTTTATCATATGTGTGATAGGGTCCTTGAGTAAGATGCCTCAGATCGAGTAGGTTTCTTGGGGAGAGACAATTCAATCAATACTCTGTTCTGACTTATATTATAATAATATTATAATACTATAAATATATAATATGTACAAGATTAACTTGATCAAATTTCAAAGCCGGTCTCAAGGAAACATATTGGAATTGAGCCACTTAGTGCATGATTCCTGCTAAAAACATCTCCTGGAGTTCTAAGATTTGGAACACTGAGTACTGCTATAAATCCAGAATCTAAGAGCTTGTTTGGTTTCTATTTTTATTTTTTATTTTTAAAAACTGTTTTGTAATGCAGTTTTTAAATTTTTTTCAAAACAAAATAAATTAAAAATTTGTTTGATTATGTCAATTAAAAATAGTTTTAAAATTAAAAAAATAGACTGGTAATAATGGTTACAGATAGTTAGTAATTGTAATTAATAATAAAAATTAGTCAAGATAACTATAATTCTTAATAATCAAATTTTATGTATTTTAAAAATAAGAAAAATAAAATGAAAACAAGTTAACATTGTTTTTATTTTTTTTGTTTTTAAAAACAAAAATTGAAAACAGTTTTGAAAATAATTAAATAAAAAACACTTATTCAAACAACTTTTTTTAATTTTTTGTTTTAAAAAAACAGTAAGTGAAAAACAAACAAGTGCTAAGATTTTCGAGGGACCTTTAAGCTTCTAAGTTTGTATTATGTTTTCATTGCATTATAATTCTCAAGCGACCCAGCTTAGAATTTAGATTATCTGTGACTGCTAGTTCATAGGCTTGGAAAATGAGATTCAAGGTTTTAGAGTGTTGCTAATAATAACTCTCTCTGTGACACATAGCTGTACTATTATTGGTTTGATTTTTCTGGTGAATATCGTTTACTCCTTTGTCTTGCCTCAACATCGTTTGATTTTGCTATTTCTGTTTGCTGACTTTTACTTCTCATACACTTGATCTCTAATGCTTAGTAGAAGCCTATATTATGGCTAGCTAGTGTTTTATAGCTGGTACTTTTGAGTACGTTCTTGTGAGTCTGAAATTTGTGCATGAAAAAAAGGACAAAATGCATATCAAATTGAATAAAATACAAGAGATATTGAATCCCAGAATTTGTTGAGGTCCCACACAAATCATCTTCACCCGCTTCACCCTTGTGAAGCTTCCAGCGGACAGTTTTCTTTAATAAAACATAGCTTAATTTCAATACAATACTTTTCTTAGATTTTGTCATTCTAAAATACTGCACACTGCTATGAATCTAGAATCTGAGATTTCTACTGCTCTTAAAAAAAATTAATAATTACAATAATTACATGTAGCAGTGGGCTTGTTTGTTTTCATTTTTTAAAAAAAATTTTTTGTCTTTAAAAACAAAAAAATTTTAAAAATTATTTGGATAAGTGTTTTTTATTTAATTATTTTTAAAACTATTTTTGTTTTTTCTTTTTTAAAACAAACGGAAACGACTTTGACTTGGTTTCATTTTATTTTATTTTTTGTTTTCAAAATATACTATATTTGATTATTAAAAATTATAATTATCTTGATTAATTTTTATCATAAATTATCATCATTAACCGTTTATAACTATTACTATTAGTATATTTTTTAATTTTAAAACTATTTTTAAAATACTATAACGAAATGGATTTTCATTTTGTTTTGTTTTTTAAAAAACAATTTTAAAAATTATATTATAAAATAGTTTTTTAAAAAATTATAATTCGTCTATACAAATCTCAGCTATTTTTGATCATATAGTTGAAGAATGACTTGTATCACATCTTTATTCTCTTTGACATGTTAAAGCTGATGAAGAATAACATTTACTTTGGGGCCAAAAAAAAAAAAAACTTTCATTGTCTTCCACCCCGAGAAATGAATATCTCTTTCCATGCATTAAGTCAGCACGAAGGAATGAATATATAGAATTGAGGCTTCTGACAAAAAAAAAAAAAATAGAAGCATAGGCAAAAAGAAGAACATGAAAAAAAAAAGTAGATGAAATATTGAAAGATAAAGTCTTATATATAAAAATTAGAAGATGGATCATAAATATATAAGTTTTAGATGTATCTAACTAAATGTCTTAAGTTATTTTAATAAAATATATTATTTTTAAGTATACTTAATATAAAAAATCTATTACTCACATTCATCTCTCGATGGTTCTTGCTTTCCCAGAAACAACTTCAATTGCCACCAGCATCAATCATTTTTTCAGCTTTCCTCTGCAATTGATCTTACAATAAATTTTAACTTGGAGACCCCTTGTTTTGTTGATTCTTACATTATTTTTCTATCGAACAAAAGAATATTAGAAAATTAAACATAATCTGCTAGATGTTCCATATTATATATATATATATATTGAATTTATAATTGAACCATTTTATAACCTGAACAACTTATTTTAGTTAAAAAAATATTTGAGCATCTTTTTTGGCTGTTGAGATGATTGTGAAAAATGAATTTTCTGAGTTGTGTGCTAATTAATTGTCTAAAATTATTTATTCTTATTTTTATATGAAGTTTGGTGAGAGAGTAATAAATAAAATGTATGAGCTTTTTCCCTTTCTTTTTGAATTTCACAATGTGTTTACGATCCTGAATGTGTTGAAATTAAAACTCTTATAATAATCTAATATCCACATATTATTCTCTTAATTCAATGAATCAATGTTTGCATTCCCTTTTGCAGGTGGCATCACACACTTTGATTTAAGGGTCACTGTGGTGAACCTTGTCTTTTATATAGTCTCATTTGATTGCAGACTTTGAGGTAAGTAAATGAATAATTTTTTTTTATATTTTCTGTTTGTTTTTATTTTAAATTTATGCTAAGCCTCATGATTATGTAAAACTCTCATCCATAAATGTACAAGGATTTTTTCCATTTACATGACTTTCATAATTCCATCAGTGTATAAATAATACTTTAGTTACAGTACGACGGCAAAAAATTGTACTTTCTAGGAATTAATTTTATTATAGCTTTTTTTTTAATTTAAAGTTTGGTGAAAGAGCCTATAAAATAAATAAAATATGACTACTCTATTTTATCTCAAATACATATATTTCTTCTTTATTATTAAAATTCGTACAATCCTCCTTTGAAATTAGCCGTTGATAATAGAGCTGGAAATACAGTTTGGGTTATATGAATTAGCCCGGATAATTAGTTATAAGAGTCGAGTTGAGTTGGGACAAATGAGCCTAGATAAAAACGTGTTTCTTTTAGCCCGAATGGTATAACCTGCGAACTATATAGGCTAACCTTGATAGGTTAGGATTGGTTCATTTAACTAGTATTATTTTTAAAAAAATAAAAAAGGAAAAAATTTTGTGAGTATAAAATATAATGGGCATGACTTACTTAGTTGGATAAATTCATATACTTTGTACAAATATTATAGATTAATATCTTAGTATATTTAAAATGAATCATAAAAGAATATGAAATTAAAACTCATCATTTAAGTGTAGTTATTTAAAATTCATGAAAAAATAAATTTGAAAACAAAAATAAATAAGTTGGCAGGTTAACTCATTTAACCTGCCAACTCTTAAGAGTTGGGTTGGATTGGGTTGAAATTTGTTCAACCCATATGAAAATGGGATGAATCTAATCTAACTCATATTTTTTCCAATTAATATGAGCCAATCCATATAATCTAGGTTGGCCCATATTCCCAGATTTAGTTGCGAAGCATAAATATACTTTTCCTCTATTTTTAAAACCCATACAATCCTCCCTTAAATTTTTTTTGGATAAATAATCCTCCATTAAAATTAGTATTTGCAAAAAAAAAACCTTTCTTCTAATTTTAAGATTTTATTTTCATTAACATAAATGTTACTTGATCATTAAGTCACATATGTTTAATCAAACTATCTCTATTTAAATATTAATGTTATCCAAAAATCGTTTAAGTCATTGAAAAAATTTAAAGTATATATTTATTCCAAGTTTATTCATATTTAAAATTGTTTTAGCTATGCAAATTTTTATTTATTATTTTTAAAAATTTGATAAATAAGTTGGTTAAAATAATATTTCAAACACAGATGTACCAAAAAAAATTTAATAAAATAGAAATTTAATATAACAAGAGATAAATTATTCAATATAATTTATTTTCATTTTCAATAAATTTTATAATTATGATTTGATATTTTAAGTTGTTTTATTTAAATATTGTCGTACTTAACTATTTAAAGTTGCTTAAATTAGGGGGAGTAGAAAATTAGATTTTAAGGGAAAATTAATAATTTTAAAATTTTCAACATAATTTAAGATAAATAAATTAAGTATTTTTAAACTATTTAACAGAATATTATTGGTGGTATTAAAAATTGGATTAAATTATAGGTTTTGAAAACCAAAAGGAGATCTTTGTAACTTTAGCAAAATAGAAGGAAGGCTAATATATTCTACTCTAAAATAATTTATGAGTCTTTTTTCCTTTTTTTTTGAATTTTTTTACCAGCTCTTTTGGGTCTTTATTCCGTTTGTAGGCCATAAATCTCAATGCTGTGGTCTCGATGCAATGGGAATGAGAACAGAGAGTGGTTGTGTGGAGGAGAGGAGAGATCTACAGTGAGAAAGAGAAGAGAGACGTGCTATAATCAAAGAAAAAGAGGAAGATGAGTTAGATTTCAAAATACAAAATGATAGAGCGAGGGAGGGGCTCAATTTGATTTAAAAAAGTTGATTGAAATTCATGTCACTTTTTTAAAAAAGCAATGTGAAAAATATTCAGACATTAATAATTTAAAATAATTTATTTTCTACAATTTACGTACTTTTGTTTAAAAAAGTGATGTGGAAAGTTATCCACGTCCTTTTTTTAAACAAAAGAACATAAATTATAAAAAATAAATTATTTTAAATTATTAATGTCTGGATATTTTTCACGTTGCTTTATCCACGTCCCTTTCAAAAAAAATGACGTGAAAAATGTCTAAAATTTAATAATTTAAAATAATTTATTTTTTATAATTCATGTCCTTTTTTTTTAAAAAGAAACATAAGTTATCTATGTCCTTTTTTTTAAAAAAAAATGATGTGAAAAATGTCTAAATTTAATAATTTAGAATAATTTATTTTCTATAATCCACGTTCCTTTTTTTTGAAAAAGCGATGTGGCAAGTTATTCGCATTGCTTTTTTAAAAAAGTGACATGAAAAATGTTCAAAATTTAATAATTTAAAATAATTTATTTTTTACAATCCATGTCACTTTTTTTTAAAGAGTGACGTGGTAGTTATTCACGTTACTTTTTTAAAAAAAGTGATGTGAATTATAAAAAATAAATTATTTAAAATTATTAAATTTTGAATATTTTTCACATCACTTTTTTTTTAAAAAAAAGACGTGAATAGTCTTACATATTTAATACTTATTTACAAAATTACTATTGCTTCTATTTTTTATGTTACTTTTATAAAAAGTGATGTAAGTTGAGAGATGTCAAATGTATATTTTGCAATAGTGCAAGTGTGCATTAGACTACATAAGCTCAACCAAGATATTTCTCCTTGATTTTCTAATTCAAATAAGATCCAGTTATAATTCAAGCTTGAATGAAATTCTCTGAGCCCTATATGTACAAAAGATGATCAAACATGTGTGGGACACACATAGTTCAAGCATGAATGGATCAATGTGAATTATAAGTGCATGCAAATATATTTCAAACACGCATAGACATTCATGCCCTTGCGTGGGTAAGACTTTTTAACTTTAAGAACTTATGACCTTATAACTTTGTATATGATGCTTTCTCACTTCAATTGATGTTTAAGCTTTCAGTTAGTTTTGCACAAATTTATCTAAGAGAAGAATAAAATAAATTCAACCTATGAAAGTTTCTTTTTCTTCTTTTGATTCTTCATTCTCTAGCATGCATTTGATTTCACGCTCACTTGTCTTTGAGTGCAGCATATTTATGATTATTCCTTTTATAGCTTCTTCATACTCACTCTTCCTTCTTGATATTTTGTTACTTGATTCAATCTATACAAGTAACAAATACCTTTCTCTTATTTTTGTTATCATAAAAAATACTTGGTTCAACATTTCTTTCTTCTATCAAGAATTTTAGTGAAACCCTAAGAGATAAAAATTGGGGGATTTATATGATTTGAGATTCATTAAGATCGTTATTAGTTATTTAATTGAGTTTTTTTTTTTAGATTGGAGAATGGTTAGAATTGAGGTTAGAATGTAAATGGGGGATTTTATATGATTTGAGATTAAGATTTTTCAATTCATTCATTTTCCACTTTTTCCTGTTTTGGGTGCAATTTGGAGTGGCTAGTGAGATTGAGTTCAATTGACTTGGGAGCAATGGTGGAACTAGGACCTCAGGCTAGTAGGGGCAATATTTTTTAAATTAAATAAAAATAATAATTATCATATAAAATTAAATAAAAATTAATATGGTGTCATGAGTCTTATATTGAAAAAAATTACAAGTGTAGTAAGATTTATAACCATGAAAGGTTTTCCTATTTAATAAGTTAATTTTTTGAAAAAAATATTCTCTCTTTAAACTTATGCTCATGACATTAATGTTTTCATTAAGAGACTAGTTTTAATGAAAACACTAATGTCATGAGTCATGACAAGTTAAATTCAAAACCCAAAAACACAAACTTAAAGACTCATAATCACTTGGAAATTAAAGTTCTAAAATAAACTACAATGACCACTTAAACTAAACCAAAATGATAAAAATTCATTAATAATTAAAACTGAAGCAAAGCACTCCAACGAACATTTATCCTATAAGCAAATCATTCCATTCAAAATCAAATCCCATGCTGTCAATTAATTTTTTCCTCCATGGTCTTTTCTTCTCTTATGCTGTGAATAGAACAACAAGGATAATATGTGCTTCTTTCTTTCTTTCTTATTTTCTCTGTCAGTGGGTTCAAAAAGGGCAGAGTAGTGGGGACATAACATAAAACCATTGTATAATTTATATGTGGTTTTCAAAAATTAGTGGGGGCATTTGCCCCCACTCAAGACAATGTAGGTCCGCCCCTGCCTGGGAGTCTACTGTGCTGTTCTTGAGTTCGCGAATTTTTTTATAGTTTTTTTTATTTACTATGTTTTAATAAATTATTGTTTGAACTTTTTGCTTCTTGTTTTGTGTGTCCTACTGCTTGTGAAATGTTTCTCTGATTTCGTACTGCCGTTGTCTTCAAATGTTGTTTAGCCCACTAGTCTAATTTGGTTAAATGTTGTTGCTCTGTCTGATTAATTCTGGTATGCTATTGTTGATTATCATTGTGAATTGTGGTCATAATTATCTGATTGTTGTGGATGTTACTTTGAATTTGAACTTGCTATTTGGAAATTTTGGTTTCAACTGGTTGCATTGTATTTGCAATTCTTAGATTTTGTTGCTGCTATTGGGTGATTGGTACTAAGCTTAGGTAGTTCTATTTGCTTTCACTACTGCTTGTTGCAACTCTGGTGTGAAGAGAAATACATCAGATACTCATGGCATATTAATTACTTGATTTTTGGAGTGGGTGGATTTTATATAGGCTCAAAACTTATTTAAATATTTTTCCTATTTAAATATAATATTTAATATTTAAGTATATTATAATTTTATAATTTACTGGATTTACAATTTGAAAAATGGTTATGATTTATGAACATGCTCTAATTCTTGATAATGATTGCCTATTACAAGGAGTACATGTAATACCATGATTGCCTGCTTATTATCCCCTGATGCATCTGTCTGTTTCATTTCCCCCATAGCAAGTTGAGCAAAATTACAATACACTTTATTTAATCCATTTTCTTATTTTCAGATGGCTGCAACTGCTTATCAACAATGCAATAATGCTCCCAAAAGCGTAAATTTGTAAGTTTGTGTGAATAAATATAAATGTTTTCTTTATTTGTTTTTAATTATCGACTCTAAAATATTTGTCTTTTATTATTTAGTGGAAATCAAAGGATTGGAAATTGGATAATAAAGTTTCGAAAGTTGTGCAGCCTCTATAAAATTTATGACATTTCTATTTTTAGAATGGATACGTTGATTGTTAAATATTTTGTTAATGCATAATCTTCTGGTCCTATTTATATGGTAGAAAGAAAAGAAAAAAATTGATCCTATTTATAGAGTACTTGTCAATTTTTAATATTTCTCTTTATATTTTTGTCCTTGTTAAATATTTTGAATAAAAATACTAGTAATGAGATTTAAGAATATTTATTAGTAATAAATGTGAAAACTTATTAAATTTTAAGATGAAGTTAATAAAGTTTAAAGTTTTTTCTAATTCTAGTAAAACATACTAAAAGTGACTTATAAATAAGACTAAAGAAATATAAAAAGAGAGTATTTTTTTTCTAATAAAAAATAGTAGATTATATTTAGGATGAGATGACATATTTTATTTGACTAGACTTCCCATTGATGGGAAGGTAGTTATGGGTAGCACTATCAATTCGGAGGACACATGTAAAACGTTTTTAGGTTGTCCTCCCCTTCCCTCAAAAGACAAAACTTTTGTATGTGAAGTTGAAATGGCTCAAAGAAACGACACTTGAGCATGTTCCATCTGGGATTACTGTTGATAATCTTGAGTGGGTTTATTTACTTTATATTATTGGCTGCATTGTTTTCCCAAGAGAAAGGGCATTAATAGCGTATCTTCCCCTTGTAGAAGATGTTGTTAGAATTAGATTTAAATTTGGTAACTATACTTGATACAGGTATTGAGTGTCTATATCATTTAAGCTATTGAAATTCGAATCAACGATTTAGATAATCTCATCACTCATGTGGAATATGAATTTAGAACCATTAATCTGAATTTCAAAAGCTCACTACTTATATTAAGTACAATTATTAAACCCAAATCCATTAGAACTGATGAATATGCATGGGATTGCTATGCTAATTTAGATCCATACTGCTCTTGGTATGCCCAAACTTTAGGGAATATTAAATTGCATAATTTTTCATCTGGCGACCTTCTTATTCAGGTAAGGGAACATATTTTGATATGAGTGGAGTGATTTTGAATACTATACAAGCGCTAACTTTTTGCTTTCATTGTTGTGTTCTTGTAGCCTTTTGCTTTATAACATTTCTTGCTTTGTTCCTTGAGTTTTTTGGTTTGGATTGTGATGGGAATTGTCCTCTTCCTATGGAAGTCCCCCAAGTCAAAGGGTGGTTAGAATTACTGAGCCGAGGTTCAAAGAACTCATGGAAAAGGTTCTCAACAAATAAGCTAACAGATGATCTGTCCCCAAAACCAAAAAAAAAAACAAAAACAAAAAAAAAAAGCTAACAGAGGATCTGTCCAAAAAAAAAAAAAGGCTAACAGATGGTTTTGCTGTGGTTAAGAACTAAGACCTCTCTTACCTGCATCTAATTGTAAATTTTGCATTAGTTAACTAGTTACTCATGATGACAATCTCTAGTTTTATTGTGCAGCTGCAATTGAGGCCATACACAAAAGTGATTGATGAGAGGTTGGGTAGGATCAACTCATTCCCATGTTTCTGCATATCTATTCTTTAAAGTTTGTCGTGGTACTGTTCATCTGCCGTTAGATGAATAGTAATCATAACTTTTTGAAAAATAATTCTTATATATTAAGAGTTCATGTGGGGCATATAATAATTAAAAAAAAATAGCTGAGATTCATAGTAACAAAATTATTATAGTCGTGAGATTCATCATAGAAATAATATGCATGAGACCTAACTTTTTTAAAAAGGCATGAGACTTATCATTTGTTTCTTGTATTTTTTATATGTGTAATACAATTAATTATATAATAAAATAAAAATTTAAACAATAAATTATAAAATAGAATGTTTTGTTATGTTATTGACCAATTGGATGTTTCGTTTAAATTAATTAACTTATTTCCTTCATTTTTATTATTATATAAAGATAATAACCCATGTGTGAAAAGTTTGCTTATATTTAAAATTGATGGAAGTATATAGTAAAATTTGTTACTTTTATTTTGGACATGCACAAGGCAATAAATTATTGAATAAAGTTTTTTTGAAAAAACTTCTTTTGCAAAGTTTATAAAAATTTTACTATGCATAAAAATTTATAGAATAAATCTATATATTTGTAAAGTTTGTCAATGTTACTGTTTATCCATCTAAAATTTGTCATCGTTATTGTTTATGTACAGTTGAATGAACAGTGATAAAGATTTTTTTTAAAAAAAATTCTTATATGTTAGGAGTTTATGTGGGACCTATAACAAAAACTAGATGTAAGAACTATATTAAAAAAAAATAATTTGTAGTTGTGAGATTTATTATAAAAATAGTTTGTTTAAGACCTTATTTTTTTTTTAAAGCTATGAGACTTATCATTTGTTCCTTGTACTTTGTATGTGTAGAAGACAATTAATTTTATAATAAAATACAAATTTAAATAAAAAATTATCAAATAGAATGTTTTTGGTTTAAATTAATTAACTTATTCCCTCAATTTTTATTATTATATAAAATAATAATAACCATAAGACATTTTACTTAAATTTTTCACATGCAAAAGGCAATGAATTATAGAATAAAATGATTCTTTAATAAAATAATCTGCATGTATTTACCCATATTATGTATTTTTAATTTGTTACCTAATATAATAAATTTTAAACTAGAATAAGTTGACCTTTACATATTTAATAGGGAGAATGATAATTAAAAACCTTCTAAGAATATTAATCTCAATTACGGACTATAAAATTTTGAAATCTTAGTTAAGGATTATGGTCCTTAATTGTGAAAAAAATGTAATTTGTGAGGCGGAATTCACTAACGTGATTTAAGAATTCACTAACCCAACTTGAGAAAATTATTAACGTATATTGTAAAAATATGAAACCCCACTTGAGAATGGAATGTTTGACAAAAAGTGTTACTTGGAAATTCACTAACTAGACTTGAAAAATTTTTTAACATATGTGAAAAAATGAAACCCTACTTGAGAATTAATTGTTTAATAAAAAGTGACTTATCCAAATTGATGTTTTTTTATTAAACAATCAATTTTTAAGTGGAGTTTCATGTTTTCACAATATACGTTACAAATTTTCTCAAGTTGGATTAGTAAATTTTCAAGTGAAAATAGTAAATTCCACCTTACAAACTACATTTTTTTATCACAATTAAAGACCATGGTCCTTAACTGAAATTTCAAATTTCATGGTCTGTAATTGAGATTAATATTCTTAGAAGGTCCTTAATTGTCATTCTCCCTATTTAATATGCATGGGCTAACAAAATTTAAAATAAAATATGATGTTAATTTTTTAAAGGGATAGTAAAATTTTTAATCTCTCAAGTTTAATTATTATTAATTTAGTTTTTTACATTTTTTTAAATTATTATGTTAATCTTTTAGATTGTGAAGCGTAAATTGACCCTTAAATTAATATAACATATAAAATATATTAATGATTTGACATAAATTCTTTCTGGTCCTATTTATAAGTCATTTTTATCAATCTTATTAATATCAATAAAATAAAAATATAAGGAATAAAAGTATATGAAAATTCAAATATAACCCTCAAGTAAAAAGTAAAAAGTAAATAAATAATATAATATTTTTTTTGTCTTTCTCTCTCTTACTTTTCAAAGGTAATTTAAAAATTTTAATTTAAAATAAAACAATCCCATCAACCAATAACTTATAAAAAGGACCAGATTATACTTCTAAAATATAACTAATATATAAGACCGGAGGAGTACATATAACTATATGATAACATATTGACCTTAAAGTCAGTTTGATTTTATCATTAATTTATGTAACTATTAACACAATATTTTTTTTTATCTATATCAATAAATTTTAACAATACATTATACCTCCATTTTAAATAATAAAATCTAGAATATTTCACCCCGTGCAATGGGTGGAAAAATTAAAAATTAAACAATATCTTAATTATTTAAGTTTTTCCATTTCATTATCATCATTACTTATTTGTAACTACCCATACAATTCTATTTCACACTTTCTTGGAACTATTATTTTTTGTAAAATTATCAAATTAACATTTACTCTTAATTCAACTTCTATTAATTTTTATGATTTATTTGGATCAAAGAGAATGGTTAGAAGGTGGGATTTTAATGAATTCAATTTTAGAAGAAGGAGAATTGTGGCTATAAAGTTTTAGTTGATTTTTTTTATTTCATCTCTTGCATCTCTAAAAAGATTTTATAACATACTTGTTCATTTTTAAAAAAATTGAAGTCATTAAAATCTCTTATTTTCTTTTTTTAATTCTCTTTAAAAAATGGGAGTTAATATTCCCGTGCTTCGAACAAGGCATAAAATCTACTTTTCTTAAGCAGTTGAGTAGGATTCTTTAGGGATGACATGACCCCTCTTGAGTCTTTAAGGCGAGAGAGGGGGCCTTTGATCTAGGGTAATTTTTGTGACATTTGATCAGGTTACATCTTCCATGTAAACTTAGGTCTGGTTAAATGTATAGAAGGTTATATGATTGGTGATTCAGTTTATAACCAATATGTGCTTGAATAATTGTTTTAGAAATGATTTACGTACAAACTCTGTGGGTGTGTTACTAGTCCGCTTCACTATCTTGTACTTGTATACTTTTTAAATTATTGAGTTATCGAGACTTTGTCTCATTTGTGATTTATCATTTTTTGACAAAGGTTCTAAGGGCAATTTGTTAGGGAAGGTTCTTGAGGTGTAGATTTAGAATTTAGATAGTAATTATCTCATCCTTTGAACATGTTTATTGATAGGCATTTAATTTCTAATTCATACATCAATTTATAGAAAATTTGTTTAATGATGTGATAATGATATAAACTAACACTCCTTTCGTTTAAAAATATAAGGCATTTTTAAATATATCTCACCCCGAATAAAATAGTTATCTACTTTCTAACTAATCCTATCTTTTCATATTTATCTCTATTAAATACCATACAATAAATTTTAAGTTATTATTAATGGAAGCACTTTTGGAACAAAACAATGATTACATCTCAAAAGAGTAAAAATACCTTATATTTTTTAATATCAAACTCTTCAAAAAATACCTTACATTTTTAAATGGAGGGAGTAAATGGTACACATTATTGGATGCTTTTTGCTTGGAAAGAAAAATTATTTCAAGGTTACCAAAATTATTTGCAAAAAATTATCAAAACAATTTTTTTTTAAAAAAAGGAAGATATTTTGTTTCTTGTTCATTACTCCTCTAATCCTATTTATAGTCTACTTCCAACATATTTTAATGAAAATAAGGAAGACCTTAAAATTCATTAACTTTATATATAAATTTAATAATTTGTCAACTTTGCTCTTATTAAATATACATACTTTAACAATATTTTTTCTCTCTCTAACATTTAATGGAGGTCAACTTGAAAAATTTGCAATGAAAATTTAATGAGATGACTTATAAATAGAACAAAAAAAAAAAAGCTCTCCATGCCTGATAAATATAACCATATGGAGTATCTTCTATACTTGTTATATGTTAGTTTTCTTATAATTTGATGTCTTATCAATTTTCATAATAAGAACATGAGAAAATGATAATAAAATTTCACCGAAATATATAAATGGCAATTAAATCTATAATAATTTCTTTGAAGTCTAAAGGTACCTTTTTAACAATAATGATTTTGGATTAAATGTGTAAAGTCCCTCACGTTAATCTCGAACTTTACTTACATATACCATCACAGCACTAGTGTATAAAATCACAAAATCTTAAAAGTATTTTTGAAAATGTAGAATCCTAACTTTAAAAATACCCAAACATAAGTTCATATGTATACTGTGAGGGTTTTCAAATGTAAAAACACTACACCCTTGAAAAAGGGAAACAAACAATTGTTTTTTTAAGAAAGGCCATGTGTTGTGGCTTGTACCGCATGCGTTGGGACATGTGGTACAGAGCCACTAAGTTACGCTTTGTGACATGCACTACAGCATGGATACCATGCATAAAATGTGGCAATAACTTCTCTACTCGGGCAGACCTACCAATACCAATCAATGAAGTAACTCTGAGGAATATATGATCCCTAACCATAAACTCCAGGGTCGATGCTACTTATCTGCATAACTCTTCTGGCAACTCTGGGTGATAAGAAGTTTTTGCCCAATCATTTGGATCTTCTTAATAGTCTGTTCCATAGTATTAAGGCCTATCACATTTCTCTTACACAGCTCAACCTAGCATAAGGAGATCTATACTTTTGCCATTTAAACACCTCATATAGTGCCATTTGGATATTTGAGTAAAAACTGTTGTTATAAATGAACTCAGCCAAGGGTAAATAGATGTCCCAACTGCCTTTT
Source organism: Prosopis cineraria (assembly GCF_029017545.1). Lineage (NCBI taxonomy): Eukaryota > Viridiplantae > Streptophyta > Magnoliopsida > Fabales > Fabaceae > Prosopis > Prosopis cineraria. Next base: position 26,061,573 of record NW_026555344.1, on the reverse strand, counting down.
AACTCCATGGCATATGCTTGAAGCATATCCTAAAGAGTTTGCATTGTACGCTTAGTTTGCTCATCAATCTTGGGGTTGGTAAGAAGTACTAAACTTCAATTTAGTACCTATAGCCTTCTACAGTGCACCTTAGAATCTTGAAGTAAACCAAGAATCCTAATCTAAAACGAAATCCTTAGGCACACAATGTAGCCTTACTATCTCTTTCTGTATACCTTTGCATATTTCCCTACATCATACGTGGTTTTCACAAGCAAAATGTGCACTAACTTTGTCAAACAATCTACGATTACCCACGCAGAATCATATCCAAACTGAGTCCTCATAAACCTAGACATGAAGTTTATGGATATATTATCCCACTTTTCACTAAGAAATCTCTAAAGGTTGAAGCATCTTAGCTAGTTTTTAGTGCTCAGTTTTAACTTTCTGACACATGAGACATCGGCTCATAAACCTAGTAACATTTGACTTCATACCTTGCCACCACTGGTGCTTCTTCATGTTATGATACATCTTAGTAACTTTAGGATGCATTGCATACTTGCTTTGATGAGCTTCTTGTAGTATTTTTTTCTTGATTTCCTCATTTGCAAGCACACAAATTCTATCTCGATAGAGGATGAACCTATCATTACTACACTAGAAGAGAGTGGGACTACCCTTCTTAATATCCTCTCGGACACTTAGTAAGAACTTGTCTTTCAATTGGGCTTCCCTTATTTCTTGCCAAAATTCACTAAAAATCATAGTAGAATGAATAACATTCAATGAATAATCTGAAGCCTCAAGCTATACCTCTAAAAAGACAACATCAATTGGTGTTCCTTAGCCATCAAACTAGTTACATGCAATGATTTCTAACTCAAAACATTTGCTACCACTTTAGCTTTTTGGGATAATACTTAAATTCAAACTTATAAACTTTTAAAAACTCCATCCACCACCTCTATTTCATATTAAGCTCTTTTAATCTACAAGATATCTCAAGCTCTTATGGTCACTATGCACATTAAACTCTATATTATAAAGATAATGTTGCCAAATTTTAAAAGCAAACACCATCACCACTAACTCAACATTATGCGTCAGGTAGTTTTCCTAATAAGGCCTCAATTTCCTAAATGCATATGTGACTACTCAATCTTCTTGCATCAAAATTCACCTTAAACTTTTTAAAGAGGCATTAGTGTAAACTTTATAAGGCAACTGTAGATTAGGGATAATCAACACTGATGTCGAGGTCGAATTCTCTTTTAATTTCATAAAGATGAATTCACACTTATTGTCGCACCCAAAAAATGTGATGCGGATGGTGCGAGAGCGAAGGTTTCGGCCTTCGGGAAGAAGATCGAAGAAATGGGAATCGTTACCAAAATTTTGTGGAAATTTTGGGAAATCGTTTAATGGTGAATAAGGATCGTTTGTCTATTCAGAGAATAGGTTTGGGATTCGATTGAATGTGGGAAAGGTATTAGGCACCCCACAACACCTGTTTATAAGAACGATTACCTGAAGTTTGTTGTGCTATATAAATATGATGTTAAAATTATTTTAATTATCCCTTTTATATTCATGTGTTTGATATAAAATGATAAGATTTAAATGAGAAATATTTATTTATTTACGAGGAGGGACTTGACTCAGAATCCGACTCTGAAGCCTACGTACCCTGTAATGAGGATCAAAATCCACGTAATTCGAGCTTGGTAATTGTTGGTGAAAATATTTTGAAGAGAAATTAATTAGAAATAATTCACCATTTTGTAAATAAAATAATTTCTAAAAATTTTGATGTGTGTATTTTAAATTGCAAAAAGTGATTTAATTTCAATCATTTTCTCAATTTTTGAATTTTTGGAATAAGAAAAAGGTAGAGGGTTTAAAAATTATTTTTATTTTTTATTTTTTATATTTTATGATCGAGAATTTAACTGTTATACTTGTAGAGCCTTATTGGCTTATATGGTAATACAATTATTCTTTATATCTGCAGAGAATCCAAACTCTCGCACGATAAAAGAGTTTAACAACTTAATTTATTTACTTAAGTTTTTAAATCATTATTTGTTTTAGTGCATTCATATATACTTCTTTTTTTTTTAAAGACTCTTAATAATCATACCTGAAAAGCCTTATTGACTTTTATGGTAATACAATTATCCTAAATATTTGCAGAGATTCAAAATCCTCACACCATAAAGGATTAAATATTATATATTTTAAAAATATTTTAATACGTAATTATATAATTTGTATTTTTAAATATAAAAATTTAATCATTATACTTATGAAGTCTTATTGACTTTCACGATAAGATGATTATTCTAGATGTCTATGGATATTCAAAAATCTCACATGACCAAAAGATTTAATACATTAATTTAATTAATTAATTTTATTATAAAAACATTTATAATTTTATTTACAAAATTTATTTATTTATTTATTTTGTAAGTTAATGACCACGACATTTGCGAGGACTTATTATCCTTCACAATGAGGCGATTGAGCTGAATATCTATGGAGATTTTTTAAATCTTTCACGATACCATTCAAATGTTTTAATTGATTATATTTGTGAAATAATAAGAACAAACTCCTTCATTTAACCACACATTTAAAATCTCCATATGAAAATGATGTCATGTAAAATTGAAAATATCTTCAAGAATTAATCAATTATTATTAAGTGGAAATTAAATACAAAATAATGTATGACTTTGAGAAATAAAGAAACAAAAATTAAATTTAGGTTGATTGATACTCTTTCATGCTAGAAGACAAACTTGAATCTTCTTATCACTTAGCTCAACAATAAAATTTTTGTTCAAAATGTTAGAATCAAAAAGCATCATGCGAAAGTATTATAACTAAATTAACCTCATTTGTAAAAGCATATAAACACATGTTAGAGCATATTTAAGGTATGCAACATTATTTAGAGAAAGTAAACAAAATGATACAAAGCTACTTTCTTTTCAAATATTTTTTTAAAATATTCCTAATCCATACTTGAACTCTCAAAACTTCCATATTTCCTTATTTTAAATATGAGTAGTTATCATTAAGGGTCCCTTTCATGACAAAAATTTACACACATATTTGTTGCAAGAATTTAGAACCAGTGAAGCAATGTTGCAAGAATTTAGACCCAATAAAGCAAAAACAAGTATGGCGTACTCGCATCAACTCTGGTTTCGTCTTAGTGTCAACTTTAGTTTCGTCTCAGTGCATGCAAGAATTTACGCGTCCTTCATCTGATAAGCCACCGCCGGTGCATGCTCTATTTCTGCGTTTGTTGTGTGCTTCTTCTTTTTAGCGTTAGCTTCTGGTTTTGTTTTAGTCTCTTCCCCTCTTAGCTCTCTCTCTTTCTTGTCTCAGCTCTCTCTCTCCATTTTCTCCTATTTTTCCAGCTAAAATAGCTCCTTCGTCTGTGTCCCTTTCGTCCGTCTGATGCTCTTCTTTCCACCTTCTTCTCGGTATACTGCTCTCATCCGTCCCCCTTACTCGCATGCTCTGTTTTTTCTTTCATTTTTCTCATCCATCCTCGGTCTCTCCTTCCTCCATTTTTCCTCATCCCGATGCTCTGTTTTTGCTTCCTTTTCTGTCTCCTCTCGGACTCACTCCTTCCTCTCGTTTTTCTCCTTTGTCTGTGTCTGTTTTTTTTCTTTTATTTTCTCTCTTCACTTCCTCAGTCACTCTCACTCTTTCGGTCTCTCTTTTCTATATTACTTCCTCCCTCTGTACACTCTCCTTTTTCCCGGTCTCTGTTTCTCTTCTTCCTTTTCTGTTTTTCTCTTCTCTTCCTTCCTCTTTCTCTTTCCTCTGTGCTTGCATTTTTAAAGGGAAAGCCTCATGCATGCATACGCGTGTGTCTCTTTTCTATTATTTCACTCACGTGTTTGACTTCGTTTTCATATGCCATCTCCTCTGTGATCACAGCTTGCTTTCAGGGTCTTCTCTGCATTCTCCTTTCTTGCCTTCTGCTGTGCGTGTGTTTTTAGTTCTCTTTTCTGCCTTTTTTTGCATTTTTGGCTCTCTTTTCTGCCTGTTTTGTTTGTGCTATTTCTGCTCCTTTTTCTTTACGTGTGTCTGGAAATCTGCTTCTTTTCTCATTTCCTCTCTCTAGCTCATGCAACATGCACATTCTGCTCCTCTGCTTCTTTTTTTTTGTTTATTAACTTCAAGAATTAGATTAAGAGGACGAAGAAAGAAAGAAAACTAATTTTGAGTTAAACTAGAATATTTCTCTCTCTTTTTGAAAAATAACAAGATTTAAGGAAAAAAATAAAGAAAATTAACTCTTAAAAGTTGACTCTCCAATATTTTTGAATGATTGGAATAATTTAGAGAGATATTTTAAATGATTTAAACAAGATTCTTTTTATTTTGTTAAAATATAATCCTAAAAAGGATTAAATTTAATTTTTGTATTTTTATATTTTTTTGGTTATTTATTTTTATTTTTGTTAAATTTAGAAAATGCCCGGACAAAATACAGTGTTCACAGTTACCCTTTTTTACTTGTTTCTTATGTAAGTATATGAAAAAGTGTGTTTTTAAATTCTTACATAAGTGACAAGTAAAGATAGAACATGTATTTTGGTCGGACATGCAATACCTATAAAAAGATTTAATTGCCCCTGACATGACAAGATATGATTAATGCAAGACTATTACATAAAAAACACAAATGATATGATTTTTTTTAGCAATGTGATGAGGTGATGTGATGCAAATGAAAATGATCAATTGACAAAAGTCCAAACACATGGCAAGACTATTGGATAACAAAACACAGTAAAATATTTTTTGTGTTTTAGCAGTATGATGCAAATAACCAAACAACATAAAAGAATGCAAGACTATTGGATAACAAACACAATAGAATGATTTTTTTTCTTTTTGGCAATGTGATGCAAATGGAAAAGTCCAAATAAAAATATAGAAAGATGTTGCAAACAATTGACGATGACCTAAACAAAATATATGTTGATCAAATGCCCCCTTTCATTAGATTTCTAAGTGAGAATTTTATGAGATAATATTCTTCTCTTAGAAATAAATGAAGAAAGAAATATGTATTTTGTTGGGAGGCGCAAGACTTTTACAAAAACCTAGATCCTTTGATTGATGGGCACCTATCTTCACAAGGCTGCAAGAAAATAGGAAGTGCCTACCTATATAGGGCTTTTAGTTAGTACCTATCTTTACAGGGCTTTAAATGGTAAAGAAGTGCCTACTTAAGTAAAGTGCCTATCTTTATAGGGCTTTGAATGGTAAGGAAGTGCCTACCCATGTAAGGCTTTCAGTGGGTGTCTGTTTTTACAGGGCTTTGAATAGTGAGGAAGTGCCTACCCATGTAGGGCTTTTGGTGGGTGCCTGTCCTTACAGGGCTTTGAATGGTGAGAAAGTGCCTACTCATGTAGGGCTTTTGGTAAGTACCTGTCTTTACAGGGCTTTGAAGGGTAAGGAAGTACCTACCCATGTAGGGCTTTTGGTAAGTGCCTGTCTTTACAGGGCTTTGAACGGTGAGCAAGTGCCTACCCATGTAGGGCCTTTAGTGGGTGCCTGTCTTTACAGGGCTTTGAACGGTAAGGAAATGCCTGCCCATATAGGGCTTTTGGTGAGTGCCTGTATTTATAGGGCTTTGAATGGTGAGGAAGTGCCTAACCATATAGGACTTTTGGTGAGTGCCTGTCTTTACAGAGTTTTGAATGGTGAGGAAGTGCCTAGCCATATAGGGCTTTTGGTGAGTGCCTATCTTTACAAAGCTTTGAATAGTAAGGAAGTGCCTAGCCATGTAGGGCTTTTGGTGAGTGCCTGTCTTTACAGAGCTTTGAAGGGTAAGGAAGTGCCTACCCATATAGGGCTTTTAGTGGATGCCTATCTTTACAGGGCTTTGAACGGTCAGGCAGTGCCTACCTATGTAGGGCTTTTGGTGGGTGCCTGTCTTTACAGAGCTTTGAACGGTGAGGAAGTGCCTACCCATTTAGGGCTTGTGGTACGTGCTTGTCTTTACAGGGCTGTGAACAGTAAGGAAGTGCCTACCCACGTACACGAAAGCATAAGAAAAAAACAGAAGGAGAGAAAAGCATGCACGTTACAGCAAAAGCAGAGAGCAGAGGGAAATGAAGTTAGACACGCGAGCGAGCAAGAGGGAGACAAATGCATGCATAAAGCTTGGTCTCTCTAAAAATGTAGATGAAGAGGAAAAGAGCAGACTTTCTGCTATACATAAAAAAACAGAGAGAACCGAGAGGGGACGAGGACAACAGACAAAAAAAAGCCACGAAGAGGATCCAAAGTTATAGACTCGCACAGGCAGAGAAAATGGATAAAGGGACAGCATCTTGAGATCCTTTCGGTGGTTGAGAGCGAAGAGAGGAGGAGCAAGGATGAACATAAAAAAGGGAAGAAAAACAGAGTATGGAGATCGCACGCATATAGGTAGAGAAAGGAGGGGAGTTTGTACATAGAAGAAGGGACTGAGAGAGTGGGAATGAAGGAGAGGAAGATGGAGAGTAAGTTGGAGAAAGAAGAGAGGCCGATGGGAGAGAGAGCAGCGGCAGAAATAGAAGAAGAAAAAAAAAACAAAGCACAGTGGCACCACTCAAACCAGACGGAAATGAAGGGAGGACCTGTCACTTTCTTCAGACGCTGTTAGGGGGTCTGAATAGAGACCGAGGACGAGAGAGAAGCTTTGAGTAGGAGAGTCAAAATAGAAATAAAAAAAAGAAGGAAAGACAAAGAGAAAGAGAGTGACAGAGATGAAGAGAGGATGAAAAAAAAAGAGGAGAGGAGTTTAAGGAATGGGATGGGAACTAAATCTGTTCCTTTTCGGAGGCTACAGAATAGATAAATAGATTAAGAAAGAGAGCACTAAATATGGCATTGGCTATGCCTGCCCTTCCCTTCACGTTCGTCTTTGACTTTCTCGCTATTATAAGTTACAAATCTCTTATATTGAAGAAAGAGTTGAAGAAGCTGATACATCTTGTTTTGCACGCCATTGCAATAGCACTTGTAATCATTGGAATCTATTGTGCCTTCAAGTACCATAATGAAAGCGGGATTTTCCAACCTCCAGCTTGCATTCCTGGCTTCGAATTGTTGTCATTACTCTTTACTGCATTCAGCTCGAGATAACGAACAAGGAGCAAGGATAGAGGATGCTGAACGATTGAAGATTCAAAAAAGAGAAGCAACAATTGATTTAGCACTCAAAGAAGCTAGGTTACACATACAATAGGGTGAAGATGAAAGGTAATGAAGCGGAGAGTAATGGCTTAATTTCAAATGGGTAACGATTTCTCTTTGTTCATTTTTCAAAGCTTAATCTGTGCAATTAATAGAGTAACTAGAGAATTTTAAAATTTGTACAGATTACATGGTTAATTTGTGTGGCATTGTACTGAAGTGTGCTCTTTTTTTTTAGATTCTTTTCCTTTTGCATGTTTTAAACTGTCATTGAAATTATTCCTGACCGTGAGCTTCACAACTACTTGTTGGTTGTAAAATTCTTAATAATGTATAATATTTAAATCTCTTTATAGTGCGAGATTTCAAGAATCCCTACAAACATTTAAATTTAAAATGATCCTATGTCGTGAAAATCAGTAAGATTTCGCAGGTATGAGGGTTAATCTTGTAGGTGTTTATACGGGTTCTAAAGGCTCATTATTAAAATTAATTTTTTTTCTTTATAATAAATATTTAAGTCTTACGTGAGATTTCAAGAATCTTTATAGAGAATTAAATTACTTTCCTTATCATGTAGGATAATAAATCCTCACAGATATCACAATTTTCAAATTTATATGAATGATGTAAAAAATAATAAACATTTTTTATACTATTAATTAATTAAATTAATAAATATAAATTATAATCATATTGTCTAATTAGATCTTTTGGTCATATGAGATTTTTGAATGTCTATAGACCTCTAGAATAATTATCTTACCGTGAAAGTCAATAAGACTTCGTAGGTATAGTGATTAAGATTTCTATGTTTAAAAATTCAAATTGTATAATTATGCATTAAAATACATAATATTTAATCCTTTATGGTGTGGGGATTTTGAATCTTCATAGATATTTAGGATAATCTTATTACTGTAAAAGTTAATAAGGCTTTACAGATATGATGATTAAGAGTCTTTTAAAAAAAGTATATATGTATGAATGCACTAATAAAATAATGATATTATTAATATTTAAAAATTTAAGTAAATAAACTAAGTTGTTAAACCCTTTTATCATGTGAGAGTTTAGATCCTCCACATATATAAAGAATAATTGTATTGCCGTGTGAGTCAATAATGCCCTGCAGGTGTAGAAGTTAAATTCTCAATCATAAAATATAAAAAAGTAATTCTTAAACTCTTTTCTTTTCTTTATTTCAAAAATTTAAAAATAGAGGAAAAAATTGAAATTAAATCACTTTTTGCAATTTAAAACACACATATCAAAATTTCAGAAATTGTTTTATTTACAAAATGGTGAATTATTTCTAATTAATTTCTCTTGAAAAAAATATTTTCACCAACAAACTTTTAAGCCCGAACTACGTGGACTTTGATCCTCATCACAGGGTACGTAGGCCTCAAAGTCAGATTCTAAGTCAAGTCCTTCCTATAAATAAATAAATATTTCTCACTTAATTCTTATCATTTTTATGTCAAACACATGAATATATAAAGAATAATTAAAATAATTTTAAAATCATATTAACATAGCACAACAAACTTTAGGTAACCGTTCTCATGAACGGGTGTTGTGGGGTGCCTAACACCTTCCCCACACTCAACCAACTCCCGAGCCTATTCTCTGATTTCACTGACCATCCTTATCCACCTTTTAATGATTTCCTAAGATTTTCCTTAAAATCTTGGTGGCAATTCCCATTTCTTTGGTCTTCCTTCCGAAGGCCGAAACCTCTGCTCTCACGCCGTCCATGTCACATTTTCGGGTGCAACAGTTGGCGACTCCACTGGGGACGTTAGAGAGTCAAGCCTATATAAATTTATTGTGCTCAAAATATAGTATGGTTTTTATTTTTTATTATTATTATCCTTTTTAATTTGTGTGTGCTTTTCCCCCTTCTTTTCCTCTTTTCTCTCTCTTTTTGCTTTTCATAACATGTCTTAGGATAAATAACATGCAGAATAAATCCTAGGATAGAAGACTTTTATCTGCACATATAATTACCTCTTTGTTTGATCTGATTAACAGTTGAGGGTTGGGTAGCATATAGGAGTAAGGTAACATGCTTGCATGCTCTTATCACACACTATACACTTACATAATTCAACACACACATTTTGGGCCCTATACCCGGGTCTGTGAATATCATAGGTTAGTAGAGGTTATTAATGGTTTCCCTGAAGAGTTTTTGAACTCTCAGAGGTTACTATGAATGCCTTATCCAAGCTGTTACTTATTTAATAAATTCGATCCCTGAAGAGCTTATGTTCTCGGAGGATCAAAATTACTAAGTAAGGTCATCACCATGTGGTGAGGGCATCTTGGGAACCTTCTATCTTTTAAGACTATAAATCTATCCTGGAGCTACACATTTTAGATGAAAACTAGTAGCCAACCATTTTAGCTCATACTTGATGATTATAAAGATAAACAGACTTAAGCTTCCTAAATAGGACACAAAGTGAGAGCATGTTTTATTGCATCATCATCATCATCATGACATATCATTTATACATGCCACCTTATGCTAGAGCAGGTATTGAATGTCATTACACTAATCAATGTTAATGTATCACAAGGATGGTGCTAGCATTAAATAACTAAGCTTTGCCCATAGGTCTTTAACCCCAATGACTATAAATTCATTTCATAACATTGAAGAGTTAATGCATTTTGTCAGCTAACTCTTGTGAAACAACTTTTTTTGTTGTAGGGTAAAATGACACATTTCATTTTGAAAGTGAAACATTAGCCATGTATTAGTTTTGACTGTTCATAGGCTAATTGTTAATTCTTTCCTCCTATAGTGCAATAAGCACCTAGAGGAGATTGGAAATTTCTCATTTACCCGAATGACAATTAAGCTTTGTTTAACAAAAATTAGTTGACTTTTATGCATAAATGATTGAAAACCAACTATCCTTAATTTTTTTTCTTTCCTTAAAAAAAATAATAACAAGTTATAATGCTATTACTTTCATGACTTTAATCATGTAGGGATTTTGGTCCCTTGTAGGTTAATAGTTATTTTCATTTCGCTATAATGCAATAAGCATATGGAGGAAAGGAAATTTTGTTTGGCATAAATGAGATAGCCTTGTAATTACTTAAGAGAATGCATAAAATTATGACATTTTTAATACCTAAACCCTTTTATAGGCATCGCCAAAGCATCTTGTGCTTTCCTTAGCATCAAGGTTTAAGGCTCAAACAAGCATTAATTGTTGCTTAAGACAACAAGCAAAAATTATATTAAAAAAATTCTCCCAATTCAATCACAAACCTTACATCTCTGAGTAAGATTCAAAATTCTTTCAAATTGGTCCCCTACACCAACACAAAGTTGTAAATAAATAAATTTTTTTATATACATCTTCCCATCCCTACCCCTCACTTGATTCCACAATAATCATCCATTAGAGCAAGGCTATATATAGCAAACAAATGCATTTGCATCTATTCATTTTCATATCATATGTCATGATAAAAGACTTTGAAATTTTTAACATATTGGATTTTGTTTTTTGGTCCTTTACATGGGAAGGTCAAGGTCCCCACCTTACTTGCCACAATGCCAGTTATTTTCTCACCCCTTGCCTGCTGTCATTATCTCATCCATTCTAAGCATACCAAAATTTCACAATATACTTTCATACCCTTGCCTTGACCACAAAAAATGATATGGTATATGTGGATGGTAACATTCACTTAGGGTGTATATTTTTTCTGATCAAGTTATGAGGATTAAAAAATAAAGAGAGGGGATAGAGGAATCAAGCCTAAATATCACATTTATCAATAAGACCATTCACTATTAAAAAGAGAATTCAAAGATATTGTTTCTAACATATCTTATCTTTATGTTTGTATGGTCAAACTCTATCACTAGTAACGATCTTGTTTAATTTTATCAATGTTGTAATCATACTTTTCCATTTGACACCCTGTTTGCTTGTTCTACCCCTTGATCATAAAACTTCCCTTATCCTATGCATTATTCCTTTAATGTTTGGTATTCCAAATGAAAAAACAAACCACAATGGATAGGGAAAAGATCAACTTGAAGAAAAATGCCCTTAATTCATGAAAATATAAAGCAAAGTGAATGAATTGAAAAAAAAACAGAGAGAAAAAGAAATTAAGTTAAAAAGAGACTGATTATAGAGATAAGATGGCATGCTCATTAGCAAGTTAAGTCAAAGATATGAGGCATTTTCTTTTCTTTTCCTAAATCTTGAAGAAACTTCCCTTACTTACCCATATTAAGCTAGGAGTAGTGTTTCTTTCATCCACCTGTTTACAAATACCATCGGGGTTGGGTACTCAAACATATGTTTATACTAAATTTTCAAATTTCAAGAGAGAATCAAGACCTTCTTTCACCCAATTGAAATTTTTTTGTTTAACCCTCCAGATTTATCCATTCAAATAATTTCTTTCCATTTCCAAGCTCATGAAAGCAAACTTAAGAGCTAAGAATAAATAAAAAAAGAAAAAAAAGGAAAAGAGCATTCCTATTGCTGGAAAAAAAAGATTATCCCTCTATTAGCATTAACTCATTGAATGGGACATAAAGAGGAAAATTGAAAAGGGAAGGAAGGAAAATAAAAGAAGAAGAAAAAGAAATAGAAAATGAATTTTTCTTCCTTTCCCAATGATAACTCCATAGAAATGCCAAGTCTTGCAAGATCACATGTTGAAAAAAATTCCATTGTGATTTTGCACCTATGTTTAGACCATCACATCCTTTTCATCCTCAACCCGCAATTTTATCCTATTCTACTATATCACAGTCCCTAAATATCCTCTCTTGTTAGGTGAATTTTAGCATAATTTTATGTTAGAGTAGAAGAAGAAAAGGTTGAAGGAAGAATTTACATAAGGGCACAGAATTTTTGAACCAAATATCCTTTTATTTTATAAGCCAATTTACCCAAGCCACTTTACAAACCCCATTAGTCCTCATTGAGATTTGACTTGTTTGAATATAATCGGGGTAGTTTTCTTATTGGAGATCATTCCAAGATGCAAATTATTGAAATTGGGGCAAGCTTATAGCTCAACATAAGATCTTTTACTCAAAAATTGTGTCATTTTCAAAGGGACATACAAAACAAAGAGGGGACCCCCCTTTTAATTTCCATACCCATTCCCTTCCATCTCTATACTATCTAAAGACATATATAAAATTTGGGAAGTTCTTAATATTACCATTCCATCATTTGCCACTTCATACTTTGGCTTATCCATGTGATGCCTATTCTTCATATATTTCCTGCACCCAAATGGGGACATCTCTAAACATTCCCAACATTTCATTAATTGGCCACTCCATTTCATTTTCAAACATGACTATTTGTTTACAATGATTGTTTACATTGACATTGTTAAGTAAAAATTAGTGCCAATTTCACTTATGGGCTGTACAAGCATTGATGATAAAGATAGACAAGATGAAACATCCATGTCTAACAAGAATTTCCTATGGGCAAACAAATTGTCTTGAAAATTCTCAATCTAGGAGGAATAAACAGTTTTAAATATCTGAAAGTGTGACTCCTTCGTGTCCAATTCTTGTGGCAAAAGTTGTTAAGTCATTGACTTGCAATTTTATTGGGGAGACCAAAAACTTTCTTGTTGTAAATGACTAAGAGAACCCTAGCATTTTGCTAATTTTAAGTTTTGTTCCCCTTTCATATCAAAATCCTGCAAATAAAAAGAAATACAATTTACAATTTTAAATGCATTGAGCATTCCATATCTTCACATGAATTGAAAAAAAAAATTACATCTTTCACATCAAAATTGCCACAATTTAAATTGGGGGCAAAAAAAAAGAATTGAACTTTTGATATAAAAAAATCATGCGTTGTGCATTATCCATCCATTATATGCTCAACACAAAAATTTGCCTCCATTTAGATGGGGGCAAATAAAAAGAAAAATTATGCATTATCCAACCATTGCATACTTCACATAAAAATTGTCACAATTTAGATTGGGGAAAATCAAAAGCAAATCATTCACTCTTCCATATCACATGGCATGCATTGCATCAAATTTGCCACAATTTAAATTGAGGACAGAAAAAAATTGAACTTTTGATCAAAAAAATCATGCATTATACATTATCCATCCATTACATGCTCAACACAAAAATTTTCCTCCATTTATGTTGGGGCAAATAAAAAAAATCACGCATTTCACATTACTCTATTGTATGCGTTGCCACAGAAAGTGCGCCCATTGGATTGGGGCAAAACAAAAATTTATAGAACCAAGGAAGTAAGACAAGACATAACAAACCTCACTTGTGAGTTTCTCATATTTTCCATGTAAGATGAAACCTATTCTCACGCCCTTAAAGCCCAGCACCGACTAGCACAATTCTTCAAAGCCCTATAAAGACAGGCACTCACCAAAAGCCCTACATGGCTAGGCACTTCCTTACCGTTCAAAGCCCTATAAAGACAGGCACTCACCAAGAGCCCTACATGGTTAGACACTTCCTTACTGTTCAAAGCCCTGTAAAGACAGGCACTCACCAAAAGCCCTACATGGCTAGGCACTTCCATACCGTTCAAAGCTTTGTAAAGACAGGCACTCACAAAAAGCAATACATGGCTAGGCACTTCCATACCGTTCAAAGCCCTGTAAAGACAGGTACTCACCAAAAGCAATACATGGCTAGGCACTTCCATACCATTCAAAGCCCTGTAAAGACAGGCACTCACCAAAAGCCCTAAATGGCTAGGTACTTCCTTACCGTTCAAAGCCCTATAAAGACAAGTACTCACCGAAAGCCTTACATGGTTAGGTACTTCCTTACCGTTCAAAGCCCTGTAAAGACAGGCACTCACCAAAAGCCCTATATGGTTAGGCATTTCCTTACCGTTCAAAGCCCTGTAAAGACAAGCAGTCAAAAAAAGCCCTACATGGTTACGTACTTCCTTACCGTTCAAAGCCCTGTAAAGACAGGCACTCAAAAAAAGCCCTACATGATTAGGCACTTCCTTACCGTTAAAAGCCCTGTAAAGACAGGCACTCATTAAAAGCCCTACATGGTTAGGCCCTTCCTTACCGTTAAAAGCCCTGTAAAGACAGGCACTCACCAAAAGCCCTATATGGTTAGGCATTTCCTTACCGTTCAAAGCCCTGTAAAGACAGGCACTCAAAAAAAGCCCTACATGGTTAAGCACTTCCTTACCGTTCAAAGCCCTGTAAAGACAGGCACTCAAAAAAAGCCCTACATGATTAGGCACTTCCTTACCGTTAAAAGCCCTGTAAAGACAGGCACTCACCAAAAGCCCTACATGGTTAGGCATTTCCTTACCGTTCAAAGCCCTGTAAAGACAGGCACTCAAAAAAAGCCCTACATGGTTAAGCACTTTCTTACCGTTCAAAGCCCTGTAAAGACAGGCACTCAAAAAAAGCCCTACATGATTAGGCACTTCCTTACCGTTCAAAGCCCTATAAAGACAGGCACTCACCAAAAGCCCTACATGGTTAGGCATTTCCTTACCGTTCAAAGCCCTTTAAAGACAGGCACTCACCATAAGCCCTACATGGTTAGGTATTTCCTTACCGTTCAAAGCCCTGTAAAGACAGGCACTTAAAAAAAGCCCTACATGGTTAAGCACTTCTTTACCGTTCAAAGCCCTGTAAAGACAGACACTCAAAAAAAGCCCTACATGATTAGGCACTTCCTTACCGTTCAAAGCCCTGTAAAGACAGGCACTCACCAAAAGCCCTACATGGTTAGGCATTTTCTTACCGTTCAAAGCCCTGTAAAGACAGGCACTCAAAAAAAGCCCTACATGGTTAAGCACTTCCTTACCGTTCAAAGCCCTGTAAAGACAGGCACTCAAAAAAAAGCCCTACATGATTAGGCACTTCCTTACCATTCAAAGCCATGTAAATACAGGCACTCATTAAAAGCCCTACATGGTTAGGCCCTTCCTTACCATTAAAAGCCCTGTAAAGACAGGCACTCACCAAAAGCCCTACATGGTTAGGTACTTCCTTATCGTTCAAAGCCCTGTAAAGATAGGCACTCACCAAAAGCCCTATATGGGTAGGCAGTTCCTTGCCGTTCAAAGCCTTGTAAAGACAGGCACTTACCGAAAGCCCTATATGGGTAGGCACATCGTTACCGCTCACACTCCTATAAAGACAGGCACCCACCAAAAGACCTACTTAGATAGGCACTTCCTTATCGTTCAAAGCCCTGTAAAGATAGGCACTCACTAAAAGCTCTGCTGGGGTAGGCACTTCCTTACCATTTAAAGCCCTGTAAAGACAAGCACCGACCAAAAGACCTATTTGAGTAGGCACTTCCTTACCGTTCAAAGCCCTGTAAAGACAGGCACACACCAAAAGCCTTACATGGTTAGGTACTTCCTTACCGTTCAAAGCCCTGTAAAGACAGGCACTTACCGAAAGCCCTGCATGGGTAGGCACTTCGTTACCGTTCAAAGCTCGGTAAAGACAGGCACCCATCAAAAGACCTACTTGGGTAGGCACTTCCTTACCATTTAAAGCCCTGTGAAGACAAACACTAACCAAAAGCCTTATATGGGTAGGGACTTCCTCTCTGCCTGTAGCCTTGTAAAGACAGGTGCCCATCAATCAAAGAATCTAGGTTTTCATAGAAGTCTTCCCCCTCCCAACAAAATACATGTTTCTTTCTTCATTCATTTCTAAGAAAAGAATATTATCTCATGAAATTTTCACTTAAAAATCTAATCAAGGGGGCATTTAATCAACATATATTTTGTTTGGATCATTGTCAATTATTTGTAACATCTTTTTATTTTTTATTTGGACATTTCCATTTGCATCACGTTTCCAAAAACAAAAATAATTCTATTGTGTTTGTGATCCAATAGTCTTGCATTCTTTTATGTTGTTTGGTTATTTGCATCACACTACTAAAATAAAAAAAATCATTCTATTGTGTTTGTTATCTAATAGTCTTGCATTCTTTTATGTTGTTTGGTTATTTGCATCACACTACTGAAACAACAAAAAATAAAAAAAAATCATTTTACTGTGTCTGTTATCTAATAGTTTTGCATTGTATTTGGATCTTTGTCAATTGATCATTTTCATTTACATCACATTACCTCATCACGTTGCTAAACAAAATCATGTCACTGTGTATGTTATGCAATAGTCTTGCATTTAATCATATCTTGTCATGTCAGGGGCAATTAGGTCTTTCTATAGGTATTACATGGCCGACCAAAATACATGTTCTATCTTTACTTGTCACTTATGTAAGAATTCAAAAACACACTTTTTCATATACTTACATAAGAAACAAATAAAGAGGGGCAACTGTGAACACCGTATTTTATCCAAGCATTTTTTAAATTTAATAATAAATAACCAAAAAAATAAAAAATATAAAAATAAAATTTAATCCTTTTTAGGATTATATTTTCAAAATAAAAAAAATACTTTAATTAATAGGGTTTATTATTATAATCTACTGATTAGGATTTTATTTCTTTAGCTCATTAAAACAATTAAAAATATAATAAATATAAAAAAATGAAAATTCAATCCTTTAAGGATTATTTTTTAAAAAAATAATAAACAACTAAAAAATTATGGTTATATATATATATATATATATATCTGTGTGTGTAAACTAAAGGTTAAACGCCGGAACACATGTGTGTGTTCACCGAAGGTTAAATGCTGATTCCAACATTTATCCATCTATTAGCTATGGTCCTTCATTAAAAAAATGTCAGATGAGGGAACGAAGAGTAGACTCTCAGCCAGACCAAATGAAAGAGCAGAAAAAAGGTAGAGCAGAAGCTTCATAGAGCAGAACACGCACACACGTACACGAAAGCACAAGAAAAAAAACAGAAGGAGAGAAAAAAAAAAGCATGCACGTTACAGAAAAAGCAAAAAGCAGAGGGAAATGAAGTCAGACACGCACACACGTACACAAAAGCATAAAAAAATAGAAGGAGAAAAAAAAGCATGCTCGTTACAGCAAAAGCAGATAGCAGAGGGAAATGAGGCCAGACACCTGAGCGAGCAGGAGGGAAATGAATGCATGCATAAAGCTTAGTTTCATTGAAAATGCAGATGAAGAGGAAGAGAGCAGACTTTCTGCCATACATAAAAAAACAGAGAGAATCGAGAGGGGACGAGGACAGCAGACGAAAAAAAAGCCACGAGGAGGATCCGAAGTCATATACTCACGTAGGTAGAGAAAATAGATAAAGGGATAGCATCCTGAGATCCTTTCGGTGGTAGAGAGAGAAGAGAGGAGGAGCGAGGGTGAACACAAAAAAAGGGAAGAAAAACAAAGTATAGAGACCGCACATACACAGGTAGAGAAAGGAGGGGAGTTTGCACATAGAAGAAGGGATTGAGAGAGTAGGAATGAAGGAGAGGGAGATAGAGAATAAGTTGGAGAAAGAAGAGAGGTCGATGGGAGAGAGAGCAGTGGTAGAAATAGAAGAAGAAAAAAAACAGAGCATAGTGGCACCATTCAAACTGGACGAAAATGGAGGGAGGACCTGTCACTTTCTTCAGACGTTGTTAGGGGGTCCGAACAGAGACCAAGGATGAGAGAGAAGCTTTGAGAGGGAGAGTCAAAAGAGAAATAAAAAAAGAAGGAAAGATAGAGAACAAGAGAGTGACAGAGATGAAGAGAGGATGAAAAAAAAAGGAGGAGAGAGTTTAAGGAATAGGATGGGAACCAAATCTATTCTCTTTCGGAGGCTACAGAATAAATAAACAGATTAAGAAAGAGAGACTAAATATGGCGTTGGCTGTGCCTGCCCTTCCCTTCACGTTCGTCTTCGACTTTCTCGCTATTATAAGTTACAAATCTCTTACATTGAAGAAAGAGTTGAAGAAGCTGATATATCTTGTTCTGCACGCCATCGCAATAGCACTTGGAATCATTGGAATCTATTACGCCTTCAAGTACCATAATGAAAGTGGGATTTGCCAACCTCCAGCTTGCATTCCTGGCTTGGAATTGTTGTCATTGCCCTTTATTGCATTCAGCTCGAGATAACGAACAAGGAGTAAGGACAGAGGATGCTGAACGATTGAAGATTCAAAAGAGAGAAGCAACAATTGATTTAGCACTCGAAAAAGCTAGGTTAACATACAACAGGGTGAAGATGAAAGGTGATGAAGCGGAGAGTAATGGCTCAGTTTTAAATGGGTAACGATTTCTCTTTGTTCATTTTTCAAAGCTTAATCTGTGTAATTAATAGAGTAACTAGAGAATTTTAAAATTTGTATAGATTACATGGTTAATTTGTGTGGCATTGTACTGAAGTGTGCTATTTTTTTGGATTCTTTTCCTTTTGCATGTTTTAAATTGTCATTGAAGTTATTCCTGACTGTGAGCTTCAAAACTATTTATTGGTTGTAAAATTCTTGATAATGTATAATATTTAAATCTATTTCTAGTGCGAGATTTCAAGAATCCCTACAAACATTTAAATTTAAAATGATCCTATATCGTGAAAATCAGTAAGATTTCATAGGTATGAGGGTCAATCTTGTAGGTATTTATACGGGTTCTAAAGGCCCATTATTAAAATTAATTTTCTTTCTTTATAATAAATATTTAAGTCTCATGTGAGATTTCAAAAATCTTTATAGAGAATTAAATTAATTGTCTTATCATGTTGGATAATAAATCCTCGCAAATATCACAATTCTCAAATTTATATGAATAATGTAAAAAATAATAAACATTTTTATACTATTAGTTAATTAAATTAATAAATATAAATTATAATCATATTGTCTAATTAGATCTTTTGGTCATATGAAATTTTTGAATGTCTATAGACCTCTAGAATAATCATCTTACTGTGAAAGTCAATAAGACTTCGCAGGTATAGCGATTAAGATTTTTATGTTTAAAAATAAAAATTGTATAATTATACATTAAAATACATAATATTTAATCCTTTATGGTGTAATAATTTTGAATCTCTACAGATATTTAGGATAATCTTATTACTGTAAAAGTCAATAAGGCTTTACAGATATGATGATTAAGAGTCTTTTTAAAAAAAGTATATATGTATGAATGCACTAATAAAATAATGATATTATTAATATTTAAAAATTTAAGTAAATGAAATAAGTTGTTAAACTCTTTTACCGTGTGAGAGTTTAGATTCTCCGTAGATATAAAGAATAATTATATTATCGTATGAGCTAATAAGGCTCTGCAGATATAGCAGTTAAATTCTCGATCATAAAATATAAAAAAATAATTCTTAAACTCTTTTCTTTTCTTTATTCCAAAAATTTAAAAATAGAGGAAAAAATTGAAATTAAATCACATTTTGCAATTTAAAACACACATATCAAAATTTCAGAAATTGTTTTATTTGTAAAATGGTGAATTATTTCTAATTAATTTCTCTTAAAAAATATTTTCACCTACAATTACCAAGCCCGAACTACGTGGACTTTGATCCCTATCACAGGGTACGTAAGCCTCAAAGTTGGATTCTGAGTCAAGTCCTCCCTCGTAAATAAATAAATATTTCTCATTTAAATCTTATCATTTTTATATCAAACACATGAATATAAAAGGGATAATTAAAATATTTTTAATACCATATTTATATAGCACAACAAACTTCAAGTAATCGTTCTTATGAATAGGTTCGAGAGTTGATTGAGTGTGGGGAAGGTATTAGGCACCCCACAATACCCGTTCATAAGAATGATTACCTGAAGTTTGTTGTGCTATATAAATATGGTGTTAAAATTATTTTAATTATCCTTTTTATATTCATGTGTTTGATATAAAAATGATAAGATTTAAATGAAAAATATTTATTTATTTACGAGGGAGGACTTGACTCAGAATTCGACTCTGAGGCCTACGTACCTTATGATGGGGATCAAAGTCCATGTAGTTCGGGCTTAGTAATTGTTGTTGAAAATATTTTTGAAGAAAAATTAATTAGAAATAATTCACCATTTTACAAATAAAACAATTTCTAAAAATTTTATGTGTGTATTTTAAATTACAAAAAGTGATTTAATTTCAATCATTTTCTCAATTTTTGAATTTTTGGAATAAGAAAAAGGTAAAGGGTTTAAAAATTATTTTTATTTTTTGTTTTTTATATTTTATGATCGAGAATTTAACTGTTACACCTATAGAGCCTTATTGGCTCATATGGTAATACAATTATTCTTTATATCTGTGGAGAATCCAAACTCTCGCACGATAAAAGAGTTTAACAACTTAGTTTATTTACTTAATTTTTTTAATTATTTTTTTAGTGCATTCATATATACTTCTTTTTTTAAAAGACTTTTAATCATCATAGCTGCAAAGCCTTATTAAATTTTATGGCAATACGATTATCCTAAATATCTACAGAGATTCAAAATCCTCACACCATAAAGGATTAAATATTATATATTTTAAAATATTTTAATATGTAATTATATAATTTTCATTTTTAAATATAAAAATCTTAATCACTATACCTACGAAGTCTCATTGACTTTCATGATAAGATGATTATTCTAGATGTCTATGAATATTCACAAATCTCACATGACCAAAAGATTTAATGCATTAATTTAATTAATTAATTTTATTATAAAAAAACATTTCTAATTTTATTTATTTATTTATTTATTTATTTATTTTGTCTCAGTAATTTTAGAAGTAAGAATTGAGTTGTTATCTTTGGTGCATTAGGAAAATCTCATCATTAATATAGTTCATGATGCATTTGAAGTGTCGTAAGAAACGACAATTTCTCAAGAAGTAAATGGTCATGATTCATTATTTTTGAATCAATAGATGAAGAGACTTGAAATTTTTATGAATTTTTAAGAGATAAAGAGCAACATTTGTTTGATGAGTGTGAAAGATATGCAAAGCTATCTTTTTTGATAAAATTATATCACATCAAGTGTTTGTGTGGAATCAGTAACAAGGAAATGCTCATGATTTGTGAATTATTAGTAGAGCCATTTGAAACTATTAAAATTTCAAAATCATTTTATGAAGCAAGGAAAATGGTAAACAAATTAGGATTGAACTACAAAAAAATTGATGCATGTCCAAATGATTATATGTTATACTAGGGTCTTGATGAAAACATTGAAATGTGTAAAAAGTGCAACAGTTCTAGATGGAAGTTGAAGAAGGGGAAAAAAGGAAAGAAAAAAAAATACAAAAAGTTTGAGATATTTTTCATTGAAACCACGCTTACATAGATTGTGCATGTCATTGAAGATAGCTAAACATATGAGATGTCATTATGATAGAAAGAATAATAATGATATGTTAATGCATTTGAGAGATTCTAAGGCCTAAAAACATTTCAATGGATTATACCCAAAATTTATAGCAGACTTAAGAAATGTTAGGTTAGCTTTAGCTATAGATGGTTTCAATCCATTTGGGATATTAAGTATGAGTTATAATATCTGGCTAGTGCTTCTCATGTCATATAATCTTTCACCATAGATGTGTATGAAATAAAGTTATTTCATCTTGTCGATGATTATTTCTAAGATGAGAGCACCTAGCAATGGCATTGATGTTGACTTATAACCATTAATTCAAGAATTGTTGCATATGTGGAACATTGTTGTTGATACTTATGATTCATACTCCAAGGAAGCTTTTAACTTGCATGCACCTTTGATGTGGACTATTAGTGATTTCTTGAGTTTAGGGACATTATCTAGTTGGAATGTACTTACAGGATTAGCTTACCCATCTTGTGACTTTGATTTAATTTCTTATAGGCTTCCTCACAATCAAAAATAGTGTTTTACAAGGTATCATTGATTTTTGGATTGTAAACACAAATTTAGGATAGCTCGAGCTAAATTTGATGAAAGTCATGAGTGTAGAGATCCTCTTGTTCTTTTAAATGGTATGGATATTTTGAGACAAGTTGATAATATTAATAATATCTTTGAAAAGGATAATGTGATGGGCATATCAAGTAAAATGCTTCGAGGTACATTTGGTAGAGACATTCAACAATGGCGTAAGAAAAGCATCTTGTTTAATCTTTCATGTTGGACATATAATTTCTTGTGTCACAATTTAGGTCCAGCTTCCCCTTGGGATAGGTTTCTATGCTAAATTTTGATTTAAAAACTATTTTCCCTCGATGTGAATAGTTTCACATTGCCTTCCATTAAGAAAATTTTTATTATAATATTATTTTAATTACTATGATAGAACTTATTTATTATGTTAAATTCTTTCAATCATGGTAGGCCATTTGAAAAATAATTTGTTTACATGAAAAATTTCTTTTTTATTATGGTAGAGTTTTAAAAGAAGTTTTGTTATTTATTATCATAATATATCCTTTTTTGCCATGGTAAGTATTTCTTAACTTTGGTTTCAATTAAAGAATGGTTAGTTCATGAAAAATCAATTCAAAAATTTAGAGTTTTATATTTAAGTATCAGAGCCTCGTGTTTTGAGGCTTTATTTTGGTGACATCAATTTAAACTTTTGTTTGGAATTATGATTTATTGTTTAGGTTTATTGTGTTTATTATGTGTTAATATGTTGTATTGCTTATAGTTGGTTGGCAATGTACATTGTTATAGTGCTTCTTATTGTAAGGTCGTTATATTGTTAGGCTAACTTTTATTTTTTATATATATGTCCTACGTTCTTTAGGAGGGGAGAGAGGATGTCAGTCACTCGCAGTAACTTAGGGTCTTAACATGAGCAACCACCACCCCCACTGCCAAATGAGGGGCCTGACTTGGTAAAATTGAAAAAGCTTGTGATGAATTTGATGAACAATGTCCAAAGATATGAACAAGAGTTGACAAAGCTCAAAAGGCAAAAGGTTGCTAAGAATGGGGATAAGGCCCATACTACGAGTCATATAAGGGAAGACAGTTCCCCACATCCTATTATTTTGAGAGATCATGAGCTTAGAAGGGAGGAAACTAGGCAGGAACAATAGAGAGTCCCACTATCCATTATTTATATATGGGAAACTTTAGGAAGTTTAACTCTCTCACATTTGATGGTGACCTTAAATCATCCATGGTGGAGGAATGGGTGAGGAGAATTAAGACAATCTTCTAAGTATCAAGTGCACCAGTAATTAGAAGGTGTAGGTAGCATTGGTGCTCCTAGTAAAGGGATCAAGAGATTGGTGGAAGATAGCAGGGCTTAGGTATGAGTTTACACTCACATAGGAAGAGTTTAAGGAGAAATTGCTCGGGCATTACTTTCCATCAGAGTTGAGGTTTGAGAAAGAAGCTGATTTCCATACTTTTAAACAAGGGAACCTAGATAAGGACACCTTCATTACCAAGTTTTAGAAGTTATCTAGATATTCCACCTACTTGTAGCATAAAGATGATTCCAAGTGGAAGGCCAAGTGCCTATTGGAGAAGGCTAGGTCAAAATTGAAGCAGCAGTTGGCTCATATAGGTATTTGAGACTATGATGAAATGTGCATAAAATTGCAAATAGTGGCCCACCATAAAAAGGAGGTCCAGAGAGAGAAGTGGGGGGATTCATATAGTAGACCCCTGACCTATTGAAGGTATTATAAAGAAGAACCATTAAGGTTCAAGCAGCTCATAGAACTAGGGAAAGAAGAAGGGTCCATTTCAGAAAGGCTAAGGACAAAGGAGCTAGTAAAGTGGCTATCAGAGGTCACAGAGGGGCCTATCAACATCTACCCCTACTTTGAGTGCAACGAGCTCACAATAGTTTGCTAAGTGCGGACGCCATTACTCTAGACCTTTCTGGGTCTGTTAGATTTATGGTAAGTTTGGTCATATTGTAAAGTTTTGTAGGGAAAATCAGGACTTGAATGCCAAGAACCCCTCCTAATGTCATATTTATCTAGCTGTATGTTTGGCCTCGCTTAGAACACAGTGGACTCCCCATATGCCATTAGAGGTAATATCAAAATCTGTCATCATAATATAGTTGCATTATTTAATTTGGGTGCTACACACTCTTTTATTTCTGAAACTTTTGTAAAGAACTTTGATTTGCATGTGTGTGTATTACCTTTTAATATGAATGCATCTACTCTTATAGGAGCATCTGTGAGGACAGCTAAGGTGTGCCTTGACTTAGTAGTCGAGTTTAAAAATTGGAAGACAACTATGGACTTGATTGTCCTACCATTGAAGGTTATGGATGTAATTGTGGGAATGAATTGGATTTTTTTGAATGGTACTATCTTTGATTGCAGACAAAGGAGTGTGGCTTTATTTGCTTTGTGTGTGATTTCGGTCGAGACTTAAGACCATGTTTTTTGTCGATGGCATAAGTGGATAAAGATGTGAAGAAGGGTAGCCAAGCCTACATGGTTTTCTTTTCTATCCAAACTGAGATTGATGAAGGCTTGAAGAATATCCCTCTTGTAAAGGAATTTGTAGATGTATTTTGAGATGAGGTTTTTGATTTACCCCTAGAGCGCGAGGTGCAATTCTTAATCGAGTTGGTAGTTTTGTATAAGGCCAATCTCTAAGGCTTCTTATTAGATGTCCCCCTCGGAATTAGCAAAAATGAAAAGCCAAATTGAAGAGCTGTTTGAGAAGGGTTTCATCAGACTAAGTATTTCACCTTGGGGATCTTTAGTTCTTTTTATGAAGGAAGTTAGAAGCCTTTAAGTGTGCATTGACTACAGACAATTGAATAAAGTAACCATCAAGATAGTCATGCTTATTAATTATGTATTTGTTTTTAGATCAATTTGGAAATATTAAAGTGTGTCATTTATATGTGAAGGATGTTTGGTGTAATGTCCGCCTTGACGTTATCAATGTTTATTACACAATCATGACAAATAATAATAATTAGGAGCTTTAGATTGCTCCTAAGCTTATTACAAACACAAAAGGGTTAAAAATAATAAATATTTAAAATAATTTAGAATATTTGGGATCCCATAAAAATCCTTCAAATAAGTAATTTGAGTTCAAACTTAAAAATTTTTAAAGATATAAAAAGCATGAAAATGTTTAGGAAGCAAAACACTTGAAAATATGGTCAAAAATATCATTTTTAGTGCATTCTGTCACATAAGCTACAGCTCATAGGTCATGCATTGCAGCATGTGGTATAGAAAGGCCAATTGGCCTTTACATCATATGCCCCAGCTTGTGCATAACATGCCATAGTGCACATGTCTATGGCATGACAGCAAAATGTTGTCAAGACAACTTTTTAGGGTGAACCTCAAACGCACACCATTTTCTTATCAAATGTTCGATTGAAGTGATTTAAGCATTCACACGAAGTTTATTCAATAAGATAATTAATGGTATAAGTTTCATTACAATCTGACATCATATGATAATTTTAGGCACTTGGATGCAAAAAGTCATATTTTACAAGAATTTTCAAGCATCCAAGTATCCAAAACTCAAAATTTATATCATTAACTATTTTGAGGCTTGAATCAAGTCTAATAAATCAATATACACTTGATTGACCATTTAAATACTTACAAACATATCAAACACAAAATTTAGGTATTTAAGGCTCAATTTCAGCTCACATTGCCAAAATTACAACATCATGCACAAGCAACACTTGGCCTTATCATTACCACATAATATACTAACTTTACATCATCATCACATATGAACAATATTCTTTGCACTTGTATTAGTATTTTAGCCATTCACTATAAAAATCACCATATAATCGCAACATATATGATATAGGGCTAAAATACAATAAACATGATATAATACAAGTACAATTAATAAAATTTTATATATTTCTCGTTGGCAACTCATATTCTCATATATTTAAGTTTGTGTATACATAACCCAAACAAAATCGAGCATTACAATTGTCACATAGCAAATATGCTAGCCCTTACCCAATTCTTTTCCTTGCTCAAACTCAGCAACAGAACTTGTAAAATAATAATCATGAGGTGAGATAAAAAATTTAGTAACCAAAATAATTTACATTATCAATTAACATGCCAAGTTATAAATAAATTATAAAATATGCATAATAAGCACATAATACAAATCACCACAATTACAATGTATGATCACTAATCATCCAATCTTCCAACACTCTTGACCAAATTGGTAGGCTATTTTTCAGAACCAAACCATGTGTCTAATTCCCAAGCTCACTATCCATGGCAGAACTACTCGCCGAAAGAGTTCTAAACCACTTCTGGACTATAAGTTTTCACTATTACGAGTAATTGAGATGTCATTACTCTAACATTGTATTTTATGAATGCTAAAGAGCACAGTCTCTAACTCTGCACCCTTCTAGATACTAAGGAGAGTAACTCTCTAACATTGTACTCCTTTTAGAAACTAAGTAGAAATATAAGCTACGCTTGGCTTCCCGATGTGCCAGTAATGTCATATTGACTTTATTTCTACTAATTCCATTAGGTAACTTCCCACCCTGTAACATGCCATATTTCACTGTATATCTCTATTAGACCATGCATATCAAAATTTCAAAAAGTATAATGCATGCCTTAACCACTTATTTCACAAGCTCGAAATTTCATAATTCACTACTTTACACTTTCTAAAATACTTAGTTGTTATGATATATATATATATATATATAATCAATCATATAAAATTAATTTACAAATAACTTTTACAAAATAATAAATAATATAAAT
Source organism: Prosopis cineraria (assembly GCF_029017545.1). Taxonomy (NCBI): domain Eukaryota; kingdom Viridiplantae; phylum Streptophyta; class Magnoliopsida; order Fabales; family Fabaceae; genus Prosopis; species Prosopis cineraria. The sequence goes on along the minus strand of NW_026555344.1, from coordinate 26,034,700 downwards.
TATTCAGTTACCTTAATCTTTTTATTACTAAAAGGGTTACCTATAGTATTAAATTTTTTCTATCACCACTTGAACTTTAACGAGATTCCATGCACTTTAATCTACAATAATATATATAATATGTTAGTTTTTTCAACTTAACATAAATACCTTTTAACTAATTTAACTTAATTTAGTTACTCACGACCCCTACCATTTATTATTCTCAAATATTTTGATCATAATTTTGTATTCTCAAATATTTTGATCCTAATATTCAATTAATTCAATATTTAAGTTCTCAAACATTATTCCCCCATTGATAAATATTAGGACTGATGAGTGTAACACGGTTTTAATGTGCATATATATATATATATATATTGTAATTAATGAATTAATGTCATAATCATCAAAATTATATTGACGACCAAACTTGAAAGCCAAGTAGAAGTGTTTTGCTTTTTGCAAGGGATTCAATATGAATGTATCATAATGAAGAGGTCAATTGTATTTGATTGTTTTATGCATTTCCCAGGTTTAGCCCTTTGTCTTTGAAAACGACTCCATTTCTAATGAAACAAGTTGCAAGATAAAAAAGAGAATTAATGATCCAAACTTATTGGATCATAAAACAAAGTTGAAAGTTCAAAAAACCCTCCTTGAAAGTTGAAATGAATAAAAAGGAGCTCAACATATTTTAACTATGAAACAGAAAATTTGGAAATATGTTATGTTGGATAGATTATCCACCTTCATAAACATTAGATATCTTGTTATAATCTTATTATATTTATGGTAATTGATTCGGGTCAAATATTTTGGATATCATTGAATAATGAGATATAATCAAGAATAAAAAAAATTATCTTGATGATTGTGGGTTGTGACCCATAAATCAATTGATAATTGCATTTAGGTTTACAATTTCCTTAGTCTGAGTAATCACATTGATAACCCTGATAGTGGATCATAAATAGGGATTGATAGACTGAAATGTATAGGATTATTTTAAGAAAATTAACCATTGTGCTATTTGAGGTTTGTTTCCGTGCTTTCTAATTGTCATCATTGTGCTTTCAAACTAGTCAAGATACTTCTTCCTATATCTATTTCTTCTAACTCTCGTGTTTTTTAGTTTCTTTGAGATGAGAGGAACTTTCCACAACTCATCTATCAATAGCGAGAAGTATTTCTAAGTATCCCACTACAACTCTATGTATGTTTTTATATAAATGTTTTATTTATAGTTTTTCCTACCCAATTATATAAAATGATGCCTAAAAGACATATTGAGCAAGGGATTTTCAGTATAAAAACTGACATACTTATATATTCTTTTTTATTTTATGTTAGACATATTAATTATATGTTGTTTGAAGTTTGAAATAATATCTCGGTATCTCAAATTATAAGACACTAAGATTCGGTTACATATTAAATAAAGGGTATTTTTGAAAGTTTATATTTTTATTTTGAAAAAGTAAGGTTGTAAAGTATATTTAATGAGATTTATTATTATATGTGATTTTATTTAAAATATCTTATGAATTGGGATAGAAAAAGTAGTAAATAAATAAATAACTTTCTAAAAAGGCCATAAATTTAAATAAAAAAACTTATTTCACACTATATTTGAAAACTAGATTTTTGCATCATGTTTTGTACAAATTTTGGATTAAGTCTAATTATTTATAACTCATTTGACCAAAAAAAAAAAAAATATTCATAACTCATAAAAAAATATTGCTTTCTTAAAAAGTTTATATTTATAGTCATGAATCACGAACTGTGCAGTTTAATTTCTAAATTTCATAATTTCATGCTCATATTTGTAATACAAAAGATAATTTATGAAATATAGATTTTTATCGATTTTATCTCGAGTATGATTTTCCTTCAATAAAAGGATTCATATGAGAAATTAACACAATATAGAATTTTATGATTTGAATTTGTGAAATATGTATATAAGATATTATGTTTATAATTTTATTAAAATGTTAAAATAAGCCATGCAGGTATTCTACGATATTTTATAGGTAGTAAGAATTAGAATGGATTTTTGCTTTTTTTTTTAAAAAAAGAATTAGAATGAATTGAAATAGAACAATCCATGCTTCTTAAAAACTTCAAAATTAGAATTTAAGGGCCTGTTTAGTTTTTTCCCCAATTTTTTGTTTTTTTAAACTATTGTGTAATATAGTTTTTAAAATTATTTTTCAAAAAAGAATAAATTTACTGGTAAAAAAATAAATTTAAAAATAGTTTTAAAAATAAAAAATAAGCTGATAATGATAGTTATAGAAGGTTAATGGCAGTGATTTATGATAGAAGTTAATCAAGTTAACTATATTTTTTAATAATTAAATGTAATGTACTTTAAAAACAAGAAAAATAATATGAAAGTTACTTTAAGATTTTTCCATTTTTTAAAATAGAATATTTTTGAAAATAATCAAATTTAAAACATTTATTTAAACGAGAATTTTTGTTTTTTATTTTGAAAAAAAAGGTTTTGAAAACAAAGGGTTTGATTGTTTTCTGTTTTAAAAGTTTTTTTTTTGTTTTTGAAAACAAAAAAATTCAAAAATTTGTTTGGATAAGTGTTTTTTATTTTTTTAAAAAATTAAAAAATAGAAATAATTTTAATTCATTTTTATTTTATTTTTAATTTTTAATATACACTATATTTGATTATTAAGAATTATAGTTATCTTGATTAATTTCTATTATTAACCACCACCATTAAATTGTTATAACTATCACTGTCAGTTCATTTTTTAATTTTAAAAATGTTTTTAAATTGATATAACCAAATGAATTTGTATTTTCTTTTATTTTAAAAATAAATTTAAAAACTGTATTATAAAATAATTTTTAAAAAATAAAAAATGAGAATAGAATTCGAACAATAAGCTCAAAAATGCCTTAATATTCATGTTCTTAGATTTACGAAATAAGACCAAACTTTTCGGACTCATTGGCTGCACGCTACCGTTTCTTTGGAAGGATATTCCATTATTTCTTTCCTTTTTAATTTCATTGATACCAAGCTTCAATGGTTTATTTGTTGACTGAAGTACCCACACTTTATTACCAATATTACACAACTGCCCTCCAGGGAAAAAACCCTAGCTAGCTAGCCGATTCAAGTTGTACCATTGCCTCTTTTTCTTGCATTTGTTTTTGCTCTGGGACGATTATAGCAGCAGCAAAACTTTTGGCTCCTGAAATCTCCATTGATTTATTTTCCAATATGACGTTTTGTTTTTGGAGATTTCTAAGTACCTTCCTCAAAAGCACGATGAAGGGATGGAAATTCAGATTATTAGTGATCACTAGTATAGAATTTGTCTTTTACAGAAAACTTTTAACAACGGTTCAAAGGTACCCGCTGTTAAAAATAGAAACGGTGACATTTTTATAATATTGACTACCATTATAAAACTTTTAATATCGAGTTCAAATTAACAGTTGTAAAAAATATTTTTAACATCGGGTATCATTTAACCCAATGTTAAAAGTTTTAAAAATAAAATAAAATATTATACTTTCAACAGCGCGCATGCTATGTCACTCTTGAAAGCTGAAAAATAAAAAAAAAACAAAGAAAATAACTCACTTTAATAGCAGATGCCATATCACCCACTGTTGAAAGTATTTGAAATTAAAAAAAAAAAAAAACGTGTCTCCCCTCAAATATATTGTCTTCTCCAGCGCGACCCTACCTCTCCCTCTATCTAAATCATCCCGGCCCCCTCCCCTTGCCTCCCTCCGTCGTGCCCCCTCCCCCCTTGCTGGATATCTCGTTTTTTGGTTCACCCCGTAAAACTCTCAATGCAGATTCTCTTGGGCACACTGTTGGCTTCCTCTGGGTCGTGTAAATAGTGGGACTGTCTATCCTGGTTTGACCTGGACGGCAACCACCTTATCGTGGTAAGTGTTTGAAATAGTGCAATTTGTGATATTTATACTAGTGCACTTGGTTTTTTGGTGATAGCAGACTTAATGTTGATAAATATCTGCACTAGCAATTATTTCGTTGTTTATCTGAATACTAAATACTATAAACATTCCTCTTTGTGGTTTTGAAAGAAGTTGGCCTTTTTGGGTTGATCTCTTTTGATATCAGGTTTTTGAATTCTTTAAATATTCCTCTGTCGGTACTGTTTGTGTATTTACTGCACCTATATTTTCAGCCTTTGCTTCAAGGGCAACTTATCTTCTGACTAGGGTTTGTTCTTACCCAAATTGTATATTTTGATTATTATTAACTTATGTATCAACATAGTGCAACCTACCTCTACATGTAGGAAGTTAAGGGTTCTGGAGCGGGCTTGACTGCTGCGGCTCTTTCGGCTTTGGTGAATATCTTGGTTGGCTATGCGACTAAATGGGATTATTTTTTGTTGAATTTTGTCAAACTCTTGACAGTGATACCATTGACAGACTAACATAAATTATCTGAGGATGTCTCGCTGGTATGTCTTTAGAAACATTCAAACTCTGTTGGCTACAAAATATAAAAATAAATAAATAAATAAATAAGCATAAACTAAAAAATAATTATCATAATTTATACTATCTAATTATCATCCGTATATTTTGAGGTATTTTTCTATATTTTTTTAAAAAGTGACAATTAAATTATCCATTGCTTTAAACAAATATTAATTATTAGTCTTTTGGTTGTAGTAATGCAAACTAATTCACATGAAAAGGAACGTTCCTCAAGACTGCGAATCATGTTGTTGTTTGTTTCATGCCTTATGCAGGAAGATTCTTCATATCTAATATTATTTGTTGCCAACTCCTTATGCGTGCATATCACTAATTCACCTTATTTGAGACTGGCCTTGTTTTTTTTTTTTCTTTTTTTTTTATATGCAGGAAGGAAATTTCCCTTTTTTGTTGTCAAGAAGTTCATAGTTAATGATATTGACCTGACTTGAGTTTGATGAAGGATGTGATACTAATTCTATCCTTCGTTATTAATTAATGATGTAATTGTTCAGCATTCTTAGATCGTGAGCTTGATGAGTATGTTTATTTTGTAAAGGTAGTGGATACAAGTTGATTGACAGTCATGCTTCTTGATGTGTATTCGTTTGAACATTTTTTGCAGGTTGTCTAGTAAAACAGATTTTACCCCTATATGACTTACATGGTTGAATTATAGATGTGTTCATTCTCTATTCTATTATGCTTTTATTTGCTGGTCGCAGACTCTCCTCATGTACATAAATGGTTACTCTTCTCTAAATATGTTTCTATTTCCAGGTCCTATCATATATATCTCGGTCTGTGGCTGGGAGCTATGATAATGAAGCTGTTGCTATATTTGCTTTGATTTTCACTTTCCATCTCTATATACAGGTTAGCCTTTGATAATACCATCATGGTTTTTTTCCTTTGTTTTTTTAGATGTTTGCTTATCCCAATAGTTTAATTCATTAACCTTTAGTATTTTTCTGTATAATTTTTTTCTTGTACACTTGTCCTCTCTGTTAATCTTCTGACTTAACTTACATGTCATGTAGACACTAAATACAGGGTCCCTCTTTCATGCCACTTTGAATGCCATAGCATAGTTTTACATGGTGAGCTTTGTGCAATGGAAACTTTTTTTTTTCCTTTTTATTTCTTGTTATGCATCTTCAATTTTATGTTATGGTTCTATTGCTTACCCCTATCTTGCAGGTTTGCTCCTGGGGAGGGTACACTTTTATTATCAACCTCATTCCGTTGCATGTGCTGTTGTGCATAATAATCGGTTGTTATTCTTCTCGACTGTACATTGCATACGCACCTCTTGTGAGTATCTAGTTCAATCGTGAAATTATCTTCTTTTAGTTCAGATCAATGCCTTTTCCCTTAATTGAAATGTGGAGATAGATCAAGGAAAATGGGCTAAACACGTCGGGCCAGCTTGCTTAAGTCCATATAACAGTAGGACCAGGCTTGCAAATATGACTCCAAAATGATAAATTGGGCTTAAATGGGCTGGCCCTTGGCATTTAAGCCTGCATGTGCATATTTTTTTAATTAATTCTCATGACTTTCACTCTTTTTAGATTTGAAAAAAAAAAGGTAAACTAAATCTTACTCCACATCACATATCAGCCCATATCTACTGAGGATGGAAGGCAAAAAAAAAAAACAAAGAAAATAGCAATGAAGAATCATTGATCAAAAATTATATCAATCAAAAATCACTTGTTAAAATTTGAGTGCATACTTTTGGATTCTGGTTAGCCTTTATCAATAAGTACTCATTTAGGTTTTAATAACAACTCATTTTAAATTAATAACAGTTCATTGTAGCTTGTTTTTCATTTAGGTTTTGACAATAACTAGTTCTTAATTGATATAAATTTCATACAAAAATCCTTGGTTGTTATTTTCTTAAAAAAAATACAACTTTAAGTCCCCTAATTCATCTAGATTCACGAAAATGATTTATTTAGTTCAACATTTACTATTCTTTCTTCAATATGCTTCTCTCCTTTTTGCTACTACAAGTTGTTCAGCATGTCATCGCATCGCCGTCCCTGTCCCTGTCATCATAACTCACAAGTCATCCTTACTCCTATTTTTGCTCACTCTTCATTCATCCCTATTGCTCACTCCGATAGTGCTCCCTCCCAAGAATTAAATCTCAACAGTGCTCGACTAGTTGATGCTCGTTATTGTCGATCTCCTAAGTCCTCCTACCACTTATCATGCTTGTGCATTCGTGATTCATGAGCTAAGCTCTATCTGATGCACATATTGTGTCCATGCTCTTTATTTTTCTTGATCTTTCTAGTCCTATATCTCTGTCCTTCAAGGCTCAATCTCATCTAATTTCGATTGGGTGTTTGTTGGCTTAGTCGATCTATTGCTCATTGCCTTGCTATCATTTCATTTGTGTTATTAGTTCATTTAGATATTACTTAATTAATTTTTTTTGTACCTTTCTTGATTAGGTATTATATTGGAATGAAGTAATTTTTTGTTTAATTAAAAAATTTGAAAAAAATAAAAATAGTTAAAAGGGCCTGGAGCCCGTAGGGCTGGCCCTAAGCCCGCTATGTCGAGGGTCAGGTAGCCCTTTTTCCTAGATCTATGTGGAGAGTGCATGTGATGGTTCGCAGGGGAAATCATGTATTATTTATAAAAATGAGACTTTCAACAGCGGTTACAGTCTTAATTGCTTTTAAAAGTCCACTTTTAACAGTGGGTACTATACCTGCTCTTAAAAGTAGACTTTTAATAGCAATTCCTCTAGTACCTGCCGTTAAAAGTCTCCCTTTTTTTTGAAAATTTTAAATAATGAGCAACTTTCAATAGCAAATTGGGAACCACTATTGAAAGTTTATTTTCAACAACGGTTGGACAACCATTGTTGAAAGTCATAGACTTTTCACATCCCCTAAAACAATAGTGGTTATGTAACCATTGTTAAAAGTATTTTTTACCCACTGTTAAAAGCCTATTCTGTAATAGTGGAAGATGCTTCAAATAACTGCTTCTTTGATAGTTTTTTCAATTGTGATTTCTTTGATTAAACTCATGAAGTAATATTTGCAAATTTTATTTCATTTTTGGCTATCTTTTCTATCTTTGGTTAAACCCACTAAACTTGTGTGTGCTTGGCCCTCTTACATCTCAGTGTAGGAGGTCAAGCCTCTCACCAGCATTCAGCCTCTCTCGCCCTCATGTCTCTTCACACATTTTCAATGGTGTGTTTTTCCCTTGTTGTTGTGCTTGTAAATGCTTAGAGTTGTGTTTTAAAGACAAGAATTTGAAATGTTAAAGAAATTTAAACTTTGTACATCTAGGATTTTGATTTATATAGATTTGAAGTTGTTAGTTTTAAGTTTCTAGTATCTAGGATTTTGATTTCTACAGATTTCAAGTTGTGAAATTAGAGAATGCATTTAACCATGTGAAATGTTGAACTTGGGGTGACAAACTTGGTGAAATGGAATTGACAAGTATAAGTTATTACAGTGACAACAATCATACAGGATAGTGACTATTAAGTACCATATACCTCATTGACAACAATCGTATATTCCATTGACTAGTACTAGTGAACAATATGAGTTACAAGTACCATATACTCTATTGACAATCACTGTATACTCCATTGACTAGTGAATTAATGTGAAATGGAATTAACAAGTATAGGTTATTACTGTGACAATAACTGTATAGGACAATGACTACTAAGTATCATATACTCCATTGACTAATGAACTAGTGTAAGTTACAAGTACCATATACTCCATTGACAACAACCATATTTGATTGAACTTGTTTTTTCAGTTAAAATAAGATGGAAGAAAAGGTAAATATAACACCAAAGAAGTATACCATTCCATTTCATACTCGATGCTCTCCTAATCAATTTAGTACTAGCAAAATATGTAAAGGGAAATGAAAAATTATGAAAAAAGTTAGAGAAGGTAGGATTTGATATATTACTTGACATTGCTTGTAAAAAAATTTAAAGGGTATATTTAGTGAGTTGATGCAAGCATTTGACCCCTTGACTCATAAAATATGCATGAAGCAAATAAAGGCCAAGGATGTTAGTGATTTGATGTTACATAATAAGGGTAAGTAGATCACTAGAGATGTCAATGTTAATGACAAGGCTTTCAAGAATTTGAGGAATACTTACAATAGAAGCCTTATAAGGAAATAGCTAAATGACTACATATGGAAAGGAGGTAGCTATTTGAGTTTCTTTTTCTAATGTGTACATTAGGAACCTTGTTGCCAACCACAAGACTTGAGTTGAGCAACCATATATTGAAGGTTGTTTATGAGATAGAAGAAACTAGGTGACCATGATTGGGTTGCATACATTTTCAATAAACTTTATGAGGAAATAGAAGAGTACACGAAATGGCTAAGCAAAGGGAAGGAAAATGCAAGAAAGAATGTTGAAAGATGTATTTACTTCTTAATGGTAAGAGTGTGTTTAGTTTCTATCTTGATAGAGTGATAGCCTTTAAAAATTTTCTATGTTTATTTCTATACTAATATGTCAAAGATGTAGGTTTGGGGCTTTTAAAATTTTTTGATTGGCCAAGGTTACCCAAAGGTCATAAATGCCCTAAAATATTGGAAAGAGGATAAGGACAATGCAAGAGTAAAGTTGGAGAGAAAGAGAAACTGAGGCATCTTACATGAACTAACTATAGCAAATGATAGATATATGTGATCGTGTTTATGCATTGAATCAGAAATTGTTTTGTAGGAAGTAAGGAGGGTGTATGAAAAAGTGTTGTCATTTGTGTCTAGTATTAGGGAGGAGCTAATAAACTTGCAATTAATGCTGCTCGAATAAGGATCAAAAGAGGAAGAAGATGAAAAATCAGAAGAGGAAGAAGACAAAGGAGAATATGTTGAAGAGAAAGATTCTAAGGAAAAAAATGGAAGAAGATGAAAAATTAGAAGACAAAGAAAAAGATGTTGAAAGGAAAGATTTTGAGAAAAAAATGAAAAAAGATGAAAAACTAGAAGAGGAAGAAGACAAAAAAAAAGATGCTGAGGGGAAAGATTTTGAGGAAAAATTGGAAGAAAATGATAATTCAAAAGAGGAAGAGGACAAAGAAGAAGATGTAGAAGGGAAATGAGAAGAAGATGAGTAGAAGGAGGAAGGGAAAGGAGAAGAACAATCTAATAAACATCTTAGAAAATCAAAAAGTGATAAATGACTTGGTGTGAAATCTCCATGGGTAAGAACTAATGCTAGAAACAATAGAAAAATAGATGAGAAGAATTAATTATTTCAAATATGCATAGCACTATGTGACTCAGATGAGGGAGACAAGTCCTTATACTGCACCTTAAAACCAATTGATTGAAATATGTTGGCAATCCATTTTTGTTTGTTTTCTTTGACAAGGCCTTTGTAAAATTGTATGGCTAATACTTGCAAAGCTACATTGTTTTGGTGGAATAAAATGGATTAAGGATAGGGTCATGTCAATAGTTGCCCATGCTTTGGTTGAACAAAAGGAGAATGAAGGGTGAGTCTGACGACACATTTTTTTTATCAGTTCATATTAAAAGTGATCAACAAACTTTTAAAATGGAGAGTAAAGGATAATATAAGAGAAATACTACATGAATTTGTTAGATATAACATTAGTGATTGTGATTTCATTTTGGCCTATATTTTTTCCTTAGTCACTAGTTTTGCCATGTGTTTGAGGTCAAGATCAAGAACTTCAATGTCTTAGATTTATTGGTCAGTCAAAAGGAGTATTTTTAGAGACAATAAAAGAGAAAGAAAAGGATAAGGCTAAGAAGAAGAGCAAGCCAAATAAAAAGAAGACGAAAAATTGGATCCCCAAAAAATGATGGCAAAAGCATGTATATTGATCACTCTCACAAGTATACAAGATCACAGTAATAAATTATTTAGAGTATTTCAAGTTTCAAACCTACATTACATTTGTACTAATTTAATAATTGATAATTCAAAAAAATAGATAAAATGGATAATTTGATGAAAAGATAAAGAATAAAAATAAATCAAGAAAATAATGATGATAAAAACACAATCACTTAAAGCATTGGGGTTTAGGATTCACCTTATAGTTTCTACCCTTTGAGTTCACTCTAATCAATTATAGTAACAACTATTTTAAAAGTATCCTAACATTTTTTCAAATTATTAGTCCCTTTTTAATTAGTGTTAAATTCATTCCCATGATACCTAAGCAACTAATTAAACCATGAAGCTATAGTTTAAGTCACCATAAATTTCTAGAACTATCCATAATCTAGTTATTTATGTTTATTTCTCTAGATCTAAGTTCTCTCTTCACTTCCCAGTTCATCAAGATTACCCATATATTTAATTAAATAGTGACCAGTCATTAAATCAATATAAAGAATAAGAGAAATAAATATAATTGAAAAAATAAAAAATATTCATAAATATAAATGCAAAGAGTAAAAAAAAAAAAACTAGCTCCCCCATTGTGTTACATCCCTACCCTAACTGGGTAATTTAGAAACACATAATAAAATCAAATAACACCATTCTAAAATTCTCAATCATGAAAAATGATCATAGAGAAAATTAAAGAGTAGAAAAGAAATAATTATGATTTATAGAACTCCTCAATGATCTTACTTTCAGCCTTCAGAATACTTCTACAAACTCTAAAGATCTCAGAGAGAATTTTTCAGGTAATTAGATAAGTGATTGGATGATTTCTCTCTTTATGAAAGGGAGTATTTATAGTTAAAGTAAAGGCTCTTCCCTTATTCTTTGTCGATATAGGACTCTAATATATCTATATATATATATATATATATCAAGTACGTGTCTCTCTTTGTTTCTTTCTTTGAATATCACATGGATCCTCCCCTAAATATCTTCATATGCCAATATATATGTGTGTGTGTGTGCGCACGCGCGCACGCGTATAAGATTCCAATTACTTCCTTCCTTTATATATATATGTATATATTTTTCTTTTTTCTTTTTTTTTTCTTCTATCTAGTTTATTCTTTTTCCCTAACAAATATAAAAAGATATGAATAGATTTTATATTAAAATCCCTTTATATATTATAATTAAGTGATGAGAGGAGAAATATATAAATATTAATTAAATAGATATGAAATCTTAATAAATATAATCAAATCTAAGCCAAAATCTATACCTATTTAATTATAAAATATGCACTTATCATATATGTTTAGACTTGTCATTCCTTATATAGATAGTTGTCACTATCCTTCTACTAAGTTGTAAATTGACATTATTAACATTTGTGTTGAGGCGTTGATTTCATCATATGCTTCATACAATCAAGCCATAATTATTTAAGGATGATGTTAACATGGACATTATATAGGCTAAAGTTTACGTGCAAACTGATCTTGATAATTATGAACTTTTGTATAGTTAGTCTATTTTGGATAGTTAACTTAGTATGAATATTGATTCCAAGTTTGTAAATGTGGCCAATAGTTTGTTTTATTAATAACATATTAACAAATGGCCAATAGTTATTAACAAGTTGCATGTATCAATTTATTAGGTTATAGAATTTTACAAGTTACAATATTCTATTGAGAATTTGCTAATGACCATTGACTACATGGTAATGGCTATTACAAGTAAAACATCGACCATTGACAAGTATAAATATATTAGGTGAAGTAGTTTCTTTTAAAAATGAACAAGTTATAAGAATTTATTGACAACTTGCTAATGACTATTTACTACAAGACAATAGCCATTGACAAGTAAGGCATTGGCCATTGATAAGTGTGAATATGTTAGGTGCAATAAGTCTTTTTAAAAATGAACAAGTTAAAAGAATCTATTGACAATTTGCCAATAGCCATTGACTATAGGGAAACAGTTATTGACAAGAAAGGCATTGGCCATTGACAAGTAAGAAAAGTTATTAAGTAATGAAATTTCTTTTCAAAGTGCACAAACTAACTGATGTCGATATTAACAACAAAAGAACCAATAATGAAAACATTTCATAGCAAAAATATGAGTGGATGGACATTTACAATAAAGTTCTTGGACATAAACAATCATATGTGGCTATTACTTTCATGCTACTGGCATATATTTTCTATTAGAAGGTCAATTTATAACATTCAACCATAAAATTGTATAACATTGCCCCGAACTAGCTTAATTGCTGCACATGCATGTGCACAAGGTATTCTACTAATTTGTCATGCAAAACAAGAGCACGTAAGTGCTATAAGATCTACATTCAAATGTATTATTCCTTTAAATGATGGAATTTGCACTAAGATCAAATTTTTTTCCATAAAACTATGCATGTAAATTTTCATCTCTCACTACTTGCTCTATTACTTTTGCCTCAGCATTAGGCTCCATACCATATTTCCAATTAGTTATAGCCAATTTACTAGAAACCATCTTCTTTGCCATTTCTCTTGATGCTCATGTATTAAGACAGCAACATTGTGTTTTCTCTCCTTCATAATCCAAACATTAAAGGCAAGATTAGTTGTGATATCATTCCATCATTTATATCAAGACTTGCATTAAGCCCATCAATTTACATTCCTTTGGGTTTTAACCTATTGTGCCAATTATGGACAAAACATTCTTAGAGTACCCATTGCAACATTAAATTCAACCTTATGCCTTGCATAGGCAGTTGCATCAAGCAATCTTGGCACATCATCTTTCATGTTCCTAGAGGTAGGCCTCTAACCTTTATTGATCTTCACAAATGTTGCATTAAAATTTTCCTTCATATGATAGTAGTAAATGTATATCCCTCACCACTATCAAATATAGCTTGTACTGCATTAATAATGACAATATTCTAATAAAAAAAATTATTTACTCCATTGATCTTATTATCTCTTTGACATTTTGTAGAAATAAAGACAATCTTCTAATGTTTCTCCACTAACAATGGCATATGCTAGTGGAAACAAGTCATTGTTTGTGTCATATGTAGATGCTAATAATAATGTTCTCTTGTATGGACAACTTAGATGACATCCTTCTATAAAGTATGGCTCAAACACCTTCTAGAAAACTGGATATAGAACATTCACATGCAATGAATAACCTCTTAAATATGTTACTTTTTGAGGCATCCCATTTTGCAACTATCATTAGAGCAATTTCCATTAATCGATCACAAATCTAAGAAATTGTAATATAAGAATCTTATGCATGATCATGTATTTCTGATATGTCTTTTTCACTTACCCTATATGTTTGAATGTATCTCATCACACATAATACTTTCTATACAAGTCTTTTCTAAGTTCATTAGTATTTTTGTCTATAGTAGACCTCAAAGTATCAATAATGAATGATGATGTTAAATTTGACCTTGGTAGATGTGAAATGTAACACCAAAAGCTTTCAACCTAAAAACCTCATATGAATACCATGGCAATAAAAATTCAAACACCCAAAATTCATTTACCATGATAAAAAAATTCAAATCCAATTTTCTAAAGTTTGTTTAAAAGGCAAACATGGTAGAAAAGATTTAAACAAAATTTTCAAGACCTACTAAGGTTAAAAAAAAATTCACCTAATAAAATAGATGCTTGAAAATTAACCTAGAAAAAGATTAAACTAGAAAAACTATCAAAGTTATAAAAGTTTGGATATATAATTTTAAAAATCAATAACACAATCCCTATCATGATAGGAAGGAGTCTACCATATTGGATAGAAATGAACTTATAAAATAAAATTTTAATTCACAAAATATGGGCCTAAATAACCCTTTAGATACATGTATCATAACACAAATGAATTTCTTAAATATTCATTTCCTACTAAATGTGTCAACTAATCCAACAATTAAACAAGTAAACAAACAATTAAGTAATTAACTAAATAATAATTTAATCCCAACAATGAATGAAGAATCTACACTATCCATTATTATTCCTCAAACTACTCAATAGACTTAAGGCTTTGGTTAGTAAAGCCTCAAGCTTCTGGCTGCTTTGCCTTTACTCAGCTAGACTCACTTGAAATGTTTGTAACCACATAATGAGACTCAAAACTTTAAGTAAGCACAAGATGTTTATAAAGTATGCTAAGAAAGTTAAAGTCAATTGAGGGGACCAAATTTCACAAATACAACTTTATTCAATATACATAAATATAAAATCATGCTTATTAATAGCAAGCTATAGCCTGCCTTGTGGGCTACAACAATTAATAGGATCCATCCATGTGACTAAACCTCACCAAGCTTATCAAAAGCAAGCTATAACCTACCCAAAAGCTTAGCACTCACCATCAAACCATGAGTTCCCTCTCTCTAAAATTCCTTAGAGAGGTGTCCTGTCCCAAGGGCTCTCTCCATGTAAGATACCAAGGGCCCTAAGAATGGGTAGCCTATAACATCATCTCTAACATTACCAAGCACACAGAACATCAAACACGAAACAATGTTATGATAACCAAGATTAATCCCATAAATAGTTATCATAACACAAGGATTAAAAACATTTAAGCAAAATGAGATCCCAAGAAAACCCATTTTGAAAGATCATTTGAGCTCAAACTATGGTTTAAAACCAAGTAAATAAGAAAATGGAAGCATAAAAATCAATCTTGTTACAAAATAAGCAACAATATATATTTAACCATATAGGCATAGTGCGTTGCAGCAAAGTGCATCATCCACCACGATGGACTCCACAGAGGGAAACATCCCCTCTCTGTGCCTTGCATTACAGCATGATAGACAGTGCGCCACGATACGCAACCACTATCATGATAGGAAACTGCTATCATGATAGCTTTCTGGACCAAATTTCGAAGCTCCCTATTTCACCATTCAATATCTGATATGAGTGAATCAAGCGTCCACACATAGCTCTTAGACCTAACTAGCCAATGGTATCAATCCCATACCTAAATACTAAGTCAAATGAGATTTTGATATTCAAATCTAAAATGGCTCATTTTCTTTTAAAAGCACTACTAAGGTGCCCTAAACTCCCAAACCAAATGCTATTAACCGTGGAACCACTTGACCTAACTTAAATAGACCACAAACAACCTATTTAAACATTTAAATTACAACCACAACAGTCTAGACAAGAATTGGCCACCAAAACCTCATTTTCAACATGAATTTCATAAGGGGTAACAATTTCTCATAAACAATCCAATAGCCAATCAAACATATAAATCAATACAAAATTAACACTTGTACTAATATCTCAATCTCTCACAGCTATTATAACATAGATGACAATTCAAGGTTGAGATGCCTATAGTTCATAACAAAATTCATGCAAGTACATCACAAAATTATATATATGGCCTAAATTGGCATATGCATATGATATTTGTTACAAACCCAAAATAAGTGAAAGGATTATACAACTAAGAGCTAGCCCCCTCGATGCTCAATTGCACCTTCCTTTCTCTTGCCTTTATTGGAGCCTTCACCTATAAAACATAATCATTAAGTGAATTGAGAACTCAGTAACCAAATAGTCTAATCAACTACTCATGTGTGAGAACAATTTGTGCAAATGTAAAGTGCATAGTAAATCATATAACATGTCTCATAAATCCACACAAATGGTTATAGAATGATATGTATGATCAACACATCATCTTATACCCTCTTTATGTCTTCCAACTAAATCTATAGGCTAACAATTTGATAGAACCAAGTCTATGTGACTGGACTGGCCCAAGCTCACTATTAGTAGGAGGCACCCCTGACCAAGAGCCCTTCACCCACTATGGACCATAGATTCCCCCTATTCACAATTACTAGAGGTGTCGATGCCCAATCTACCATTTATAGTACTGAGACTTCCAAACAATATAATACTTGAGCACCAGGGCCTCTACTGTAACATCCCAAAAATTTTAAGACTCGGATTTATTTTAAAAATAAAATAAAATATTTATAATTAAATTAAAATTTAGAATAATTTGATAGAGGTCTAGATTTTGAATTTTACTAAGCAAAAGTTAGGTTTTATTTTATTTCTAACTATGGAAAAAATTACTAAAGTTGACCCGGGCTTTTGTGCTATAATAAAAAATGTTGGGCCCTTTCTTATAATTTTTTCCAAAGTCTTATGTCAGCTTTTTAAAGACCAAAATAGACGCAGAAATGAAATGGAACAAAGAAAAAGGAAAGAAATAAATGGGAGAGAGGAAGAAGAGAAGAGAAAGAAAGGGAGTTAGGCTTAGATCTAGGAGTCTTTGCGACCGTTGCGAGTTCGGCTACACAATAGGGACTGTTGGTGGAATTTATTCGAAAGTTAAGAAACAAGTCGAGTCCTATTTTGTACAAGAGGAACCCTTTTGGTACTAAAGGGTTGAGGTAACATGGGAATTTATATTTCTTATTACTTTGTTTTAGCTATTTTTGAATAAATATTACTAGCTATGGGCAAACATACACCTTGGATAGAGAGAGTGAGTGTGTGGGCCCCACGGAGATCTCTAAGCCAAGTAAAAATATTTAGCGTGTGTTTTCATGTGTATATGATATTTAGAATACTTTTTAGCCACTCTTGTGTGATTTGTGCATTTTTTGGGTTTAGGGTCCATTTTGGGAAATGACACCCAGGTGATCAAATTTTGGTATAAAGGGTTTTTCTATCATCTATCAAGTGTTTTTAGTCTTATTTGACATGTCCAAAGTGTTTTCACATGTTTGTGACCATTAAGATGAGAGATTTGGACAATTTTGAAAATGGTTTTTACCAAAAAAACTGTACTTTTGCATCCGAGTGTCCAAATCTTAATCCGACCATTGGATTTCTTTAAAATTTGGGTCACAAGTAAAATCTTTTATAAATTTCGTGTTGACTTTGGAATCACAGCGATCGAATATCGAACGGAGAAACGGAACACTCCAAAATTTGGTCCGGAGGAGTTGTCATGACAGCACTTTTGCTACTGTCATGACAGCAATAATAATGATGTTGCAACATGCACAAAACTCAATCTGTCCATTGGATCTTTCCAAAATTTGGTATGCTAATAGTACTATTTAAAAATGATATGTTGGCTTTGGAATCGCTCTGATCAGAGGTTGGATGATGAAATGGTGCACTCTAAAAGTTAGTCCAGAGGTGCTGTCATGACAGCTTGACAGTAAAAATGACCAAACTTTTAATATATCTAATTTTTAATCTGACCATTGGATCTTTTTAAAATTTAGTACATTTATAGTACCCTTTGAATGTGAGGTATGAGCTTTAAAATTTCTTCAATCGGGGATCGAATGACAAAACAGTGCCTCTCGAAAGTTGGCCCGTGAGGGCTATCATGACAGCAATTTAATGCTATCATGACAGCATCTTTTTACCTCGCTTTCGCCTAGCTTGATTCCGTGCGCTATAGGTAAAACCTTTAAATTTTTTTTATTTAAAAAAGGTTTTAAATGTTTACTTTGTAATCGTGTATTTGCTTAGTGATTTAGATGGTTTGTTTCCTAAGTTGGTTTTAGGATTAACTCCTTAACCACACTTAGTTTATTTAAATTGTGTGATTTTTGGATAACACTTGGGGCAAGTGTTTCATCTACAGTACTAGTATATCATATGAATTTTCAAATAATATCTTGACAACACATTAGGGTGAACTCCTACCCTCTCACAATGATAATGCCAAACATGTTCAATACATCCAACATATATCCATAACATATCATTTATTACAATTTCTCATTTTCACTTAAACCATAGAATTTCGCAAGTTATTATGCATAAAATAGCATTTTGCATTTCAAATACTGAAACTTTAAAATAACTTTTCATTCCGCTTCACATGACTTCAAAATCATAATTTTATATTATTACTAAGCTATTATCAAACTAAAACATTATTTTTAAAACTACACACTACCATCCAAACACTAAAAAAGGAGATTAGACAATTCAATTACCTCAACCTTTTGTTATTAAAAGAGCTACCGTGGTCAATTAAAGGCTTCACACACATCTACTAACGCCACAATGCTTGATCAAAGGTTAATCTACACAATTAAACCCTTAATTGTCAAATCTTCTGATTAATCATCCCATTTATAATACAATTAGAGGTACCAATTATGCTCAAAATCTTAATTTAGCCCCAAAACTCCTTCTAGTACACTACGTTAACCCTATTTAATATCCCAACATATAAACAACATTATTACATTACTCACATTGTTCTTAATCATCCAATTTCTACCTAAGATTCATCCAAACCCTAACCAAAAATTTCAAATCACTATAAAACCCATAAACCTAGAGTTAGAGGCTTGATTTAACTCTCCAGGGCCTTAACTAAGGTAATGGATTCGGTCATTACCCAAGAAAACACAAAATCATAGGCCTAAAATACCCAAATCAATATAAAAATTCACATAGAGGGAGAGGGAGAAGTGAAGGAAACTTATCTAAAGCTAAATCTTGCTCCAAATGCTCTCAATGTAGTCCAATGGTCAAGCGCTAACACCCACCGATCATCTCTTGTCATCTTTCCATGGTTCTCTCTATCCCAATTCTCATTTTCTGTCTGATTTTTGTGATCTGGTAAATGCAAAGATTTGTGTATGCACTGTGGTAGTGCATGGCATAGAGAACTCTATACTCATTTTGAATCTCTCTCCATACCATGACCCACTCATACTTCGATCTAGCCCTTTTTTAAAGCTATCCAAGGATCCATTAGCTATATTAGTCTCCTTAAAACATTATTGACAAAAAAATCCACATAATTTGACTGAAATACCCTAATAAATAGTGGAGTTTTTCAAAGTTAAAACCCAAGATGTTATATAGCCATTGTATGTAAGGTGGAGGCAGATCACATGATCAATAATCATAGAACTAGATGATCTCCCATTAATGCAACCTCCCATGCATGCAAGCAGTCAAGGTATCATTTTTCCAACAATTATAATATACTTCATAAATTTATACATGGTTCTCCAAAAATGTCACAGTAGCAATAGTCCACTCAATAACAATTTATAAAATTATATAACAAATGCAGGCTACCATGTTTAGCTATGCATATTGAAATATTTCCTATAAATAAGTAATTATTTCATATATAAATAAAAATTTAGCTAGACAAACAAGTATACAATGTTATGCCCCAAAAATAGAGGGTAGCTGACACATCAAATCGTAAGTTCATTTTATTTCTAAATTGTATTATGATTTATATTGAAATCATAAAACTTTTGATATTAATCATTGTAATACAGTTTCAACATGTTCATAGAAATTTCAACATAACCTACCATGCAAATAAGATCTCCTAAAAACCCTACGATACACTGATTTAGTCAAAATATTAAAGAAATCAAAAGCTCAGCTCCTTCCAACCAGTAAACAGTATATAAATTAAAATAAAAACTTTAGCTATAAACTATGTGGAGCACATAATCTTACTTCTGACTTAAAATACATAAATCCAAATATTTATACTATGAGAAAGTAATGTTAAACAAAATCCCAGCAAAAAACACTTGTACAGCCTTCAGAAATAAGCAGTAGGATCAACGTTAATTAATGAATCTGAGACCAAAATAAATTTTTAGTGAATGGCATCCCATAAATAAAATTTAAAAAGAACAAATAATAAACTCAAGTAATTATGTAAAATGGTTGAAAAGATGATAATTCAATATAATGGACTCACTGAATTTATAAATCTTAATTTTAACCATAAAAATGAAAGAGATTTAAAAACACTTTATTTTGTCATGATAGAAGAAAAATAAATTATTCACATGCAAATCAAAATAGTATATTTACTAACTGGAATAGTTAAATTTCAAATATACAAATTTATTCAAATTTAGAATTGTGAGGATTTTACAAAATAGGTAATAAACATGGATATACAATCCACAAGGGTAAATAATCAAATGTGGCTTATGTCATGAAAACAAACATGAACATACAGTCCACGTGGATAAGTAATGTAACACTTGCCTTGAGTGTTAGCAAAAGTATACCACAACTAAATAAACTAAGTGTAGTTAAAGAGTTGATCCTAAAATCAACTTAGGGAACAAACCATTTAAATCATCAAACAATTTACACAATATCAAAACACATATTTAAAACCTCATAGAAAAGTCTAAAGGGTTACTATATAATGCACAAAAGAAAATTGGGTAAACATGAGCAACTAATTGCTGTCATGACAGCATTAATTTACCATTATGATAGCCCTCCCGGGTAAACTTTTAGGAGGCACCGTTTCACCATCTAGCCTCTAATTGAAGTGAGCTTACACATCACTTTTAATGAGTATTAATAGTGTCTCAAATTTTAAAAAGATCCAACAGTCAGATTAATATTTTGACATTTTACAAGTTTGGACTTTTTGTAGTCATGATAGCTTTATTTGTTATCATGATAACACTTCCGGATCAACTTTTGAAGTACACCATTTCATCATCCGACCCCCAATCAGAGTGATTCTAGCATCCATACATCACTTTCAAAGAGTAATACAAGTTTACCAAATTTTAAAAAGAGCTAATGATTGGATTGAAATTTATCCGCATCCCAACCTGAACAACTATTGCTGTCATGACAACAATTTAATGTTGTCATGATAGACAGCACCTCCAAACCAACTTTTGGAGTGCATCGTTTCTCCATTCATTGTCTAATTGAGATGATTTCAAAGCCCACATGAAGATTATAAAATTTTTTACTTGCGACCCAAGTTTCAGGAAAATACAACTGTCGGATTGAAATTTGGATACTTGGATGTAAAAGTGCAACTTTTTAGTAAAAACCATTTTCAAAATTGTCCAAATCTCATCCTAAAGGTTACAAGCTTGTGGAAACACTTTAGACACATTAAATAGGACTAGGAGTACCTAATAGAACATTCAAATAGTAGAAAAATTTCTTAAATCAAAATTTGACTATCCAAATGCCATTTTTTAAAATGGACCCTCAGGCCCTAAAATGCACAACTCACATAAGAGTAGTTAAAAATCAATCCAAACACCATATATTCATATAAATGCATATGCTAAATATTTTCACTTAGCTTAGAGATCCCTATAGGGTCCATGCACCTACTCTCTCTATCCAAGATTTATGTTTGTCCTATAATGCACAATTCGTAATGCAATCACTTTGCATTTACTTATAAAATCATAGATATTCACACACACACACACACACACACACTCTCACACACACAATGTAGTGAAAACTTGATCTACTGAATTAATCCATCAAAGCCACACACCATAACCAAGTTTTCTAGTCACAAATCTATAAGCAGACAAAAATTCATATAAAGGCATACAATCCACACATATTTGTACATATATATGTAATCACATTCTACTGCACCCTAATCCTAAATACATTACAATGCATTTACTCAAAAGATAGGGTTTGCAGTTCTTTACAATTCACAAGTAAACCCCTAATTCAGCTCTTTTCCCCATCCACTACTAGATTTGTCACTTGGACCAGAAAATATTGATAAGAAAGGGGTGAGATAACTATAGTCTCAGTAATAGAGAAATCAATATTTTTTATTACAAGGAAAGTCATAACCAAGTAAATAAATAATAGATTATAACATGTAATTAAATCAATTAAAATGCTTAAATGTATGACATAGGCCCATATGACCTTTCCTAATTAATATAATGTCCCTAGCACTCTTTAGCTCGTAGGCAATCCACGTACCCACTTGTATCTCTATAGATACAAAATATAATCTAGGGCATGATTTGATCTACCGACTTGTGCCCCTACGATATGGATCTTGAGAAGTCGAAACCAACTCCCTCCCAAAGTTAGCCTGACTTACTCTTCATGTTAGGACTACCTTGGCCTAGGCACTCAACCTCACACTTCTCATGTCGGATTTCCTCCCCTAGTGAGAGGTGTCAAACACTCAATTCACTAAACCCTTTAGCGAACTAAGCTCATAAATATGTAAGGCAACACTGAGTATTGACAATAAGCTATAGAATATCACAAGATCAAATCTCCCAATTGATGAACTCCTATCGAGATCATGCCTCCTACCCTTTTCAATCTTACCTGAGTATTGACTAGTTCAATACTCTAAGTTAGTATAACACTTATAATTCCTCTCTTAAGCGATTCCTTAGCTTATTTAAGGTATCTAACTTAGTTGTACTTTCCTAAGGGGTCACTATGATCACAATGCTTGCTATTAATATCATTTTCATAAATAACATCATTATTAAATAAAGTGTAAACATAGATGCATTATTATTAAAGTAATATCCTGTAAACCCTCCTAAAACATAGTATTATCTAACATGTAATGCATGTTGATAATCTACTCAAAAATAATTAAATAAAGCAATAAGAAATATAAATTTTTTCTGTTATCTCAACCTTTTTTATACTAAAAGGGTTTTCTCTTGTACAAAAATATGACTTAGTTTGTCCCTTAACTTTTCAATAAGTTCCACTAACAATTCCCTATAACATATAAGCAATCCACATCAATTTTCATGGCAAATAGCATAAAAGAAGACTATAACTTATACCACACATTTTGGGTCAATGGGCCATAATATATCCCAATGGTCTATATATTAAACTAACCATTCACATAGTATCACTTAGCTACTAAAATTATTTATTAGGCATCGTTAGGTCAATTTTCAAACCATAATAAAATGGAATGACAGCTTGACAAAATCAAGGGACCAACACAAACACGATAATGAGGTTTATCACATCTTTTGAGTATCATCAGATAAAGGAAGTTCATATTGCTTTTCGTTGTTGGTGGCAGGCTTAACCAATAGAAGTAGTAAAAAACATAAAATCTAAGACAAAACTGATTGAATCCTCCTTGCACAAATACTATGCATATATACAAGTCAAGTTTGGTACGGTAACCTAAATTGATTTCGGTACAACTCTGTTAATCTATTTAGTCACATATTGTATATATATTTCACCTCACGATTCTTGTTTTTTTACACTTATTTGGGATTATTTAAGTTTAAATGGAAAATAAATATTTTAATTTTTTTGGGATTTATTACACATTTTTTTAAATTTTATTGAATACTACTTTATTTTTTAAAAAAATAATTTTTTTATTAACTTTATTATTTTGTACGGAAGTGGATACCTCTGTTGTTCATTCTAATCCACCGCCTCCTCTCCTGAAAATCCAAGGATCACGTGCTCTCCACTTTGCATCCACTCTCATTCACAAGAATTTCAATTTCAGGTTCGTTCACTTGCATTCGCGCCACTTCGTTTTCCGTCTTTCTCTCTAGTTCGTTTCTACAAGATGTCCTTCGGCGATAAGCTCTTGCATATTATAATCATTTGCATATCAGAAAAATTATATTGAAAAACAGAGTATATAAAAAGGAGAATAACAATTAAGGACCTACTAAGAATATTAATCTCAATTACGGACCGTGAAATTTTGAAATTTCAGTTAAGGATCATGGTCCTTAATTGTGATTAAAAAAATATAATTTGTGAGGTGGGATTCATTATTGCCACTTGGGAATTCACTAACCCAACTTGAAAAAATTTGTAACGTATATTGTGAAAACATAAAACCCTACTTGAAAATTGAATGTTTAACAAAAAGTATCATTTGAGAATTCACTAACTCGACTTGAAAAAATTTTTAACGTATATTGTGAAAATATGAAATTTTACTTAGAAATCGATTGTTTAATAAAAAACACTAATTTAGATAAGTCACTTTTTATTAATGATTCTCAAGTGAGGTTTCATTTTTTCATAATATACATTAGAAATTTTTTCAAATCTAGTTAGTGAATTTTCAAGTGGCGCTTTTTGTTAAACATTTCATTTTCAAGTGGGGTTTCATGTTTTCACAATATACGTTAGTAATTTTTTCAAGTTGGGTTAGTGAATTCTCAAGTCACGTTAGTGAATCCCACCTCACAAATTACATTTTTTTTATCACAATTAAGGACCATGGTCCTTAACTCTGATTTTAAAATTTTACGGTCTGTAATTGAGATTAATATTCTTAGTAGGTCCTTAATTGTCATTCTCCTTATATAAAATTGCTTTTTAAATTTTTGAGTCTTAAAAAAAATTATGTATATAAAATTATTTTGGAATTGCATGGGAGCAGTTTTGGGCAGAAATTTTGCACTAAACCCCTAAGGTTTTTCAAAATACTTCCCATTCGATTTCGCAAGCCCAGTGAAGACTCTGTCATCGCTCTCGCTCTCCACTCTCCAGTCCACAGCTCATGGTCGCACCGTCGCGCCTCTGCCGTGGGCTCCTGGTTGCGCCGTCTTGCCTTTGCCCTGGGCTCTCTCATGGACGCGCCTCTACCTTCTCGTCTGTCTAAGATTCTTGTCGGCGCCCGTTAAGTTCCCTTATTGGCTCACTCACGATTTTTGTTTTGTTCTAGTTTGGTCTGTACTCTCTAATTCCTTCACAATTTGAGCTATTGTTTGTTCTCATCTAAACTTCCTTCACGATTTCTCACTCTCGATTGCGTTGATTTTTTTTAATATTATTCGCTTTTTTTTAATTAAATAAGTTGGAATAGTTATTATTATTTGATTTTATCTTTTAAATTTTTTTTCTTTAAATTAGATATGGCTGAAAAGTGAAAACTGGAGAAGTGTTAATTATGTCCGGTGTTCTTTTTCAAATGAGCTACAAAAATATGAAACTCTTTCATTGTGTTATGTGACTTTGATAAATGAAAACAAAGAAGGAGAAAATATTTCAAGAGTAAAAATAAATATTGAAAGCATAATTATTGTATCAAAAAATATAATAACTCTTACTCTAAAGCAGAGTGACTAGTGGTGAATTTAGGACCTAAGACTAATAGGGATAGAATTTTTTTTTGTGAGACATAAATATATACACTACAAGTAACAAAATTTAATTTATTCCACATTCTAAAAATAATGAATATAATCATATAAGCTAGGTTTTTTTATATGTGCAAGACTTGAGATTTGAACTCTAACCACTTATTTAAATAATCATGACATATCTACAACGCATAACAGCTTGATTTGCTGAAAAAGTTAAACAATAAGTTGAATACATAAAAATCATAATTGTTTGAAACTTTATAAAAGACATTAGTAAAATTTTGAAAAGTAAAATAAATGATATCAATAAAAACATAAGAATTAAACGGTTTGAAATAAAAGTTTCAATAAAACATAATCATTCCTAATACTTAGATTAATCTAAAATTTCAATCCTCTTTCACTATGCACTCTTTCAAATTTTAATGATTTCATCATGAATTTCATTCCTCCTAATATCTTAAATCTAAAGTTTTAAATTCAACTACACTTCTTCGCTCTCACAAACTTTGCACCTCAAATTTTCACCTAGAACCAGGTGACCGTTATGTCTCTCCCTCTTATATATTCTATTTTCATATAATTGGACGTATTAATTATATTTTCTTCAAAGTTTGAAATAGTAAAAAAATAAATAACTTTCCAAAAAGGCCATAAATTAATAAAAAGAAATTATTTGACAGTTTATTTAAAAACTAGATTTTTGCATCATGTTTTGCACAATTTTTTGATTAAGTCAAATTATTTATAACTCGATTGATAAAAAAACACTATTCATAACTCCCAAAATATTGCTTTCTTTAAAGTTTTAAATTTACAGTCATAAATCACAAACTGCATAAGTTAATTTCTAAGTTTCATGCTGTAATAAAAAGTATAATATATGAAATATAAATTTTTATCGATCATGCCTTGAATAAAATTACTTTAAATGGGAGGATATTTACGAGTAATCAACAAAAATATAAATTTTGGATTTATGAAATATGTAATATCTTCTCTAACATTAGCAAACACATAGAACACAAGACATGAGATATCGTTATGATAACCAGAATTAATTAAATTTCTTATGAAAGGCTATCATAATACAAGGGTTTAGAAAACCAATTTAAAAGATTGAGACCCCGAGAAATCCTTTTTGAAAAGCCATTGGAGTTCAAACTGTAGTTAAAAATAATTAAACAAGACAATGAAAGCATAAAAGCTAATTATTTACAAATGAGCAATAAAAAGGGCATCTAAGATTTCCCTAAAATGCTCCATTGGCCGTGGCGCATGTGTCATTCACTACAATGAATGACACAGAGAGCTCAGGGCCCTCACTATGTAATGTGCCATGGTGCACCCTTACTATCATAATAGCACTACAGGGCCAAGTTTTGAAGTGTGCTGTTTTGTCATCCATCGTCCGATTTAAGTAAAGCCATCAATTAGAGTCGAGCCCATCGGGCCAACCCTTTTAAGTTAGAAAAAAGTGTAGGGCTGGGCTGCTATTTTAGAGTATAAAATAATAATTTGGGCTTAAAATGGGCTTAAAATAAAAGAGCAGTCCCTGGCCTTTTATATTTTTTTTAAATTTTAATATTAAAAAATTAAATATTATGTTAATTCTAAAATCATAGCCTCATTTCACTTGAATGAAGAAGGTATATATAAAATGTTTAATATCTTTGTCACTATTGAGGCTCCATAAAGAAAAAGATAGAATTATGTTGATGTTGATAATAATAAAAATCATTAAGATTTTGCTGATAATGCTAGAAATGTTTGATTATCATTGGTGTTGATTTTGTAATATTTTTATTTTTATCAGACTTAAATTTATTATTATGTGTATTGACTTAAATTTATTTTTATAGATTTAATATTATGTGTAATAATTTTTTTGAATTTTAAATATGTTTTTCTAAAATTTTTAAATTAAAAAAATATAGGGCCGAGGCCCTAAGGGCCAGGGTCAAGCTGGCCAAATTGAAGCCCTTAGGTGTAATTAGGCTTAAAAGGCCAGCCTGTTTAGGCCCTGATCCTTCAATGGCCAGCCTTTTAAGGCCGGGACAAGAGTAATTGACACCTCTAGATTTGAGCAATTCAAGCGTTTACACGTAGCTCTTTGAACCACCTAACTAGTGGCACTAATCTCATACCTAAACACTATACCATTTGAAAGTTGGACATGTGGACACAAAAATTGTTCATTTTCCTTTCAAAACAACCATAAGGGTGTCCAAACCCACAAAGCTAGTGCCGATAACCTTGAAACAACTTGAACCAACTTAAATAGACCATAAATAATTTGATCAAACAATTATACAACAACCAAAACAATCTAAAAACAAATTGGCCAACAAAATTCCAATTTTGCAATGGATTCAAAGGGGTAACTTCAATTCAAATAACCATCATTTTGGCCATTCCAACACATAGACAACACAAAAACATCAATTGCATCAATATCTTAACCTCTCACACCCAATTCAAGATAGATACATTATTCTATGTCGAGATACGCACATTTATAAAATTCCCATGCAAATAACTATAAAATGGCATATGATCCTAAGTTGGCATAAACATAAATAATTTGTTACAAAACCAAAAGATAAAGAGGGGACTATACAATTACAAGTCCCTCAATTCTCTATAGTACCTTTCTTCCCTCTGCCCCTTAACATATTGCATTATTTACATATATTCAGGATGATATTCTTGCATTATTGCATTTTTGGAGGATTAATTCCTGCATAATCAAGAATTTCTAGCCCTTTAGAATCAATTAAGGTTCATTAATAGCCTAGAGGTATTTTGGTCATTTTAACAATTTTTGGGCAAATTTGAGACATTAGCTTAGTTTGTGTCTTTTGTCTTCCTAAGATCAATGAAAGAAGTTTGAGATTCAAATCATTCTAGGTTACAAAGACACATCAAAAGACATAAGTCATAAAATGTTTCAAGACAAAGATATTAATGCTAGGTTGTCACGTTTTATAACTTAAGAGCTTGGAAATAGCATTGTATCTTGTAGTTGGCCTTGAATTTTGATTTGAAATTTTTAACACATGCTTTGATCACTCTTATGTGTTAATTGTAGGTGAAAACAAGGATTTGGATGAAGATAAAATGACCAAGAGATGGAATTGTAAGACAAACTACAAACCAAGAAGACCCTAGAGTCACACATGTGCAAGAATTGATTCAAAGAGCTTCTAATGACTTTAAACATTGAGGAGTCTGACCAAGCAGCCCTTACTCACCCTTCAATCATCTTTTTAGAAGTGTTTAGTAAGTTCTAATTAAGTATGGAGCATCCTACAAGAACTACATGTGCATCCATGTTAACTTACCTTACATGGTGGGTGACATTCATTCTTGAACTCCCTAACCAAGTTTGTTAAGTAATTTCAAATATTCTATGGCTTTGATCACCTAAAACCCATCCTATTATACTCATTTTACAACATCACAAGCTAAATATAAGGGTTTGGGTCGTGCACACACTCATTCACCCATTTTGCACATTACATTTCACCTATTTTCTCTCACTTTTTGAAATTTCCCAGTACTACTTCATCCAAATTTTCTCTCATTTTCCTCCACTTTCCCACACTTTCTTAGCACAATCCTTCATCTTAAGAAAGTATTGAAGTCAAAGAATTCATCTTAAGGAGGATTCAAGCTTGGATTCAAGAAGAAATCACCATGAGAAACTAGATTTTCAAAGCTTTCTATGAAAGATGAAGCCACATCTTAAGTTCTTCCAAACCTTTTCTCTTGCTTTCAATTGCTTTGAATTCTTATCTTCTCCCTCTTTAATTCTATAATTCATGTACTTGATAATTAATTCTAGGTCTTAGATTAATCATTATGGCTGCAATTCATGTTCCAAAGAGAAGAGGATGTATATTTAATTCTTAAACTAGTTGTACGCTCTAATTGTTTGTGTTTGTGCCTTTAAGCTTTTGATGAATGAATACATATTTTCATTTCAATCTCTTATTTTTTATACATGAATTAGCTATTGTTTAGGTCTTTAAATTTGGTTAATATCATAATCTTGATTGGTTTAAGGTGTTAAATAGGTCAAGGTAAGAGCTAGGACTAGTTTCAAAAATTGAATCACAATTGATGTATCTATTTGAGTGGTTTGTGTATTAAATTCTAAGTGGTGTTACTAGGTTCTAATCAGTATCACCTAGTCTTAATGGTCATTAAGACACCTTTACACACAAAATGAAGAAGGCAACTGAATCAAAAATAAGGTGAGGAAAAACAAGGATGGAAGTGGTAGATTCTAATATTGGAAATAAAGAATTTAACATGTGAAGTTGCGATTAGTTGTTGTATTATTGTGAATATAAGAAGAAAAAATTGTGAATATTTAAACAAAACTTATGAATCATTTATTTTTAACAAAGGCAATTTAATAATTTATATAAATTTCATTAATAACAGAAAAGTTTTTAGGAACTTCTAGAGAATCATGACATTTTGAGACACTAGATTATTATTTATATATTTCAAAGGAATTTTATTTTCATTTTTTCTATTTATTTTGTAGAGATTCTATAAAAATACATATTATTTTATGTTTGGTTATCATAATAAAAAAGTGACTAGTATTTAGTTATGGGAAAAACGTAACTTATATACTCAATTTCATATACTTAAAGTACTTATTTTTAATTATATCAATACATTTGAAATTTTTTAAATATTATTTATTTTATAACAAATTCTTGTCACTAATAATATTAATACATTAAAATACACTTGTCTTGATTTGTTTAAATAAAAATATATTAAGTGTATAAGATTAAATATATAAATCTTATATTTAGTTATTTATAGATTTTATGATATTTTTGTGGATTTCTATTTATATAAAACAATTTATTATTTAGTTACTTCAAAATTTTATCATATTTTAGTATATTTTTGCATTTTTGTGATTCTCTCTTTCGTATATTGTATTAGATTATTTTTAATAAAATAATTATAAATATTTTTCTCCAGATTTTAATTACTTTAAAAAATTTTAAAAAAAATATTATTAAATTTCACAAAAATATATTTTTCCTAACATTACAAGTGATTTTTTTGTTCAAAAAAATTAACTTAATAGCCCTAGAATACCCAATCCTTATAATCAATATACACAACTGCCCATCAGTAAATAAACTCTACCTAGGGAGTGTTTGGATAGGGGGAGGGGAGGGTTTCCCTGTAACATCCTGATTTTATATAATAAAGAAATTGTGGAATTTAGTTTTTGAGGAAAAAAAATAATAATAATAGGAATTTATATTATTTGAGGTTATTTAGAAATGATATTATGGTTAGGTATTTAATTATAAATTTAAAAAATTTAAATTTTAAAATCACATAAGCAATATTTAGTTAAGATATAATACATGAATAATTTTTTTTATGTGTGTTAAAAAAAAAGAGAAGGTAGAAAGAACAAAAAAAAAGGGGGTGGAAGGTTGTTGTTTCTAAGTCCCACATTGGTTAGATGAGGGAAGAGAAGAGGTGCCTTCATGTATAAAAATGAGGGGGTGTGTGCATTAGGAAGCATGAGAGGCTAAGATGCAATTAGAGGAAATTGCAACTTTTGGCCCAAAGATTTGAATAATTAAATTCCAACCTATAGTTTTTTTTAATATAATTTTGGGACCACAATTCCATTTTTATATTATTTTTCTCTCTTCCTCTCACGTTGCTCGGCGTTTTCTCGCAAGGGGGGATTATTTTCTTTTTCTTCAGGTATGTTTAACTTTCCTGTTTAGATTAGCATTTAAAATTTATTTAATTACAAAATTAATTTTATAGTTATTTTTTAAATAATATTAGCTTTCTAGTGATATGATTATTTTGTAGGATAGAGTAAATATTCTGATTAGAATTTTTCTATAGGATAGTTAATCTAATGATATGATGTATTAAAAATATAGGTTAAAACTCTTAGAGATATAATAAATATTATAGAATATTTTTTTGAGGTTTTGAGGTTGAAACTCATGTTTAAGAATTTTTGAGTTAAAATCTAGATCTATATGGTCGAATTTATGTGGAATCTGAGATGTAGGGATGAACCTCTGATTATTAAAATTTTATTTAAGTATGAATAGGTATTTTTGAGGTTATAGAAAGGTGATTTGAGGCTTCAGGATAATTCTAAAATTTTTAATTTATTTTGGGCGAAATTTTAGAATATAGAAGGATGAAATTGTGATATTAGAAGTAATTTGAGGCTTAAAAATAGTTTATTAGGGTACGAGAATTTTAGAAAAGAATTTGAGAAGTTAAATGAGGCATAAATCTTAAATAGTGTTAATATGGATTATAGATCTAAAACTTTCTAACTCTTTAAATTAGAGTTATGTATTTTAATGTAAAATTAATATATAGTATTATGAAATAACTATGTAGATTGTGTTGACAAAGATAGTGGTGAAAGAGGAGTGTGAAGGAGAACTTGTTATTCAAGACACACAGGTAACCATTATTAATGTTTGTGATGGGTGTGTTTGTGAATGGTTATGTGTGTTTTATTGTTTAGAAAAATTATGAATATTAAAAATAAATACTGTATATACTTGTTTGAAATTATTGCCAAGTGGGTTAAAAATTTATTTTTGTTTATCATGATGAGCTATTATTGTTCGGATATATTTTTGTTTGGATATTTGAATGATGCATGACTTGTCAGGGTATTTTAATATATGGTGTTAATGGGAATTTCTGTTCGGGTTAATTATTACCACGTGGTAAGCTCTCATTGGACCCAATGATGGCGTGTCGCTTGGTCCAACTCACTTTGGCCGGGTGATTTGGCATCTGAGCATGGTGAAAGGAGGATATAAGGTGCAGTCATGCAATTAAATACTTGTTCGGTTTGTTTGAAAATATTGTTCGGTTAAATATTTGTGTGCCCCACTTAGCAATCGCATGATTAGTTACATCCGCATGCATCATTACAATTAATTTTGGTTACTGGGACTTTTAAGTCTCATTCCCCGTGGTTAATATTTTACATGAGCGAGTCCGGCCGAGAAAGCCCCGAGGTGTGTAATTATGGTGTATGAGACACCATCTTTTATGTTGCCTCTTATTTTGGATTATACAATGTATCTTGTGCCAACTTAGGACATATCTTCTTTGTGGAGCATGTAAATTCTAATCCTTTTATTAAATGCATTTATATGTTCAAAAGGATTATGTCTGTCCCTTTTTTAATTTATGACCTGATTTAAATAACATGCTATGAGGATCATGTCTGTCCCTCATGGTTCTAATTGCTTTTTGAGATATTTTAAGACCTGTGGTATATTGTCTTGGATGTATCATGGTAGAAATTTTTTACCATGATAAGGGTATGATAAGGGTTCAATAAAAAAAATGAGTTGTTGAATTAATAATTGCGAAAATCGGTTTGTAAATTTGCGGGTGTTACACCCCTCATTTGGTTAGGAGAAGGAGAGCCCCTCCCCTTCCCTCCCCTTTAGTTAGGAGGAGGGAGGGAAATTTTTTAATTTCCCCTCCCTCCCCTCCAAATTAGAGGGGAGATCCCTTCCCCTCTCTCCCCCTCCCCTTCCCTACTCTCCTCTCCCTACTCTCCTCTCCCTTCACCTCCTCTTGAACCAAACAGGCCCCTAGTTGCAGTATCATCGTCTTTATTCTTTCACGCTTGGTTCACTAGGATGTCACCTCTTTGATTCCTTATCGCATCTCTATTCAATCGTGGCCGTTACCTCACTTGCCCTTTTCTTTTTGCTTTGGGACAACCATTCCAGAGTCTAAGCAGGAAAATTTTTGGCTCCTAAATCTCCATTAATTTATTGTCCAATATGACTTTTTTCGGAGATCTTGAGTACCTTCCTCAAATGCATTATGAAGCTATGGAAATTCAGATTATCCATGAAGGTGCTTCAATTCGATGCTTCTTCGACAGTTTTTGTCAGTCGTGATTTCTTTGATTAAACTCACGAGGTAATATTTGCAAATTTTATTGCATTTTTAATTTTTTAATCTTTTCTATCTTTTTTCCTCTGAATTTGTTGATGAAAAAATTATTTGCAATTTATTTAGCTGGCCTATTAGAATCCTTGATTTGTAGTGATTTTTTCAAGTCGTATCGTTTTACTATCATTATTACTGTCGTGAGGCCGATGACTTGTTAGACTTAGACAATCCAGTGAAGAGAACCTAAAAACCAAGTCTACCCGATGACATTACATCGGGCTTCAAGCTGGTAGAATTCGGCCCGAAACTGAGTCCGGGTTTTTTACTGGGTCAAACTAGTTACCGAGTTAAAGGTCCTTACTGATTGCTGTGGTCTAGGATATATTTATTTTTGGAGCTTTTACGCACATAATCCATATCATAAGATTAAATAAAAGAAATATATTATCTTTTCTTAAATTTTAAAAATGACATTTTTAATATTTAGTTGATATATAATTTACAAAACTGTCATTTTAAAATTACAACATTGCTTTTTATAAATACTAAAAGTGACTCAAAACGTGAGAAATCAAGTGAATGAGAGAAACAACCGCAATCTACAGTATCAATGGAAGAAACAAGTAGATCAACTCAAAGACAAAAAAAAGTAGAGCAGACATAATGTAAACGTTGTTATAATCCACTCTTAGTTTTGGCTTGATACTAAGAGTGGGTTACATATAAGTGAAAAAATATAGCTTATGCTAAATTCCTAATTCATAGAAGTTAATAAGGAAAAGAAAATAATTTTTGCAGGATCATAAGGCGAGTATGTTTAAAAATGAGAACTGTTGCTGTGTATTTTTTAAAATAAGGGTGAATTGCAATTGAAAGGGAGGTGGAATTGATATTTCTGCAGCCTTTTAAAAGGTCTGCAACAGAGAATTGAGTTATTGAAATATGCTTGTTTTAACCAAATGTAGGTTTTGTGCACTGAGGTATAAATTGCATTGTTAATGATTTATGAATAATGTTTGCTATAAATTTTATATTATGTATTGATATGGCGATGATTCATTAAGGAGGATAGCAATCTTAGAGTACTCAATTGTTCTATCCGAAGTAAGTAGTGGACTTAAACTAAAATGAAATGTAAATGAAATCTTAATGAAGATTCGAATGACTTGAAGGTTTGCAATCAATAGAGAGAAGACAAGGGGAACCAGGTGTACTGCATTAGTTGATGATGTAAATGTAGATAAGACTGCTAGTTTTAGTTCAAATGTTTAAGGCAATAGTCAGTAGGCTTTTAAGAGTTTAAGGTTTAGATGGGTATGGATAAACATATTTTATCCTCTCATATTGTTAGTGGGTAATCTATTTTCACATCACTTTGGGAAAATGACAATTAAATCCCAAAACGACTAATTAAATCCAGTCAAGTCCCAAAGTAATTGTAAAAGACTAATCAAATCCTAGAGTCTTTAAGTGGTATTTTTGATATAATAGGAAAAGAGTAAAACACCCTTATTCAATTTATGACTTTAGCTCGTGGAATTGGCTTTCTTGTTCTCTTCTCTGCCTTAGTGAAAAACGTTTTCGATTGATCGGAGGAAAGCTCTGTCTCTTTCTTTGCCCTAACCATCACTAGCGATGTTCACCGCTTCTCATCTCTGTCTCTTCTCATCTTGTCATCTTCTCATCTTTGTACACCGCTCTCTGTCTCTTCTCTGTCTACTCTTTACCATAATTACTCTGTAACTTTGGCTAGACACTGCTTCTTATCTTTGTTGTTTGTCGACGATCAGCTGGAGGTAAGCCTTCTTCCACCCTAATCATGTTTATTTTTTACGTGTGTTACTTCTCAGCTACTTGTGGTAGAAAATATGTGAGGTTCAGCTTCTATAAGAACCCATCTTTTCTACTAGTTCATTAGGAACACACACACACACACACACACACACACACAGAGCGCTCTCTAGGATAGTCATCATCTTCTTTACTAAACTAATAGTATGTCTTTGATTATGGCTGTTGTTGAGGATGTTAGGGCCATAATCGGCTCCTCTGGTGATAATTTAGAAAACTGTGTAAGTGTCCTTTGAGTAAACTATACTTAATGAATTGGAGAAATCAAAGCTCAAAAATTCCTCTGCTAAATTTGGTTAAAGTATACATAAGGAAAAAGAAAATGAGGCCTAAAAGGAGATTATGTGTGAGGTAGCCAAAGGATGCAGGGCGTTTATTAAAGACAACTACTTTTGCCATGTAGTGCTTGAGTGGAGACAGAATGTTCAGGGTGGAGAGAGCCTGTACTCTTGAAATCTAGGAGTTGGATACATTTTTTTCTTTATTTATGCCTTCCTTTCTCCTCTATTCAAGTAAAGGAAGCTTTAGTTCAGCTTCATGAATCATATTAGAGTTAGAGGTTCCGTTAAATTTGTTTCTCTAAATAATCATTTTAAATCCATTCAAAGGATTAATGTTGTTATTTGTTAAGTTTGTCAAAATTAATTATAAACTAAGGAATTTTGATCCAAACTGATCTTTAACTATACCATCTACTTGCCTACTTAATATGAAAGGTAGAACTTTTGGTTAAGGTTCTACTGCAGTTAGATGCACATTTAGATTACATAATTCAACTTTTTGTCTTTCTTTCCTTTCCTTTATTTTTTTTGGGTGTTAACAAACCATCTAGTATTTAGGTACCATCGAACAATCTATATTCAAGTTGGGTCAAGTTCCAATTAGGAGGGACTTCTTCCAATATTGTTATTTTTTCCATCCACAAGACTTGGACTTGAGATTTTGCTTGAGGGTTATTGAGTCCCTTACCACTTAACCCAAATGCCATTGGTATAATTCAGCTTGATAAGAAGTCATTTTGCTTCAAAATTGGTTGTGTGATATATATTATTTATGTTTGAAGTAAAGATTACTATACTTTGAATTTTGTTTTAATCAAAAGTTGCTCTTTTTGTAATTACTTAGGTTTGTGTTTTAGATCGAAGAAGTCAACATTTGGCTTAAATTTGTTATATGAAAGGGATTGTCTAATTGTTTAAAATTTGCAAGTTTTGCTTTGACTAAATAATAGTCATTTGATTTGATTTTTTTGCTCAAAAGAATTGTTTGTCATGTTATTTCAAGTATATAAATGCTACATGTTGCTAGAAAGAATGACTATTGATTTCAATCTTCAAATTCTCTTGTTACCATAAACGCCATTAGTTTTATTTCAAACTAAATATGATGATTTCTTTTTCATTATGATGCATTATCTTCAATATAATAACTCTTTTTTTTAGGAGTGTAGTTGAGATGTATGACTATTACCTAACTAGGGCAGAATGCTAAAGTCTTGGTCTTAAAAAATGAATAAATACAGTGGTATGTCCAAAATTTTAATTAATTAGTTGTTTAATTGGATATTACATTGAGTATTGAATGTGATCTTTGTAGGTCATGAGTCTGGTTGCAAAAGTGATGGTTAGTAAGCAACTTCGTGAAAGGTTGGTGCAGAGGTACATGTTTGATTCAGAATTTATGGCTAGTTGAAGGGATAAAAAGATAAGATGGTCTGTTTCTGAGGATGCAAAGATGCTTATGCCTAATAAATTGGATATAACCTTACAAACCGTGATTACCTCTTTTTGCCCATGCTTGTGTTCAATCATTGGTTTTGTTATTGTGCTGATATGAAGAATGAAAAATTTGTTATCCTTGATTTATTAGCTGAGAAGTTATATAAAGAGAAGAAGATAATGGTTGGATTTATGGTATAATTTATTAGTGCTTTTGCATAACTATTTTAAGTTACCTAAATTGTTAGACTGGAATGGTTATCTAACATTGGGAACTGTTTGCAGAGAAATATCATAATAGAGTTGTTACAGGCATGTGACCCCCAAACATATGGAGATGATTTTCAAATGGAAATTATATTTGAAGAACTGTTTAAACAAAGTCATGTGTAAGTAACTATGGAAACAACCACCTTTTTATGTATTCATTTCAAATAAACATTTCGCCTTACCTTAATTACTCATATTTGTATAGATGATTGTGAGATATATGTTATAAAGTATTGTATAGAATGGGATGATAGAAGAAGAAAAGGAGGACTCATAATGGAAAACTTTTCAAATGTATGTATATGTGATCCACAATTTTTCTAATTTTTTTCTTCCAATTATCAATGTCAAACTTAAAATTTTCTAATATTTTTTTTAGAAACAATTGAGACATTTTAAGGTGGATGTGGTATGGTAGCTAATAAATCACACAAGAAATGAAATGAGAAACAAAATTTTTTGCCTCTATTTCAACAGCTAACTAACCAAAGAGGGCAGAAAATAAGTCTAATTGAATTTTAATTATGTGTATATGATATAATTACAATATTTGATAGCTTGTACAACTGTCCTTTCCAATGTAATTGTGAACTTTATTGTTGATCTCTAATATTGAAATGTATTTGTAATGTTCAAACTTAAATTCCCAACTTCCCAACTTCCTTCCAAAGATTTTGTAACTTGTTTTCACAATTTTAAGAGCAAAATCAATCAAGTTGGCAAGCAATCAAGTTATACATTGTATTCAATCAATCAAATTGTCAAGTAACTTAGATACCCAATTTTGCAACTATCTCAAGACAAAGTTGCAACTGCTAGCTAAAAATTTGAGTGGAAAAACTATTGAATTCTTAAAAAAGTTATAATTTTATGATAACGCTCTAATAATTTACAATTGAGACACCAAATTTTACAACTTCCTTACAATAAGTTACAACTCATTGAAATTTTAGTGAAAGAACTATTGAATTCTTGAACTTGCAAAGCTACCAAATTATTTTGGGACAATACTTTAATAATTTATAACTTAGATACCAAATTTTGCAACTCGTTATTAATAATTTGCAACTTCTTCTCAAAATTTTGAGTGAAAGAACTAATTCTTAAAAATTTATTTTTCTAGGACATGGCTAATTTCTTTGGTGGAATCCTAGAGAGATAAAGATGGAGGATGAGTCTTAAGCTTCAAATTGGCTAAATTTTTTTGTTTCCTATCCTCTTCTCTTTTTACTAGACAGTTTGATTCCTTAATCTAGGGTTTAATCATCTTAGCCTGTAAATTCTAATTTGAATTTGATGTTGATGTAAAGAGAGAGGATTGTTTTATTTAATTTCTTCTTTGGACAGCTATAACTGAATTTTGCTACTTTTTGTTTGGTACATAATCTTGTATTTTTCAATTAGTGAATTACTTGTATTAATATTGCATAATCTTATGATGTTAATGCTTGTGTTGTTGAGTAGCTTGACATAATCTTGTGGTTACTCACATTGCTATTTTGACCGTGGTTGTTGACAGGAGATTTCGAGTGAATCACTTAGCTAATTTCTTCACCAATTGGTTAATTAAAATAGGGACTTTAATCTAAGACCTAGGGAAGTTAGCTAATTAGGTTAATTGGCTTAGGATAATTTTCTTAAGTCATGATAGCTTTAGTCAAGAGGAAAGAGAAGCTAAACTTAGCCTAATCATGAGAAGATAATGAGTTTAAAATTAACTAATCTTTAGGGTTCCATTATTGTGAAAAGGGAAGTTCATTTTACTCACTTTCACTAGCATTTTAATTACTTGCACATTAGGTAATTAGTTTACATAATTAGCGAGGTAACTAAATTCCTACAAACTTTGGTTGATTTATTTCACTAGATAACTTTCAATTAAACTTAAAACCATTCCTTAGAAGATGACCTAGGGTTGGCCCTATATTATATTAGGATTATCTTTAGTTTAGTTTTGAGGATAAGTGACTAATTTTCTATCAAAATTTTGACGCCATTGCCGAGGAGTGGTTTAAGTTTAATTCTAAGTTTGTTTAGTGCTTAATTTATATTTTTAATGTTCCTGAAAAATTTTGTGAAAAATTATAAATATTTTTTTTGTGTTTTTCTTAGTATTTTTGTGTGTTTTGAGTTTTTTTATTCTATTTTGAAAAAAAAAATTAGTGCAATTTTCGTTGGTTTGGTGTAGAGAGCTAAAAATACTCTGTTTTTAGTGTGTCTGTTTGAAATTAAAAAATTAACTGAGAATGATTCTAAGGTAATTTGAACTTGAAA
The DNA here is from genome assembly GCF_029017545.1 of Prosopis cineraria. NCBI lineage: Eukaryota > Viridiplantae > Streptophyta > Magnoliopsida > Fabales > Fabaceae > Prosopis > Prosopis cineraria. Next base: position 25,995,300 of record NW_026555344.1, on the reverse strand, counting down.
TTTTTTTAATTTGAAATTTCTATATCTTAGATTCATTTTAAAATTAGTTTGGTTAATTTTGGACGTGGGAAGTGTCTTGTAGAAATTTCACAAGCTAACAAGGTCCAGGGAGCCTTTGCAGAGGATTTCCAAAACCTTATTGCAACTTTGAGTTAGCATATCTTTCTCTTTATGTGTCCAAATTGATTTATTTCAGTCTCATTTTTCTTATTATTGTATTATGTTTGTTTCTTGTGTTTAGGAGTTTCTTCAATTTTGCCATTTTCCCATTTGAAAGTTTGTTAGAAGCTCTAAAGGTCTTCTAGACGAAATCCTGTTTCTCTAGGCCTGTGGACCAAGTTGTGAAAAATTCTAGGAATGATTGGGAAAGATTTTTTATCTTAAATTTTTATATAATTTTATTGTATATCTCTTGTATCTCTCATAAAAGTTTCAAAAGAATTTCTCGTGTGGATTAGCTGCTAAAAAATTCACAAGTTCACTGTCTCCAGAAAGCCTACTATGCAAATTTCAGAATTGTCAAAACTTTTTGATTGAGGATTTCTAACTCTCTTTCTACTTGTTTGGTGTTGTTTTTTATTGTGTTTTTTTTTTCATTTTGTTGTGTTGAGTTTATCAAAAAAGAAAGAAAAAAAAATTATTTCTCTTGCTTTTGTGTGTTTTGAATTGTTTTTCTTGATTTGCATTTTAGTTTAGCTTGTTCTTTGTTCTTAATTTTCTTGAGCTTGATTAGTGCATGACCCGAAGAAAACATACCTCTTTTGTTGAATTAGATCTATAAATTGAAAGGACTATTTCCAGATTGAGAAGTTCACAACCTATTTTTGATTCTCATTGGTTTGTAATTCAATAATGGAAGGTATCTTAGGGTATGAGCATGTGCATAATGAGGGGCATGGGAATGGGAATGAGAATTTACATGATGATGGCTGTGTTAATAATGAATTTGAAGGCTTGCATAATCCTAGAGAGGAGAGGAGCATTAGGCAATTAACTCAACCTAATTGGCATGATAATCCTTATGGCTTGTATGTTTCTCCTACTAATGTTTAATACATTGCCTAAATTTCATAGGTTATTGAGAGAGGATTGCTATAGGTTTTTGCGTACTCTCTTATTGGTTTGTGATACTATGAAGTCTATGCATGTAAATGTTGATAATGTTCAAGCTAAGGCTTTTGTATTTTCTCTTGAAGGTTTAGCAAAAGAGTGGTATTTTAACTACCCTTCTTATGTGAAAGTGAGCACATGGGCTGAGCTAAGAAGACTCTTCTTGGATAAATTCTTTTCAAATTCCAAGGTCACCAATTTGATGAAGCAAATCTATAAGGTCCAATAAGGAGAGGATGAGAGTCTCTATGAGTATTGGACTAGATTCTAAAGTCTTTTGGCTAAATGCCCACACCATCAAATTTCTAGTAAGAATTTAGTCCAATATTTCTATGAGGGCTTGATTTCAAGAGATAAAGTTAACATTGATGTCACTAGTGGTGGATGCTTGATTGACCTCACTTCCTTAAAGGCTTGGGAACTAATTGACAAGATGGCTTCAAGTGGTGCTCAATACTCTACAAGGGAGAAGAGAAATATGAATATGGTAGGTTCCTCAATTCTTAATGATTCACATGTGAACTTGCTAGCTACCAAGATTGAGAGAATGTTGGCTCTACAAATATCTTAAGTGAGTAATGTAAGTACTTCTCAAGCACTTACCCCTTATTCTTGTACTTTTTGTGACACACATATGCATGCAGAAAATAATTGTCCTATTAAGTTTGAGCAAGTAAATGCTATCTACAATGGGAAATAATCCTATACTGGGAGGCAAGGGCAAGGAGCTTATTCTAATACTTACAACCTTTCATGGAAAGACTATCCTAATTTCTCCTATTCAAATCCAAATGTGGCTTTACAAGACAATCAATAAAGAGGATCCTATCAAAATACCTTTGGCCGTGACCCTTCACCTCATTTGTCTCAAGGTAGCTCTTCTCAAAGCTATAATCCAAGTAGTAATTCTCTTGCATCTTCTTCTAATTCTTATAGTGATAGGAGACTTATTCCAATTGAGAGTTCTTCTAATTCTAACTCTTTTAATGATGTGAATGTGTTATGTGAGCAATTGATTGAAATGAATTCCTTGTATAAAAACATGTATGATAGCTTAGGGAACAAGGTAGAGAGTATGGGTAACAAGTGTGAGAACATGAACTCTAAAATTGATGCCCTTACTTCTCAAATGAATATGCTTGCTAACCAATTAAGTACAGCCAATGCTCAAGCCTTTACATTACTATGCAACACTGTTGCTAATCCTAAAGCTAATCTTAATGCTATCACATTAAGGAGTGGCAAGGAGTTGGGAGAAAGAGTGCAAGAAGACAAAAGAAAAGGGAAGGCTGAGAATCCCTCTTTAAATTCTTCAATTGATATTAATGTTTCTAGTTCTTCTTTTGCTCCTAATGATGCATCTTTTTGTAGGAATGATGAGGATGAGAACATTGAGGAGATCATATATGAGCAACCACCATCTAAGGTAGAAAAGAGGACTATGGCTGAGTTGTTTAGTAAGGAAAAAAGAGGGAGAGGCCGAGTAAAGTGAAACAAGAAAGGAGAGTTCAAGGAAGGAAGAAGGAAAGCAAGGTCAAGAGATTGTAAATAACCTTCCTTTTCCACAAGCAAAAGTGGTCCCTAAGCAAGTGAAGGGACAATTTAATCAAGAGATATATGATTTCTTCCATAAAATTCATGTTAATATACCATTGATGGATGTAGTTAAGAACTTTCCTAAGTATGCCAAATCTGTAAAAGATTGTTGTACAAATAAAAGAAAATTTATGCCTAATGCAAGGGTACAATTACCCTCATCTGTGAGTGCTATCGTGAAGCCTTAACTCTCTATAAAATGTGAGGATCCCAGTTCCTTCACAATTCCATGCAAGATTGGCAACACACATTTTTCTCATGCATTGATAGACTTAGGTGCAACCATTAATGTTATGCCTCTTTCAATTTATCATGCCTTGAGTCTTGATTGCATGCATAAGACACTTATGAAATGCTAATTAGTGGATAGAAGTGTTAGAAGACCACATGGAGTAGTAGAAGACTTATTGGTTTGTGTTAAAGGTCTATTATTTCCTGTGAATTTCTATGTGCTTGATATGTCAAAAGAAGGGAGTGGGCATGATATTTTAATTTTAGGAAGGCCATTTATAAGGACTTCCTGTACATTGATTGATATGGAAAAGGGTAGTTTAATTTTGAAATGTAGAGAGGATCATGTTGTTTTTAATATATATGAAGCAATGAAACATCCTTTTGAGGATTATTCTTTGTTGGGTGTAAGTTCAGTTGAGTTATTGCTTCATGATGCTTGTGAGTCTCACATGCTTGATTCTTTCTTACATGTTGATGATGATTTGTCTCTTGTCACTACTACATGTATTGATGGATGTGATTGTCTTATTTGTTTAGAGATTGATGCATTCTTGAATGATACAACTACTTCTTCTCATGATTTGTTTAAAATATCTCCTATGCTTGATCTTGAAATGCTTGAGAAGGGTATATCTTCTTGTGTTGTAGGTACTAAAGCCATTGAGGCTGAATCTATGAGTTTTTCTCCACTCGAGCTTGATGTTCTTAGGATTCCTAAGCTATTGGAGGAAAATTCTGCACTTTCACATGTCGAGGCCGTGGCTCATGTCCAAGAACTTGAAGACAAGTTGCAAGAAAAAGGGGAGGCTATGAAGAAAAATGAGGAGCAATCAAAAACAAATGAGAAGCCTAAAAGACAAGAGGGTGCTATGGGATATTCCACTTGGAGGATGCTTTGTGGGCTTATCGGATTGCTTATAAGACTCCCATTGGGATGTCTCTTTTTCGATTGGTGTATGGAAAGGCTTGCCACCTCCCAGTGAAGATAGAGCACAAGGCTTATTGGGCCATCAAGAAGCTCAACTTGGATTTTCATCTTTCGGCTAAGGAGAGATTCCTTCAAATGCAAGAACTAGAGGAGCTTAGGTTGGATGCTTATGAGTCATCTACGATTTACAAGGAGAAAACAAGGATTCTTTATGACAAAATGATCTTGAGGAAGAATTTCAAAGTTGGAGACTTAGTCCTTATTTACAAAACAAGATACATCCATAAGCATTCCAAGCTCACATCTAAATGGCACGGGCCATATGTGGTGACTAATGTTCTTTCTTATGGAGTTCTTAACTTAAGGATGAAGCATGGGGACTACTTGGGAGATTAATGGCCATTTATGCAAGCTTTACAAGGAAGCTAACCCAACACTTCAAAAGGACGATGACTTCTCTCAACATGATTTTAAACCACCGTAATAAGGTTGTATCTCTCCAACCTTGAGCTTTTACATTACTTTGATTGATATATCTAATGATTGGTAAAGTACAAGTGTGGGGAGATGAACCTAGTAGATAGTAGATTTCTTTGATTTGATTTTTTTTAGTTTCTTTTTATTTGTTTGTACGTTGGAAAAAAAAATTATGCACCACACTTTTGTTGTGCATTCATTATTGATCTCACCTTGTTTTATCACTAGTCTATACATACATTGAGAACAATGCATGATTTAAGTGTGGAGGAGAGAAATAAACATTTTGTTTTGTTTGTTTGGTTTTGCAAAAATTTTCTTTGTTTCATTTTATTTGAGGTTACTTAATGACCTAGCTCTTGAATGAATATTTTGATACTTAAGATGTGGTAATTTTTAGGACTGAATAGGTGTGAAGTGAACAATCTTTTACCTTGAATTAATGGATTAGAGTGGCATATTACCCTTTCATGAAAGAGGCTAAACACTCATGTGTGATTAATTCCTTAGTGATGTTACTTTCTAGAATTTGTTTCACTTCTTAATTAAGACCACATGTCTTGCACTTGTTTGATAGGAGACGAAAAATGGCATTCATAAAAATAACCAAAAGCCAAATAGCCAACCCATTATTATTGATTATCCTTTGTTAGCCACTTTGAGCTTTTGGTTTGATTCTTAAAAATAAATATTTACCCTATTTTTTCCAAGGAATGCATGTTGCACTTTTATATATCTTTTTAATATTTATTGCATGTCCTAGATCAAGTGAGTGGGTGCCTATTATCATTTTTCTATCAACTACTCTTTATCCTTTATTGTTACACCATTATATCCATTCTTTTTTATTGTTTTCAAAGAGTTAGGGGCAACCAAAAGAAAAAGAAAAAAAACAAAGAAAGATTTGAAAAAAATATATATAGTCAAAAAGAAAAGAAATAAAGTTGCTAGAAAAAGAAACAAAAAGAAGAAGAAAAGAAGGAGAAAAAGAAAAGAAAGAAAAGAATAAAAAGTTGCCTAGATCATCCATTCCATTTGTTTTATTATTTCTTGTCATTGCTTTCTATCCTCATTATGTTAAGATGGCCACTCAATTGAATTAAGTTATGCTTTGCATATTAAGGGAATATTTCTTGACTTTGGCATTATCTTGATGCTAACCTTATTTTTTTCATATATACATTTCTTAGACATCCTTTCATTACCCATATTACAATCTAATAAAATCTACTTGATTCTTGATTGCAAGTGCTAATTTAATGGTGGAGATATAGAATGGTTACAAACTTATGGTAAGGTTTTTCTTAAGAAATTTTGAGTAAAATTTAATACCTTATACACTTTAAATGATGAGAGAAACACTTAACCTAAAGACACTTACTCTTTGACATTGATTCTTAGTAAGGGTTTGTTTGTGATGTGCATAATTCTTTCCTAATTATTTCCACATTGATTGATAATTTGTAGAAGTTCATGAGATAATATTTTAGTGACTTTGAACATTGTTTTTTTTTCTTGTTTCTTTGTTTTATAGTTTCTTTTGGGACCTTTTTCACTTTATTTTGTCCGAAGTGCAAAAGATAAGTGTGGGAGAATTGATAAAACACATTTGTTACCCACTTTTATTTCACAATTAGGACTGTTTTATTAATTTATTTATCACCTTCAAGTGCATACATTGCATTAGATTTGGAATTTTGCATAATTATTTATTTTTTGATTGATTTTCAATGTTTGAGCATGAGATTGAATTAATTACATGCTTGGGATAGGATTTATAGAAGCAGAAGGTGGAAGAGTGAAGAAGAGAGAGATTGGGGGAGTAATTTTATTAATGTTCATAATTTGTAATCGAGTACATTGTGATGTTCTAGTGTTTTCTTAAAATTCCCAAGTTATTTGGATTACCAAGAACTATGGTGCTTTATTATAATATAGAACTAAATTTAATTAAATCAATCTATTTAAAAAATAATTACATTTTAAGTAATTAATTGAATATAATTTTAAAATCGTTACTTCTAAAAATTAGATCAATATAATTTAAGAAAATTTTTATTCAAAAAAATTATTACATTTTATTTTTCATTGGTTTACAAAGAATTTAGTATCAACTTATGTTTATAGGATTCATTTGTGAAACTTCAAGGTACGAGAAACTTTTCACTTATTTTGATTTTCAACATTATTTGTTTATTTATCATTGCTAGTAACGAAACTGCCAAATTCAATTTGAGATGTGGTTAAAGAAAATATAAGAAATTTAATTAGAGGCAATTTTGTGTCTTAAAATTTATATTTTAATATTTGACCTTTTCAATAATTACTATTTTTAAGATCATTTATAATAAATATTATATTTTTTCACATTCTTAGCAATAACTAATTTTATATGAAATTAAAATGTCTAATAAACAGTATATGAATAGTAAATTACTGACATTGTCCCCGCTTTTGTCTTGGTACTTTCCCTTGAGCTTTCACAGTAAATTACCAACATTGCCCGCATTTTTTTTTTCTAGTACTTTCTGGAGCTCACTCAGATTGAAATGTTGAGAATGCACCATAGGTAAAAATTAATTTTTACAGTAAAATGCTATTACATTTAACATTTTTATTGTTTTGAAAAACAAATCGTCTTTAAAAATATTTTTAATCATAAATTACTAAAATATGTTTGTTAAAAAATTAACAATATAACAATTGTTTTAAATATTTTTTATTCATATTTTTATTTTTGTGAATTTTATGAAATTCTTAGATTTTTTTATTTTATCTTTTTATTTTACATTTTTTAAATGACTTATAACTACACATTCTATATAAGGTAATAAGTTTTGAGTTATAGTATGTTGTTAAAATATTTGTACATCTATTACACTTAATATTTTTAATTTTTTCAAAAAACGTATATTTTTAAAAAATATTCTTAATAAAATATTTATTAAAAAATTAGCAACATAAAAAATTCTTTTAATATTTGTATTTTAGTTTTTTTTTTTTTGAATTTCATGAAATTCTTAGATTTTAAATTTATATTTATATTTTTTATTTTTATTTTGAATTTTTTTAAAATGACTTATAACAATGCATTATACATGGAGTAATAAATTATGAGCTATAATATGTTGTTAAATTTTTTTAATTCTCATGAATAGTAAATTTCTAAATATTTATTTGCATTATTATTTAGACTAAGTTTTAAACTCAATAAGATGAAAGATTATAAAATAAAATAAGATATTATTTATAATTTTAACATGTATCAGAATAAAAAAATTATAAAATAAAACAAGTTGTTTATTATATTTTTAATTTGCAAGGGATAATAAATTTTGAATTATAGATTACTACTAATATTTTTTGTAATATGCATGTAGTTGACAAATTAAAAAGAATGACAAATGTTATCTTTGGCATCATTTTAATATATTGTTTCTACTTTAATGAGTTTGGTGTTAAAAAAATAGAGAGATATGGTTGAAAGTTTTTAATTGATTTTCTTTTTCTTTTTTCATTTTATTTTCTCTCTATTAAAATGTTATAATTCTATTTATTTATATTTTTAAATCAAACTAAAATCTCTACTTCTTCCTTTTACTTTTCTCAAATTAAGTAGAAAATTAATGTCCCCCATTCATTATATGGAGTCATACACTTTTTATTGTATAATTGTTATCCTCCCCTCTCCCTTTTTTTTTTCGTGTTTTTCCATTATATAAAATTTTATACAATAATGATTTAGAACATGTGAGATAAAAAATAATCAATTTGATAAAACAGTATCACAATAATGAAATTCACATTAATAAAATATAAATTTTATTTTCTTGAACATCTAACGTCTTTTTTATAAATAAAATAAAAGTCCATTGAAATTTAAATTGTTTCATTTTATTCTCTCACCATTAGAATTTTTTAGCTATGGATTTTTTTTATTTATTAAAAGAGAGATATATATTTTTTGTATATTCTCTCATACATTAGAATTTGCAAAGTTGTTATATAATTACATTTGCATGCTTTAAATAAATGATATAATCATCATAAAATAATAAAATAAGAAAATAGTATATGTTGAAGATTATACTTAACACATTAGAAAACCATTATAGTAATATATAATAGACTAATGTTTTCAAATTATAATATTTAACATCAGGTATGATGAAATCTTTCCCATGTGCGACGAATTCTAGGCCATGTTTGGTATGATGGAAGAGTTTTTGATGGAATCGGAATTAGAATTGGAATCGAAATTGAAATTGGAATTGGAATAGAATTGGATTTAAAAGTGTGTTTGGTATGATGATGGAATCTTGATATAATTTTAATTAATATAAGTACTTAAAATAAGAAAAGACCAAAGTGCCTTTTTTAAAATTAAAAAAAATTATCTCCATCAGCCCAACAATCCTATTCGGCCATTCCTCTCCTTCTGCATCACGTCACTGCCTCTTCCTCCTCCTCACCTGATGAGCATCCTTGCCACCGTTCGTCACTGTGCCGGCAAGGACCCCCTCCCCTTCTTCTTCTTCTTCTTCTCCGGTAAGGACCCCCTCCTATAGTTTGTCGCTACCTTCTCATGGTTCATCGTCACTACTTTCTTCTTCTTCTCCGGCGACACCTAACTGAATAAGAAGATGAAGACCAAAGAAGAAGAGAGAAGGAGATCGATGCAGATGATGATGTCTTTCGAGTAGGGTGACAGTGATGACTATTGCACTGTCCACTGCTGCTCAGTTCTTCATTGTCATCGCCAGCCCAAGAGCGCTCACAGAGAGAGATAGATAGAGAGAGAGGTGATGGGCACTTTATCGACTGTGAGAATGCACGAACGAGATGGGTCCTTCATTATCAATAAGAATGCATGGTGAATACACGAACGATAATGTCGCTACTCCAGCACGCATCAAGTCCATAAAGAAGAAGAAGAGGAAGGGAGGCAAGGGTAAGATGGAGAGATGGAAGAGAGAGAAGATGGCGGATTCCATAGCTTTTGAGATGGAATCGGATTTTGAGAAATTTGTCAGAATCAGGATTCTAAAGAATCATGATTATATCATACCAAAAATGTTTTGACATGGATTCTGTTTCCGTTTCTGTTTCCATATTTCAGATTCAAACCTACCAAACATAGCCCTAGTTTTTCCTGAATTTAAATCTCTACAATCACGGCGAGAAGGGTAATTGTGTAATACTGTGTCTCATCTAATCTAATAAAGTTCATATATATATATAGGGAAATTTTTAATATTTCATATAATATGTGTATGTGTTCAAGGGATCCACAATCATATAGAATTTATAATAATTCTTTAGCCTGAATGCAATCATAAATTTTATTTGATTGTTGTCAACAAGGAAACGGATCAAATTCAATTTTTCCGATGAGAAGTTATCTAATTTAAATTAAATGAAATATATGGTAATATATATCACATAATTTCTCCTTCTCCAAAGTTTAAAGTTTATTGATATCTTTTTTTAAAGAAATCAAATAAGTTTTATAATAAAAGATTGATATTATTTTCACTGCTTTATAAATATAATAATGACATAAATGTTGGTAATAGATAAGCTTTCACATCTTAAATCTGAAATCAATTTCAGAAGCGATATGATCTTTTCCTTGACGTTCCAAACAAATTAAAAACTCTGATGATGATCACAACAATAATAACAAGCCTTATCTTAATAAATAAAATTGAATATATTATTTATCAAATTTTTAAAAATATTGTTTAAGAGGTCCTGATTAATAACTTCTAAAAGTCTTTGTTTTGGTTTTCCTCCATCCCTCTTGATAGAGCTAAAAGTTATATATTTCATTCTCACAGGTGCCTCCCATCTTTATACATGTTTAAATCATTTTAAATGATTTTCTATCATTTCTCTTTCAACAGGCGCAGCACTCGCATTTTCCTGTATGCAGTCATTTAGATTTTATCTTTACGTATATGTCCACACATTGATCTCTACTATTTCAAATTTATATTTTTGATGTCTCGTTAAAGCCCAACATTCACTACTATATAATGTTGTTGGTCTTATAGTTGTTTAATAAATTTTTTTAAGTTTATTAGATACTTATGATCGTAAATAACTCAGTTAGCCTTTGTCCAATTAAACAACCCAATTTATATTTGATGTGCAATATTTCCATCAATTTTTTCATTATATTGAATAATAGCTCTCAAATATCTAAACTTTTTCATTTGAGGTATAATTTGATCACCCAAGTTTATTTCCAAAATATTACTCACTAACCTCTTATTAAAATTATAATGTAAATATTCTGTCTTACTTCTATTTAAGCCGAAACCTTTTGACTCAAATGCCCTCCTCCATAATTCAAATTTACAGTTAATCTCTTCTCTTGTCTCTGTAATAAGAATTATATCATCCGCGAAAAGTATGCATTTGGAGATTTTCTCTTAAATATGCTCAATCAAAATATCTAGGATCAGGTCAAATGAATAAAAACTCAAAGATAATCCATGATGCATTCAAATCCTTATAAGAAAATCATTTGTTTTGCCACTAGAAAATCTTATACTGATTATTGCCCCCTCGTATATATCTTGTATAGTTCGAATATATTCAACCCAAACACCCTTCTTTTTCAATGCTTTCCAAAGTATACTTCTCTCGGTACATGATCATATACTTTTTCTAAATCAATGTAAGTCATATGTAAATCTTTACCTTTGCATCGATAATTTTTCATTAACCCCCTTAGTAAATTAATCGCTTCTGTAGATGACTTACTTGGCATGAAACCAAACTAATTCTCAAAAATATCATTTTTCAATTTCAACTTATGCTCAACCACTTTTTTTCACAATTTCATTGCATGACTCATAAGTTTAATCCTTTTATAGTTAGCACAATTCTAAATATCCCCTTCATTTTTGTAAATAGAAACTAAGATATTTCTCCTCCAATTGTTAGGTATTTTCTTTGACGGTAAGATCTCATTAAATAACTTAGTTAACGATTGCACTCCTTCTTCACCTAAACATTTTCACACTTAAATAGGGATACAATTTGATCCATTGGCTCTACTATTTGTCATTTCCTTAAGAGTTTCTTCTACCTCACAATCACTTATCCTTTGATAGAATGACAAATTTTGTTCTCCTTTAAGAATTACTAAATCCTCCAAATTATTAGAAGAACCCCTTCCATCATTTAAAAGTTTAAAAAATAGGTCTCCCATCTATTTTTAATATCACTATCTGTGACCAAAACATTTTTCTCTTTATTTTTTATACACCTCACCTATTCTAAAACTCTTTAAATGCTTTAGAATAAGCTTCACACACTGCCTTCTTAGTTTCCCTTTTAACCATTTGATAACTTTTCCAATTTTCATCATTATTGTATAGATGGATGGCTTTAAAGCACTCCTTATGTTTGATTTTTCTTGCACACTATCATTCCACCATCAAGAGTTTTTATCTCTAGACAAAACCTTTTCATTCTCCCAAAATTTCTTTTGCAACCTTCCTTACCTTTCTAGCCATATCCTTTACAAGATTTAGTACTTCCCTGAGACTTCCAAATTCCTTTAGCCAAAAGATTGTGCATGAACATTTCTCGCTTCTCACATTTTAATTGCCACTACCTAGCCCTTAGAGTTACCACTTGTCGACACTTTTGGCTTTTACTCATAATATGCACATCAAGGACATGGGCCCTATATTGTGTCGTTATAGCTTCCCTAGGAATTACTTTATAATTTTTACAAAGTCTTCTATTTGTGTTCCTTATCCAAAAAAAATCAATCTGTGACTTTGAGGCTCTATTTTTATAAGTGATAAGATGCTCATCCCTCTTGTTGAAATAAGTGTTGGCAATATTGAAATCATACGCTAAAGAGAAATCAATAATAGATTATGCTTCATTGTTTAGCTCCTCAAAACTAAAACTACTATGTACCCTTGCATAATGACCTGCCTCCTCCCGATGTGACCATTAAAGTCTCCTCTAATAAAGATCTTTTTCATTTTATGGTATGCGTTGAATCAATCCCTCTTAGTCTTTCCAAAATAATTCCTTAAGACTAGCTTCTGCCTTAGCTTAAGGTGCATACATGCTAATAATATTGATAGTCTCACATTCAATAATCATTTTTAAGGAAGTAATTTTATGCCCAATTTTATTAATTTTTACTATGTTCTTTTTTCACTCCTTATCAACAATAATAGCCACCCCATCGCGTGTGCTTACTTTTTCAATGTACTAAAGTTTATAACCTTAAATATCCTTAGCTTGTTCATAGAGCCATTTCCTATAGGCATAAGATATTAAATTTTTTATGAATCATAACTCCTACCACCTCCACATATTTACAATTTAAGGTCCCAACATTCCAAGTACCAAATTTGATTTTGCTCACATAGACTAACTTCTTTAACCGCGCTCATCTAAAATAATGTGATAACCCTTACTCATTTAACACTACATCTAGGTGTCAATACAGCAGCTCTAACTCACTTGTCAATGCACTTGAACCATACAACATGTTACTTATAGACAACGACCTAGCATTATCACAAAAACATCAATTGTCCATATCAATGTAAGATTCAACAAAGTTTTACATTGGTTGTTGAGGGCATAACACAACCTTTCTTCTTTACTCGAGCTTGGGATTAGCTATATGTTTTTTTTTTTGTCTAATAGTTTACTTTGGTCCTTTTTTTAGAACAAAAATTATTTATTCCCTCAATTCTAAAATATAAGACACTTTTAACTATTTCACTAGTACTAACAAAATAATCACTTAAAGTGATTTGTATCAACAAAATGTGAAAAACTTATAACTATTTTTTAAGGTTACCCTCAAATTAAAATCAAAAAATCTTAATTACCTTTAATTTTTTTTCTTATTTAATTTATTCCTACGTTGCAAGTAATAAGAACATTTGTGAACAAGAGGAATTTAATGTTGTTGATTTTTTTTTTGTAAAATGTTTTACATTTTAAACAATATTAGTTGGTAAAAAATAACATGTATTTTGAATAGGTACGTTGGTTCCACACAAAATTATTAGGCTAAATTATATTTTAAGTCTTTTAACTTTATCCAAGATTTTAATTTAGTCTATAAATTTAATAAAATAAAAATATTTTCAATCTCTTAACTCTAACACTGTTAATTTCATATGGTTATTTTTTATACCAATTATTGTTATTATTTGTAAAAAAGTAACCTTAATATGTCAATATTTAAGAATATTTTTTTAATATTTAGGAGTTTAATGTAGTTTTTTTTTAAAATAATACTAACATTGTAAGGGTTAAAGGATTGAAATGATATTTTATAGAATTAACAGACTAAAATATGAATTTGTGTAAAGTTCAAGGACTAAAAATATATTTTAGCTAATTTTTATTAGTTTTCTCATTTCACTATTAATTTTTTTTATCCAGCCAGTCGACAATTAATTAAAACATGAACTTCCCTTAGGTTTAAATAAGGGAGTTGTTTTAAGAAAAAATTTTGATTGCAATTCATTAATGCACTCACTATCTTATGTGAGTTGAAAATTAAATTATTAAAATAAATCAGGTTCTTTTAGATTTATTTTATAAATATTTTATTAAAAATAGAATTATTTTATATTTGATTACAATAACAAAAAGTGATTATTATTTAGTAATTTTTAGCTTTTGTGATATTTTCATTGGTCCATAAAAATTATTTATTAATTTTTTATTTTAAAATTTTATGATATCTTTGTACATTTTTATACTTTTATCAACCTTAATTATTTTTAAAAGATTAAGATTTCATAAAATATTTTATTAAAAATAAGTTTTTTTCTAGAAAAAATAAACAATTTGAAAATATTATAAAATCTAACAAGATTTGAGGTCTGTTTGTTTAAGATTAATAAATAAATAATTTTTAGATACTTTAGAGAATTTATAAAAAGTGATTTATTTTATATAGATTTTAAAAAAGAAAAATTATTTTACATTTGGCTATAATAATAAAAAAAATCACTTTTTACTTATTATAATAAATTAAATATGTATTTCAAGGTTTAATAAACATTCTAGACCCTAAAGTATTATGTCAATAACATCTTGGACCCTAAACTCTAGAAATGTACAAAATAGATCTTAAACTTCTAGATCCATGGCAAAGTACACCCCACCGTTAATTTATAGATGACTCTCATTATTTTTCAAGTGCCTATTGGTTCTAGTCAAATGGTGATGTAGTAGTCATCCCTCTTGATATGTCTCTCAGTGATCCTTTGATATTAACGTTGCCCTCATATCGATGGTAACAGAAGTTAAGGTCCTTTGTTGTTTGAATCATCTCTCTGCATGTAATCATCTTCACCCACTTGTTCAATGAGCTAGCAATGTCGAGAGGACTTGCTGAGGGGTGTCATGGCTAAGTCATCATCATCGTCACTTTATAGAAGCAATAGGAGGAAGGTGAGATTGTTAAGGCAAGGAGGAGTAGAGATGTATTATGAAGGTGAGGCAAGAGTGTGTTATTGTAGCCTCCTAGCACCTTGCTAGACTTCATAGGCCATTGAAAATCATGGGAGAAGGTTTTATGGGTGTCGAAACTAGAATAAGTTACCCTTTTTTGTACTAACATGGATTTTTTATTTTATACTTTAATGAGTAAGATCTAAACAACCATTTTTAAGGAAAGGGATGTGGGTAATTCGTATGGCATGATAGTGATTTAGGGCATAGATCAAAAATGATAATTAACGAGCTTCTAGACCACATAAATAATTTATATGATGAAAATAGTATGTAAAGGGGAAGAAAATTAACAAAAGCTTTCATGGCAGAGCCTGATTCACTATGTACTGATGTGAAGAAGTTGAAGAGCATATGTGACAGTGAAGAACTGGTTGTTGAAAGTGAGAGAAGAAAGTTCAAAATTGTTGTGACACTGTTGATCTTATGATGGGTGTTATTTATCCATTGTAAAGTGTGTAATAACATTTTAATTGATGAAATACTAATGTAAAGCATGTTCATGTGATATCGCATAAGAATTTGCTAATTTATAATGTAATCTATTGGTGCATGTGTAAAACAAACCTTCATGACCCCATAATGTCTTAAAAAAGAAGAGCCTCTAATTAGCAGTATTAGAGTACATATCACAAAAGTTCACTTTTGTTTTAAAGAATTTTTTAAGAATTCCACTAATGGGAGTAATAAAAAGTAAAGAATGATGGTCAATTAATAATTCAAATTATTACCAAAGTAACAAAGCTTTTCTTGGCCAAAATGATACAAGTAACAGAGAGAAAAAGAAAGCTTGTCCTGACCACCCACATCCCACATCCCAAAGAGGTCTTAACAAAAAACTAACTACCAATATGATACAAGTAACAAAGCTTGTCTTGGCCACCCACATCCCAAATGGTGAAGCTAATGTATTTACATTCCATAATTTTGCATTAAACCCTGTATAGTAGTGAACATACATATCAATTACAATTGCAATCATTAAGCAAAGAACAACAAGAAGTATTTGAGCATAAAATTTAAGGACATATGCAAATGTAAAATGATAAATATAAGAAAATAAGGAGCATCTCTTCTTTCAGCTTATAAAACATGTGTCTATTATACATAAACCTCCAATGATGCAATACATGGTGACTTCAATGAGAAGGGTATTTACTTGCTCAAAATATTGACAAACATATTGCTCAAAATACAACTCAAATTATTGACAGAAATGGCATGCTAGAAATGCGTCATAAGCCCAAAATAATTACTTCATAGATTACTCCAAAATACAACCTATAGTCAAATACATTAATCCAAAATAAAACATCAAAATAGGAGTTGTGAGCCTAAATCCCTTCATTTCTCTTCCTACACTTTAGCTTTCCAATTGTTGTCTACTTCTTTGCCTCAAGTTATGAGGCTATAATTGAAGGATTTCCCATCCATCTCAAAGAGTGAGTCCTTCTCTAAGATTGCTTAGTGACTTGACTATGTTGTGTTCAAGTCATTATTTGTTCTTGTTCAGTGGCCTCACCATGTATTTTAGTGCTTGATCCTTCTTGTTGAGAAGCTACATGTTTTCCTCTCTTTCTCCCTTTTGTCTTACTTATCCCTAGAGGTGTTTATAGAATAAGCAACTTAAGCAAACTAATTTGAACAATTAAAATAGTATTTAATTGTTAAAACAAGTAGAGGATATAGACTATTTTATGGACTCTTATTATAACCTTGTTGTTTGCACACATTACATGTCACTAGAGTTCTTCTTTTTGATAATTTATTAGTCATAGTTAAAGGACATCAGATGAGGTAGCTTCAGATTATCTTGCAATTCCTCTCTCCAATCTCCTTAATTTTGGTCCTATATGAAGCCTTATGTGCTTCTTTATGGTGATAACGAGATATATGAGTGCTGGGATCAACATTTGCATTGAACATTGCATAAATACCATGCTACCATGGGATTTCAATCATCTCGCATGATCTACATGTACATCACCTTTTCTCTAATAACACAGTGTGTTTATCTAGGCTATCACTAACCTCATACCCAATGTCTTTGTTGAAAGTGACATTACATTTCATTACTAATAACCTATTGTTTTAAATAGTTGTAAATACATGGGGTTATAGTTTCCCATCTATCTCTTAACAATTTTGTCACTTTCAACCCACTTATTCATCAGCCTTAACCTAATGCCTTCATACATTCTAATGACAAGTAAATAATGATATTCTTATATCCAAGCATTAAAACTATCACAATATTGTTGTCTACCACCCAAAACTGACACTAAGTTATGAAATAGGCCCTAACTCAACTATACCATTGCCTTTGCAACATGCTTACTAATGCGTCCAACTTCTTTTAAGTTGTCATGGAATTCCTCTTCATATGTACTCTAGGCTATAGTGAACAATCTTTTCTTCAATTTGTTTCCTTGCCACTTCTTGCTTCAATTAGCACATATGTGGCTTGCATATAACCTTTGCTTGGCTTTAGGGAGAATATTTCTTACTACAATATTTAGTCCTTTTGATGAAAAAAAGAATTGGCTATTAACATTTCATATAACATCTTATATATATATATATATATGTATCAAAATATCACCAAGCTTTTCAAAATCAAAAATTAAAAACAAACTTTTTTATATGTCAAACATGATAGTCACCCTTGATCTATCACCAAGTCCTAGGGAAATCCTATGCCATTCTAAAAACCAAGTGCAATTGATATTATTTTCTTTTTGTGTCAAGCCAATTGCAATAGGGAAAAGGGATCCCTTTTGCATTTCCCTTCAAAAAAAAGTGCCATTAAAACCAATAAATGGCCTATAACCAACTCACCACCTAACCTATTCCAAGAAAAGCATTATTCAAATAACTTTTTAGCATATATTAGTTAAAAATAACAATATGTTAAAAAATAAGTTTATCTTAGATGCATTTCATCATATATACAATATGCTAAACACCCTCTTCCCTTATTGCGAAGCTTCTTTACTCTATTATATTCTTACATCACTCTAAAGGTCTGAATGTCTAAGTTTATAGTTCCAATTTCCTAAACTTATCCTTATAACTACCTTCCAACTCCTTCATGATAATCTTTTTATACCTTATACACTTGAACACACTAACAGTTACCTTCAAATCATGTTTAGGTATCTTCTGCATGTCTGCCACTTTAAACTTAGGGCACTCCTATACTTTATCTTTGAAAAAGTCATTATCCATCTAGTAGAAGCCTTATAGTTCTTAAACATCCTAACACATCTATGCTCCATATATAGGTTTGGATTTCCAATCCAAGCTTGGACTTTATAGAAGTTACATATAAAAGAAAAGGGCATCCTACTTGACATTTGGCCCTTACTCTTCCACATTCAGATTTAATGTAATTTAAATTCACTCTAGCGTTGATAGAATATGTCTCCAACGCCTTCCTAATAGCTGCTAGATTAGGAAAAGTTATATCCATCACAAAGTAAGGCCTACTTTGATTTGCTAGACCTCTATTTTCCTCTAAAGGCCCATTATCCTCATGTGAGTCTAGCTATGGTTCATTACAACCATATTCCTTTTCATAATCCTCATCACCATCACTAAAGCCTTCATTTTCCCCTACAAGGTCATGGTAGTCATTATCTTCACTGTTATTGTCATTACCACCTTCACTATCATATTCATTCTCACCAGCATATTTAATGCTCTTATAAGAAACAGAGTCATCACTACCTTCTTCCTCCTTATCTACATGGTCATTCTCTTTCCCATTATCATTTCCTATCCCAATATAACAATCATGAAGATATTGTTCTGTATCAATAGCCTCATCATCATTCTTACTTATACCACTATCAATCCTTTTAAACGCATTTAACATAAACTTCTCTACGTGTATCACCTCCTCGTCCTACATTTTCTCACTCTCACCACCTACTACTTGTTCCTTATTTTTCTCATTACTTATACTAAATGTTCCTACATCCTAAACAGTATACATGAATTTCCTAAATAGTATATGTGAATTTCATGTCCATATCTCCCTACAATTTTTCATAACAAAGCATACCTAGGTCAAGATTTGATTCACTCCCATCATGCCCTCATTCTCTTTAATATCACTATCTTCTTCCACCATATCCTTCTTGCTATTATCACCATGCTCGATGGCATCTACCACATTATTATCACTATCATTCTCATCAATAGAGTTAAAGGCATAATCACAATCATTGTTACTGTCCAACATACCTAAAAATATATATACATAAGGGCAATGAGGTGATTTCACTATAACTCAAACCACCCAAGTTTACAATACCAAAATCCACCATCAAACTCACCTCTAGTTCACTTGAGAATGAAATTGCAAGGTTGAATTAGTCACACTCCTCTAAAAATCAAGATCCTTAGTCATGTGTTCCTTTCCAATTCATAGGTAGGGTTTACTCGTTTCCTTTTCAAAAGAAACTATATCATTTTATTGCCAATTTTAAGTGACAATGACCAATATGCCTTTCAACCTATCTTAGTAATTCACACGTGGCATGCCACCTAGTAACTTTTAATCTAACAATCTTCTCCGTAATGGTTTAATGTTCCACAAGTTGACGATAGGGTGCAATTCATTTTGGATTTAGAAGTTTAGGGTCTATTTTACACATTTTAAGAGTTTAGGATCTAAGATTCTTTTCACGCATAATACTTTAAAGTCCAAATGCTCATTAACTTATATTTCAATATTTATTATTAATATATAAGCCCAACTATTATAAAAAATTATATCATCAATCTATAAAAATTTCCAATCAAACTTTCCATTCCTTATTCAAAACAAATAAAAATGCTTTCTATCCCTAAACAATCATTGCAAATACACCTATTTTATTTTGGATAAAAGCAAAACACCTACCCAAGAAATTCTAATGGATTTTTGATGCATAACAATCCATCTTTCTTTCTATATAGAAACAACATTATTTTTAAAACTCATCATAGAAATAATGCAATTATTGTAAGCAAAACAAAGTATATAGTAAAATATAAGAAAAAGATTAAACCTTAGATAGAGTTAGGAGATAGCACAAATCATTGATGAGGTTTATATGATGGTTGTATGCCAGGGCTGGATTTGTTGTTATATGACCATAAGGTGTGGTAGTGACTAAGTGGTTGCATGAGCTAAGGTAGTTTACAAGTTCTATTGTTTAAGTACATGCTGGCTATTATAATGTACATGAGTAGATTTGCATAGTTAATTGAGCTAGCATAAGCATGAGGGTGGGAGTTTACCCTAGAGAAATAGAAGGCTGGAATGGTAAAATCTGTGTGGTGTAGCCTCTATGGAGTTTTCCTATAGTAGTTGGCATGTTTCATTACTAATGTGCTTAGTATTGCTAATAACTTATGGGTATGGCATAGGTCAGGCACGATTCTCAGTGTTATTGATCTTGGGCTAGATGGTGTGAGTTAGGTATTTATGACATCTTGAAATTTGAGTGAGGGGAACTTATAGTCTAAGAGTGAGTGTGGGAACATTGGTTAGGTGACCCCTTACAATTGAAGAGCCAAACTAATCTAGTCATATGGGTTAGTTATTTACAAGCTATTAGTCTATGGGTTTGGTCAAACAATATAAGGAGGGATATAAGGTAGTTGCATTAATCAAAAAGCATTGATATATGAGAAATTTGTGATTGTGATCATTTAATTTATATGCTATGAAAATCCTTTTTAATGTGAATGTCACACTTTAATATGCTTTCATTAAGTTTCTTGATTACTGAGATTATTTAATCTCACTCTTGTTAGTTAATGTTTTTCCAAGAGATGTTAAGGCAAAGTGCAAAAAGGGAAGCTTACTAGGCTAAGCACTAAAGTATAGTATTATAATCTCTAGTCTCTTACATTGTGTAATGAAGCATATTATATTTCTACCAATATTAGGAGTTAATCATGCCTATTTTTATATGGTATATCATAGATATTTTGCATGTGTGCCCCATATGTTAACTTAAGCATATTGGGTAGGTAGCCTATTTTGAGAAAAAAGGTCCAATATGCAAAAAGTGTTGATGCTTATGATTGATGTTTAAGTAGGCTTTGATATGCCTATAGATATATTTATCATGCATGATTGTTATTGTATTTTAGTCTATATTTTGGGTTGAGGGGAGGCATTAAGGAATGTGTAAGAGGCTTAAAGGCTCATATCAACACTAAATGTTCCAGGATCCTCATTTGGTAACATATTGAATTGAAACTGGTGCCTATAGTTAGATTGTTGTATTAACATCATGTGAATGCTTGGATAATCTTAAATGGAGGCCTAAGTAATTAATTAAGAAGGTTCAAAGTTAAGTTAAGTTTGTTGCTTATTGTACTGTTCATGTAGGGTTCATCGCAGTGGACTGTGAGTTTAGCCATAGCAAGCAAGCAAATGTCTATTAGCCACTTCAAGGATGTCTTGTGCCATGGTGAGTTAGTACTTGTGAATTAGTCATAGTGAGTGAGTATTACATTGCGATGAGCATGTCAAATTGTAGTTGGTAGCGACAAAGGTATACTTAGTTGCAACGAACAAACAAACAAGTGTAGGGATGCTATAAATGCTTATTTTACCTTTTTTCCCCTCTTTCAATGCTATCCCTTAAAATTTCATGCTTTGGCATATTTTCAAATGCTCTAATTTTTGGAAAAGAGTTTTATTTAACCTTGATTGATTTTGTGGGATCCTAATTCCTAGTTGTGCTTTGATAAATAATTTAAATGATAATGCCATGGTTGATCCATTGTTAAGTTGTTGATTAGTAGAGTTAAATAAGGGTTAATGATAGAGGTCATTACAAAGTTGGTATCAAGTTCTCGAGTTTTGAGAGCTGGTGCTTATGTTTGAAATATTAATAATCATTTAAGCATTGAGCATATAGGTGTTGGCAAAAATATATTTATTACAAATTTTCCCCTTTATAACTGCTTTAACTATATGCTAAATTTCTTATGATATCTTTTACGTATTTAAAGATTATTACTCATGCTTACCCCTTTAAGGTGGGCTACATCCTTAGAAGGGGAGAAGGGATAAAATTAGCATGTTTTTAGCACGTTTGCCTTTGTGGCAAGGAAAATTTGAGACAAATAAGAAAGACAAAGTTAAATGTTGATATGATCAATGTGCATAATTTAAAGGAAAGTTAGTTAATTAAGAATATATGAATTGTACCTTTTAGTTAGACTATACTATATAGATATCAGAGATATCTCTCTATTGATTGAGTATTTGAACTGTTTTCTCACTTAATGTGGTCATTAGGAGAAATTGGTTGAATATTTATTTCACAATTCCTTTTCAAAAGAGGAGGTTTAAATTCATATTATGGCAAGAAATGAAAGTTAAGTGAAAAGAAGAATTCGAGGATCAATAAATCACTAATAGATGAAAGTGTTGAATTGAAAGTTGTGATTGATGTTAAGTTTAGACTGGTTGGGATTGGATTTGAGGGAATGATTATGAGTAGAATCATTATTTAATCATGGAAAATTGTATGTCTATATGCTTCTTTAGGAAGTCTTATGGGAAGTAAGAAAGTCAAGGAACCGAGGAATCCTAAGGACATGTTTTGGCTTAATGCTAGAATTGGTTACAAATTGGCAGGGTGAATTGGCATTGCATGTAGTAATCGCTCTAAAAACTATTGTCATGTAAACAATGGATCTTTCAATGACAGGGGATTAAGGGGTTGACTAAATCGATTGGTGAAAGAGAATAATCCAAGGGAATAGAGGTTAATCATTAGGAGCATCAATATATGGAAGAAATTATAAATATTTTAAAGATTGGTGCCTTGCTTTAGTTATAAGGTTGTAGTAAGGGCAGCAAAGACATTACCTTATGTGAGAGTTAATAGTATTTTAACAATTGAAGAACTTTTTGTTGAAGTTTAAATTGAGACATAAATACTTATTATGTTTAAACATGCATGGGTGTGCCTTTTGATACTTAGCATATTTAAATACAAAGATGTATGTCTTTTGAAGTTTTCTTCAAATTAAAGCTTACACGAAACCTTGTTTATGAGACAAATGAATCAGTGGGAAGATGAGTCCTTTTATGTTTCAAGTTTTTATGCCAAAATGCTTTTGAACTGTTTACTTGGAAAAGCTCAACATTTTCTTAATTTCTTAATGATTATGGATCCTTATAGACTTTTGGAAGCAAACATTTTTCAAGCTTTACAATGGGAATTGAGAACTTTTGTTTACCCTTTTGAGTTCTTATTCTGACGAGGAGTTAGAGGATTTTAAGCAAATGAAAAATTATAAGATATATTTTAACACATATAATAGGTAATTGTGAAATAAAGTCTCAACTATCAAACTTAAAAAAAAAAAACTATGCATGCACTTAAGAAAGGTTATGATGGGACAAATATAACAATTGAGCATTGTGAGTAACCAAGAGTCGCACCAAGATTCTAAGTACTGAAACTTCGCCTGAGGTTAAGGATGCTAGATAGGCATTTGATCAATTCTTTTGATATTATGTGTATCAGGTACTAAACCATATATATTACAATTATACCATTAACTTATACTCACATTTTCCATATGTATATATCACGAGACACTTTGCCACAATACAGACAACCATATAGCAATTGTTAAATCAATAATAGTGATCTGTATTATCACAATATAAACAATTATGTGACAATGGCATAATCTACTATCGTGACTTGTCACAAACTTAATTACCATGTGATACGTTAGATAAAAAATATGCATGATCAATTCTTCCTTATAATTTTCTTATTTCCTTCGATTGAAACTGAGTGATATAATATTAATTAGGGCTCTATTCGTGTGACTGAACTATCTAAACTTACTAATTGTGGGGAATGACCTAGTCAAATATCATTACACTCACTTTCGGGCCACGGCTTCTCCATTCTTGAATCCTTAAAGTGTCGTATACCCTAAGCTAATCTTCTCGACAAATAGTTAGAGATAGTTAGGTTCTAGTCATTTAACAAATTATGAGACAATTCCTCGACAAAGAATGAGATAATACTAGCCTTTATGCATTGAAAGAAGCTATAATTATTATATGGATTTATTTTACTCCTCTTTCTAAGTGAACTGATATCAAGATGTTTATATGTTTAAAAATAAAAAAGATATCTCTTTAACCAAGTAAAATATGGTGTATTTTACATTTTAAAATATATTAATGTATTAATAACTAGTTCAATCACTATTTGACTTGATGCAATCCATCAAAAAGCCTTAACTACTATATGAAACAGTTCCATGGCTGGTTTGACTTTTGTAAAATCAGTCAGGAGTTAAATGCTTATGATTATTTAAAATGTTTAGTTTATTTAATTATCTTTTTCATGGATTTTGAATTTTATTCCTTAAATTTCTTCACCAAATTTTCCCCCCTAATCATTAGATTTCTAGACTGCTCTTCAAATTCCTGGTCCAACGGGAACTTCATAGATTGAACGCACCTAATCACCTTTTGTCATATCATATGTGACGACAAGGAAGGTTTCATATTCCATTTGGACACGTATTTTGTTGTGAGGATGGTCTTCTCTACTTCAGCGATAGTGGAAGAGGACTCCATTATAATCTGGATGAGAAAAATGTCAAATCTTCCGCGGAACGAACAAAACTTGAGCCTTTTGTAGCGTCGTCATTGCTTACACTTGTGTCCGTGTCATGTTCATTGAAATTTCAGTCCTCTAAGGCTTGAATTTCCCTATAAATTCATTTCCTTTTGGCCCAAGTAGCTACGTCTTCAGAGAGAGAGAGAGAGAGGGGGGAAACGGTGCGCTGAGATTTCGTCTTATCAAGTAATCAAAAAAATGGCGGAAGTGAAGAACAAGCAAGTGGTTCTAAAGGAGTATGTGTCTGGACTCCCCAAGGAATCCGACTTTCAATTGGTTGAAGGTTCCATCGCATTGAAGGTTCCAGAAGGTTCGAACCAGATTCTGCTCAAGAATCTTTACTTATCCTGCGATCCCTACCAGCGAATGATGATGAACGAAACAATTTCTTCCATATTTGGTACTTACACGCTTGGCGCTGTAAGTCTTGCTTTCTGTATTACCCTCTTTTACTGTCATTTTTTTTTTTATGAGTGAAATTGTTGATCAGGGACGACACTCTCAATTATTGTCTCTGGTTGGGGGTTCAAACTCACACCCAAAGAAGAGCGGAAGCCTTATTCTGCTTTTAATGTTACTTAAACTATTTTTTTTTCTCATTTTTGTTTTGGGGAATCGTTCTGCTTCTGAGGTTTCCTTTGATTGCTGGAGATTTTGAGAAACGGAACGTATTGGTTTTGATGAGCTACTTGATAAAATTCTTGTGTAATCGTATGTAATTTCTGTATAAAATTTTCAGAAGTTGGTAGGTTCTGAATCTACTTAAAGTTTGTTGCATGAAGCAGTAGTGATGACTAGGCTTCGAATAATTCTCGGCTGAATTGGGGGAAAAATGAGAGAGTCAAAATTAGCAAATGTATCCATTCACTTTTCTGTACAGATACAAGATGTCATTTTTTCACCAGTCCCTTTTACATCTATCGAGTGTGAGGGTAAACTAGGATAACCTTAGGTTTGACTATTTTTAGATTAAAAAAAAAAAACATACTAATCTCTCTTTACATTTTGATATATATATATATAGAAACCTCTCACAATTTAAGTAATTATAATTTTTAGAGAAAACATATATATTGAATAGAGGGGAGCTTATTGAAGTCTTCGAACAAGAGGGCGGTCATCTGTAATTCAACCAAACTTGAAAGGTAGTTTAGTGTAATTTGCTTAGTGAATGTTTGGTGACATTTAAAAATATGCTACTACAAAGGCGTAGTTCAAAGCCTGAGGGTTTATTTAGTTTTAGTGTTAGAAATGAACAAGTGATGTGTGATTTGACACGCTGTCTCAGATCCTAATCATGCTGATTTTTCTGGGGCCAGTCTTTGGTCCAGGGAGGTGGATTTGGTGGGTTATACACAAGCTAACACAACTGAATGTAATAATAAAATAAAGCAAAAGAGCACAATAAAAAGAACAACTAATTAAAATTATATACTTGAGGCTTCTTAGAAGAAGAGAATACTTGAAATTCATTTCTTTCTGCTGGAATTAATATTTCTTCAGACAAGGTCAAACTGAAAGATCAGATATTTGGAAGGGGCTCATGATTCTGGCAACACCAAAGCTTCTGATCACGATTTAATCATTTAAAATTAAATTCAGAATGTATGGCATTGAAGTTTTCTTTTGTATTAGAAATGTGCAGCTACTAAACAGTTGTGTTGAATAATTGCAGCCGATACATGGATATGGTGTGGCTAAAGTTCTTGAATCTGGACACCCTGACTATAAAAAGGGTGATTTAGTTTGGGGATATGTTATATGGGAGGAATACAGCTTGGTGCCCCCAACTCAAATACATTTCAAAATTGAGCACAACGATGTCCCGCTTTCCTACTATACAGGAATTCTTGGTATATACTGAAGCATTTCAATTTATTTTGATTATGATTTTTTTGATATGTGTCATCTGAATCCTTATGATGTTTTCATGTGATAAATGGTTTCTTGGTCCCCTGTTTGTTCTAGACGGCACCAGATATTGAAAATTTTCATGCTTATTTGCAGTGATTGTCATTATGCATTTCATTGATGTGGAAGTGGTGGTTTTGGCTGCTCTGTTCCCAGCTATTTTCATTTTATTTTCAGCGGTTACAAGGCTTGAATTGATCTTTGATGCTTTAACTTTATTGGCTGACTCGCTTCCACTTGGAGAAGAACATCTATGGCAGCCCTAATACTTTTCAGCAACTGGCAGTCAAATGATTTTATATCTCCATTACAACTGTGTTCTGATATTTCTCTATTTACTTTATATGATTTTGTTATGCTTCTATTTCTTTTTTGAGCACACAAGTTTCTGAAGATTGAATCTTGGCCAGCTTCCATGTTTCTGCTTTGTAGTTGCATAGCTTATCTTGATTGTCCTGCTTGTTCTGATTAATGCTCTTTTCTTGATAAATATTGACTTTATCCAAGTTCCAAAATCCAAGTTCCAAAGTGAGAAAAGAAGACATGTATGACTAGGAAAATGCTGTGCATATCACTTGTACTTCTTTCGTTGCATTCTTTAAACCGCCATTCTGATATTAAGTAATAAATGTATAATGGAGTTGTATTTATTTTATTTGTGCTTATTTTCTTAGCATAACTGTCTTCTTTTCTTCCTCCATAGGTATGCCAGGAATGACTGCATATGCTGGTTTCTTTGAAATTGGATCTCCCAAGAAGGAAGATCGTGTTTTTGTCTCATCTGCATCTGGTGCAGTCGGTCAACTTGTTGGGCAATTAGCGAAACTTCTAGGCT
The DNA here is from genome assembly GCF_029017545.1 of Prosopis cineraria. NCBI lineage: Eukaryota > Viridiplantae > Streptophyta > Magnoliopsida > Fabales > Fabaceae > Prosopis > Prosopis cineraria. The sequence goes on along the minus strand of NW_026555344.1, from coordinate 25,968,017 downwards.
GTTATGTCGTCGGAAGTGCTGGTAGTAAAGAGAAGGTACGGTTCTGGTCGATGCTGTTATACTTAGGAACTTGTCGAGATCAATATGACTCCCAATTTCAATCCTCTATATTCATTAAGTTAACTGTATACAGCATACTTAGAGAGGTATACAGAGAAGAAAAATGCAAAAAGTGGAAGTGGGTCTTACACAGTTACTTTTTTTATGTCGTTTTCTCTTTAAATACATGACTGCATGATCAAAAATGGATTCAATTTGGTATGACTTCCTCCTTATTAGCCAATTATTATATTATTGCAAAAGGACCATCTTACATGTTCATTCACTTATGATGAAGTTCAAGAATGGACAGACTTGTGTTTCGATTGGATATTCCTTCTCAGTGAAACTAGGGAAGCATTTAATTATTAGTACCATAATGCATCATAATCCAACATATGTAGTTGCTGCTTGCTTCTTTTTTGATTTTAAAATAGAATCAAATTCCTTTGCAGGGGTATGATTGAGACGAACAAAATCCATCTGTTTTTTTGTCTGTTCTTCCCATTTCATGAATTTTCTGCCTTTTACAATTAGGTGGAGCTATTGAAAAATAAATTAGGATTTGATGAAGCTTTTAACTACAAGGAAGAACCTGACTTGGACGCAGCATTGAAAAGGTCAGTGTCTAATAACTTTATTTTAGACCTAGCAATTTAAATCAAGTCCAATGTAGATCATTTAAGTCCAAATAAATTTCTGAATGTAAAGTAAGTCCCTTGGTGCTTGAGTGACATGTTGATATTTTGATATTTTGTAACTTTGTTTCCCAAATTTGCAATTACGTTTGGTTGAATTTGCAACTCATTTTTCCAATCTTAATAGAGAATGCAAATCTTAATGATTAAATTTGAAAACAATCATGTCATTATTTGAACACTTTCATGAATTTGCAACTTTGTTTTCCAAATGTGCAATTTCGTCCTGTTTAATTTGCAACTCGTTTTTTTTAATTTTAATAATGAACACAAATTTTAATGATTAAATTTGAAAACAAAATTATGTCATTATTTGAACACTTCCAAGAATTTGCAACTTTGTCTTCCAAATTTGTAATTCGGTCGTCTTGAATTTGCAACTTAATTTTTTAATTTTAATAAGGCACACGAATCGTAATGATTAAATTTGAAAAGTAACATGTTATTATTTGAATGCTTTTAGGAATTTGCAACTTGCTTTCCTGATTTTAATGAGAAACAAAAATCTTAATGATTAAATTGGAAAAGTGACATATTATTTAAATACTTCCAAAAAATTTTTAACTGTATCCTAAATTTGCAATTTTGTCTTGCTAAATTTGTGACTTATTTTTTCAATTTTAAAGGAGAACAAAAATCTTGATTAAATTTTAATAGGGAATTTGCAACTTGTTCTCCCTTTTTTATTGATATAAACTGATTGTATTATGTAAAATATCAGTTGAGGAACTTTACATTTTAAAATTTGTTTGGACTTGAATAAAATGATCTCATTGGGACTTTAGTGTCATTACCCCTTTAAGTTACTTCCCCATTTAACAATGATGCACTCTAGAAGCTCATGGATATGGATTTACATCTCAGGTACTTCCCAGAAGGCATTGACCTTTACTTTGAGAATGTCGGGGGTAAAACACTCCAAGCAGTACTTTTGAACATGAGAGTCCACGGGCGAATAGCCGTTTGTGGAATGGTCTCACAGTATAATCTTGATCGACATGAAGGCATAACAAATTTGGTGCAGCTCATTTTTAGGAGAATTCGTATGCATGGATTTAGTGTACATGATCATTATCACCTCTATCCCAAATTCTTGGAGTTCATTCTACCTCTTATCAAGCAAGGGAAAATAGTGTATTTGGAAGACATAGTTGAAGGCCTTGAGAATGGCCCTGCAGCTTTGGTTGGCCTCTATAGTGGTCGCAACATTGGAAAACAAGTCGTCGTTATTGCTCATGAGTAATGTCAGGGATGCAGATCCTCTACATTCAGTAAGTACGTGCATTTTGTAGATGTAGATCGTTGCAACAGAAAGAAGTGCTCTCTAAGTGAATTTGGCTACATGGATCATACAATGCATTCATTTAGTAAGTTTATCTTGTTGATTTAGAGGGCTAATAAAAACGTAAGATGTGGGTGAAGATAGGAAAAATGAGTATTGCATAGGCATGTTTGGTATACAGAAAAATGTTTTCTAAAACAGAAATTAAAGATACATCTAGAAAGAAAATAAAATAGGTGCATTTTTCTTTTTCTTTTTCTTTTTTTGGCAAAGACTTTTCTACCTACTAAACATTACTTGTGTGTCTTATCTGTTTCTTAAATGTATGATGATGCATTATAGTAGAGATTATTATTGTATCTGGAGTTGCCTTCTTGGTTGATTTCCAATGTATGTTCTTTTTAATATCAAATATGGATATGTAGCAATGATGTTTTTTGGTAAATAAGGCCTTGGTTTGCTATTTGTTAATTCAAAGGTTCATGTCTTGCAAATGGGGCAACAATTAGCAAATTGTCTTGTACATGTAATTTACACTTGCCTTGTGATTTCAAACAATATTAAAATGTTTTGAAACGAGGAAGACAGATAGAAAGCGGAAAGTGTTTTTTAGAAAAGAAATGGAAAATATATCTAGAAAGAAAATGGAATATACATACTTCCTTTGATTTTTATTATAAAGTATTTTCAATCGTTTCATGCATCATAAGAATCGTTTCATGCATCATAAGAGAAGTTAGTTTTTTTCATAATATCATAAAGAATTGTATATACTTTTATTTTTATCTTTGGTTTTAAATTATGATGCAACTACATTAAATACTTTCACGTTAATTAAGAAAGGGTCACATTGAAAAAAGTAGTTTAATTATTATAAAGGGTTCTATATTTTGGATCAAGAATTACTTTTAGAAGGTGTCCTATTTAGAAAGAGTATTTGTCATTTTCTTCCTAAAAACCATTTTTTATCTACCAAACATTACAAAAGTTTTTATAGTGTTTTTCATTTTTTTTTGTCTATATATAGAATGTAGATGAAGTTACAACTAAAACTTATTTTCTATTTTTTTCTTATCTCCTTTTAATCTAATTGTGCATTTTAGTTAAAATTTGACTAAGAAAATCAAATGACTTGGAAGACTTCTTCTTCTTCTTTTTTTGGGTGCCAGCAAATAACTTGTAAGACTTTTATTAAACCTTACTAATCAAAAAGTCAATATTATTCTTGATAGACTTTGATATTCAATTACTAGTTATCATTTGATGGAAACATACCAATGATAGAGAAATTAGGTTGCTCACAAATTATGAAAAGAAAATATTATTTTTCAAATTTTATGTAAAGTTATGCAGTCACTTAATTAACAATTGTGTCAATTAAGACATATCTAGGTTAATGATGGAAACAATTCTTTCCCTCTAGTTTAAAATAAATAGCAATTGATATAAAATATAGAGAGACTCATTTTGGACCCTTAGGATAAACATATTTGCAAATAAGGCCCAAATGATTCACTCCCTCTGCGAGTCTTTTTTATGTTTCTCGTTGAAATGACTCAATTACCCCTCACATAAGGCCTCTATAGTGACTTTGCATTTTCTTTCATTTCTTTTTACTCACTCTTCCTTCTTTCTCTTCCTCGCTCAACACTGATTCCCTGTTTTCTAAAAGATTTTCTCGTAAGTGATTCTGGTAAGTTCCTCACGAAAACGTCTGAATTCTCCTATTTTTCTGTCCATCAGTTTTTAGTTTCAGCATGTCTGAATTCTATTGAATAATTGGTTCTTGAAGGTAATTTTCTTCTAAACTGTACATAGACGTTCTGGTCTCCTGATTCAAATCAAATTGCCATGGATAAATGCGTTGGAGTAATTGAGGATTCATTAAGTATAGGCTAGGCAAAAAAAGCACTTCAACTCGATCAAATATTTTGGCAGGCACCAAGTTACTTATGGCTAACTTCGAATGTTTTGCTGTAAATAAATTAATTGTAGTTGTTATCTATGGACTTTTAGTTATAAATTTTATATGATTTACTTGTAAATTTCAAGTTGGATATAGTTACTGACCTTTTGTATATATTAAATGTGAAATTTGATGTAAACTTTCATATCAATAATTATATATATCCAAATATAATGTATATTTTTTATATTATTTTAATGAAAGTAAGTTGTTATTTATGATTTTTTTTGTAAAATTGTTTTGATTAGAAGTGCAATAAAATGTTAAACTCTCAAAAACCACATGAGCATGATAACCGAACATTTTGTTCAAACTAATTGAACTTTGATTGTTATTTACAGATCTTTTGTTATAAATTTCATCTAGATAACTTGTAAATCACACACACCACAATATTTGCCTCATTTAGATTTTGTGATGCTGACAAGTCCAGGTTAAGATATTTACAAGTAAAAGTTTATATGTTGACAAGCTAAGGTTTAAAATTGATAGGTTCATGTATTAACAAAGCTAAAAATGAATATGTAAATGTTTGCATCAAATTTCATTTCTAAAAAGTCACCAACTATAGCCAACTTAAAATTTACAGATAAAATTTAAAGAAAGAAATTTACAATAGAAGGTCATAAATAATAATTAGAATCTATTTATTTTAACAAAATTGTTGTTTAGATACGATAGTTTATGGGAATTTACAGTTGAACAAGACAAAATTTACAAATTATCTAGATGAAATATAAAACAAAAAGTTTGTAAATAATAATTAAAGTCCAACTATTTTCAACTTGAAAACCTGTGAGTGTGAAGCTGAATAAATAGAGGTTTTTATTCAATACTTGGTGATCTCC
>NW_026555344.1:25729663-25963084 GCF_029017545.1 Prosopis cineraria | reverse complement strand
GTATTTGAACTGTTTTCTCACTTAATGTGGTCATTAGGAGAAATTGGTTTGAATATTTATTTCACAATTCCTTTTCAAAAGAGGAGGTTTAAATTCATATATTGGCAACGAATGAAAGTTAGTGAAAAGAAGAATTCGCGATCAATAAATCACTAATAGATGAAAGTGTTGAAATTGAAAGTTGTGATTGATGTTAAGTTAGACTGGTTGGGATTGGATTTGAGGGAATGATTATGAGTAGAATCATTATTTAATCATGGAAAATTGTATGTCTATATGCTTCTTTAGGAAGTCTTATGGGAAGTAAGAAAGTCAAGGAACCGAGGAATCCTAAGGACATGTTGGCTTAATGCTAGAATTGGTTACAAATTGGCAGGGGTGAATTGGCATTGCATGTAGTAATCGCTCTAAAAACTATTGTCATTGTAACAATGGATCTTTCAATGACAGCAGGGGATTAAGGGGTTGACTAAATCGATTGGTGAAAGAGAATAATCCAAGGGAATAGAGGTTAATCATTAGGAGCATCAATATATGGAAGAAATTATAAATATTTTAAAGATGGTGCCTTGCTTTAGTTATAAGGTTGTAGTAAGGGCAGCAAAGACATTACCTTATGTGAGAGTTAAATAGTATTTTAACAATTGAAGAACTTTTTGTTGAAGTTTAAATTGAGACATAAATACTTATTATGTTTAAACATGCATGGGTGTGCCTTTTGATACTTAGCATATTTAAATACAAAGATGTATGTCTTTTGAAGTTTTCTTCAAATTAAAGCTTACACGAAACCTTGTTTATGAGACAAATGAATCAGTGGGAAGATGAGTCCTTTTTTGTTTCAAGTTTTTATGCCAAATGCTTTTGAACTGTTTACTTGGAAAAGCTCAACATTTTCTTAATTCTTAATGATTATGGATCCTTATAGACTTTTGGAAGCAAACATTTTTCAGCTTTACAATGGGAATTGAGAACTTTTGTTTACCTTTTGAGTTCTTATTCTGACGAGGAGTTAGAGGATTTTAAGCAAATGAAAAATTATAAGATATATTTTAACACATATAATAGGAATTGTGAAATAAAGTCTCAACTATCAAACTTAAAAAAAAAAAACTATGCATGCACTTAAGAAAGGTTATGATGGGACAAATATAACAATTGAGCATTGTGAGTAACCAAGAGTCGCACCAAGATTCTAAGTACTGAAACTTCGCCTGAGGTTAAGGATGCTAGATAGGCATTTGATCAATTCTTTTGATATTATGTGTATCAGGTACTAAACCATATATATTACATTATTATACCATTAACTTATACTCACATTTTCCATATGTATATATCACGAGACACTTTGCCACAATACAGACAACCATATAGCAATTGTTAAATCAATAATAGTGATCTGTATTATCACAATATAAACAATTATGTGACAATGGCATAATCTACTATCGTGACTTGTCACAAACTTAATTACCATGTGATACGTTAGATAAAAAATATGCATGATCAATTCTTCCTTATAATTTTCTTATTTCCTTCGATTGAAACTGAGTGATATAATATTAATTAGGGCTCTATTCGTGTGACTGAACTATCTAAACTTACTAATTGTGGGGAATGACCTAGTCAAATATCATTACACTCACTTTCGGGCCCACGGCTTCTCCATTCTTGAATCCTTAAAGTGTCGTATACCCTAAGCTAATCTTCTCGACAAATAGTTAGAGATAGTTAGGTTCTAGTCATTTAACAAATTATGAGACAATTCCTCGACAAAGAATGAGATAATACTAGCCTTTATGCATTGAAAGAAGCTATAATTATTATATGGATTTATTTTACTCCTCTTTCTAAGTGAACTGATATCAAGATGTTTATATGTTTTAAAAATAAAAAAGATATCTCTTTAACCAAGTAAAATATGGTGTATTTTACATTTTAAAATATATTAATGTATTAATAACTAGTTCAATCACTATTTGACTTGATGCAATCCATCAAAAAGCCTTAACTACTATATGAAACCGTTCCATGGCTGGTTTGACTTTTGTAAAATCAGTCAGGAGTTAAATGCTTATGATTATTTAAAATGTTTAGTTTATTTTAATTATCTTTTTCATGGATTTTGAATTTTATTCCTTAAATTTCTTCACCAAATTTTCCCCCCTAATCATTAGATTTCTAGACTGCTCTTCAAATTCCTGGTCCAACGGGAACTTCATAGATTGAACGCACCTAATCACCTTTTGTCATATCATATGTGACGACAAGGAAGGTTTCATATTCCATTTGGACACGTATTTTGTTGTGAGGATGGTCTTCTCTACTTCAGCGATAGTGGAAGAGGACTCCATTATAATCTGGATGAGAAAAATGTCAAATCTTCCGCGGAACGAACAAAACTTGAGCCTTTGTAGCGTCGTCATTGCTTACACTTGTGTCCGTGTCATGTTCATTGAAATTTCAGTCCTCTAAGGCTTGAATTTCCCTATAAATTCATTTCCTTTTGGCCCAAGTAGCTACGTCTTCAGAGAGAGAGAGAGAGAGAGGGGGAAACGGTGCGCTGAGATTTCGTCTTATCAAGTAATCAAAAAAATGGCGGAAGTGAAGAACAAGCAAGTGGTTCTAAAGGAGTATGTGTCTGGACTCCCCAAGGAATCCGACTTTCAATTGGTTGAAGGTTCCATCGCATTGAAGGTTCCAGAAGGTTCGAACCAGATTCTGCTCAAGAATCTTTACTTATCCTGCGATCCCTACCAGCGAATGATGATGAACGAAACAATTTCTTCCATATTTGGTACTTACACGCTTGGCGCTGTAAGTCTTGCTTTCTGTATTACCCTCTTTTACTGTCATTTTTTTTTTATGAGTGAAATTGTTGATCAGGGACGACACTCTCAATTATTGTCTCTGGTTGGGGGTTCAAACTCACACCCAAAGAAGAGCGGAAGCCTTATTCTGCTTTTAATGTTACTTAAACTATTTTTTTTTCTCATTTTTGTTTTTGGGGAATCGTTCTGCTTCTGAGGTTTCCTTTGATTGCTGGAGATTTTGAGAAACGGAACGTATTGGTTTTGATGAGCTACTTGATAAAATTCTTGTGTAATCGTATGTAATTTCTGTATAAAATTTTCAGAAGTTGGTAGGTTCTGAATCTACTTAAAGTTTGTTGCATGAAGCAGTAGTGATGACTAGGCTTCGAATAATTCTCGGCTGAATTGGGGGAAAAATGAGAGAGTCAAAATTAGCAAATGTATCCATTCACTTTTCTGTACAGATACAAGATGTCATTTTTTCACCAGTCCCTTTTACATCTATCGAGTGTGAGGGTAAACTAGGATAACCTTAGGTTTGACTATTTTTAGATTAAAAAAAAAAACATACTAATCTCTCTTTACATTTTGATATATATATATATAGAAACCTCTCACAATTTAAGTAATTATAATTTTAGAGAAAACATATATATTGAATAGAGGGGAGCTTATTGAAGTCTTCGAACAAGAGGGCGGTCATCTGTAATTCAACCAAACTTGAAAGGTAGTTTAGTGTAATTTGCTTAGTGAATGTTTGGTGACATTTAAAAATATGCTACTACAAAGGCGTAGTTCAAAGCCTGAGGTTTTATTTAGTTTTAGTGTTAGAAATGAACAAGTGATGTGTGATTTGACACGCTGTCTCAGATCCTAATCATGCTGATTTTTCTGGGGCCAGTCTTTGGTCCAGGGAGGTGGATTTGGTGGGTTATACACAAGCTAACACAACTGAATGTAATAATAAAATAAAGCAAAAGAGCACAATAAAAAGAACAACTAATTAAAATTATATACTTGAGGCTTCTTAGAAGAAGAGAATACTTGAAATTCATTTCTTTCTGCTGGAATTAATATTTCTTCAGACAAGGTCAAACTGAAAGATCAGATATTTGGAAGGGGCTCATGATTCTGGCAACACCAAAGCTTCTGATCACGATTTAATCATTTAAAATTAAATTCAGAATGTATGGCATTGAAGTTTTCTTTTGTATTAGAAATGTGCAGCTACTAAACAGTTGTGTTGAATAATTGCAGCCGATACATGGATATGGTGTGGCTAAAGTTCTTGAATCTGGACACCCTGACTATAAAAAGGGTGATTTAGTTTGGGGATATGTTATATGGGAGGAATACAGCTTGGTGCCCCCAACTCAAATACATTTCAAAATTGAGCACAACGATGTCCCGCTTTCCTACTATACAGGAATTCTTGGTATATACTGAAGCATTTCAATTTATTTTGATTATGATTTTTTTGATATGTGTCATCTGAATCCTTATGATGTTTTCATGTGATAAATGGTTTCTTGGTCCCCTGTTTGTTCTAGACGGCACCAGATATTGAAAATTTTCATGCTTATTTGCAGTGATTGTCATTATGCATTTCATTGATGTGGAAGTGGTGGTTTTGGCTGCTCTGTTCCCAGCTATTTTCATTTTATTTTCAGCGGTTACAAGGCTTGAATTGATCTTTGATGCTTTAACTTTATTGGCTGACTCGCTTCCACTTGGAGAAGAACATCTATGGCAGCCCTAATACTTTTCAGCAACTGGCAGTCAAATGATTTTATATCTCCATTACAACTGTGTTCTGATATTTTCTCTATTTACTTTATATGATTTTGTTATGCTTCTATTTCTTTTTTGAGCACACAAGTTTCTGAAGATTGAATCTTGGCCAGCTTCCATGTTTCTGCTTTGTAGTTGCATAGCTTATCTTGATTGTCCTGCTTGTTCTGATTAATGCTCTTTTCTTGATAAATATTGACTTTATCCAAGTTCCAAAATCCAAGTTCCAAAGTGAGAAAAGAAGACATGTATGACTAGGAAAATGCTGTGCATATCACTTGTACTTCTTTCGTTGCATTCTTTAAACCGCCATTCTGATATTAAGTAATAAATGTATAATGGAGTTGTATTTATTTTATTTGTGCTTATTTTCTTAGCATAACTGTCTTCTTTTCTTCCTCCATAGGTATGCCAGGAATGACTGCATATGCTGGTTTCTTTGAAATTGGATCTCCCAAGAAGGAAGATCGTGTTTTTTGTCTCATCTGCATCTGGTGCAGTCGGTCAACTTGTTGGGCAATTAGCGAAACTTCTAGGCTGTTATGTCGTCGGAAGTGCTGGTAGTAAAGAGAAGGTACGGTTCTGGTCGATGCTGTTATACTTAGGAACTTGTCGAGATCAATATGACTCCCAATTTCAATCCTCTATATTCATTAAGTTAACTGTATACAGCATACTTAGAGAGGTATACAGAGAAGAAAAATGCAAAAAGTGGAAGTGGGTCTTACACAGTTACTTTTTTTATGTCGTTTTCTCTTTAAATACATGACTGCATGATCAAAAATGGATTCAATTTGGTATGACTTCCTCCTTATTAGCCAATTATTATATTATTGCAAAAGGACCATCTTACATGTTCATTCACTTATGATGAAGTTCAAGAATGGACAGACTTGTGTTTCGATTGGATATTCCTTCTCAGTGAAACTAGGGAAGCATTTAATTATTAGTACCATAATGCATCATAATCCAACATATGTAGTTGCTGCTTGCTTCTTTTTTGATTTTAAAATAGAATCAAATTCCTTTGCAGGGGTATGATTGAGACGAACAAAATCCATCTGTTTTTTTGTCTGTTCTTCCCATTTCATGAATTTTCTGCCTTTTACAATTAGGTGGAGCTATTGAAAAATAAATTAGGATTTGATGAAGCTTTTAACTACAAGGAAGAACCTGACTTGGACGCAGCATTGAAAAGGTCAGTGTCTAATAACTTTATTTTAGACCTAGCAATTTAAATCAAGTCCAATGTAGATCATTTAAGTCCAAATAAATTTCTGAATGTAAAGTAAGTCCCTTGGTGCTTGAGTGACATGTTGATATTTTGATATTTTGTAACTTTGTTTCCCAAATTTGCAATTACGTTTGGTTGAATTTGCAACTCATTTTTCCAATCTTAATAGAGAATGCAAATCTTAATGATTAAATTTGAAAACAATCATGTCATTATTTGAACACTTTCATGAATTTGCAACTTTGTTTTCCAAATGTGCAATTTCGTCCTGTTTAATTTGCAACTCGTTTTTTTTAATTTTAATAATGAACACAAATTTTAATGATTAAATTTGAAAACAAAATTATGTCATTATTTGAACACTTCCAAGAATTTGCAACTTTGTCTTCCAAATTTGTAATTCGGTCGTCTTGAATTTGCAACTTAATTTTTTAATTTTAATAAGGCACACGAATCGTAATGATTAAATTTGAAAAGTAACATGTTATTATTTGAATGCTTTTAGGAATTTGCAACTTGCTTTCCTGATTTTAATGAGAAACAAAAATCTTAATGATTAAATTGGAAAAGTGACATATTATTTAAATACTTCCAAAAAATTTTAACTGTATCCTAAATTTGCAATTTTGTCTTGCTAAATTTGTGACTTATTTTTTCAATTTTAAAGGAGAACAAAAATCTTGATTAAATTTTAATAGGGAATTTGCAACTTGTTCTCCCTTTTTTATTGATATAAACTGATTGTATTATGTAAAAATATCAGTTGAGGAACTTTACATTTTAAAATTTGTTTGGACTTGAATAAAATGATCTCATTGGGACTTTAGTGTCATTACCCCTTTAAGTTACTTCCCCATTTAACAATGATGCACTCTAGAAGCTCATGGATATGGATTTACATCTCAGGTACTTCCCAGAAGGCATTGACCTTTACTTTGAGAATGTCGGGGGTAAAACACTCCAAGCAGTACTTTTGAACATGAGAGTCCACGGGCGAATAGCCGTTTGTGGAATGGTCTCACAGTATAATCTTGATCGACATGAAGGCATAACAAATTTGGTGCAGCTCATTTTTAGGAGAATTCGTATGCATGGATTTAGTGTACATGATCATTATCACCTCTATCCCAAATTCTTGGAGTTCATTCTACCTCTTATCAAGCAAGGGAAAATAGTGTATTTGGAAGACATAGTTGAAGGCCTTGAGAATGGCCCTGCAGCTTTGGTTGGCCTCTATAGTGGTCGCAACATTGGAAAACAAGTCGTCGTTATTGCTCATGAGTAATGTCAGGGATGCAGATCCTCTACATTCAGTAAGTACGTGCATTTTGTAGATGTAGATCGTTGCAACAGAAAGAAGTGCTCTCTAAGTGAATTTGGCTACATGGATCATACAATGCATTCATTTAGTAAGTTTATCTTGTTGATTTAGAGGGCTAATAAAAACGTAAGATGTGGGTGAAGATAGGAAAAATGAGTATTGCATAGGCATGTTTGGTATACAGAAAAATGTTTTCTAAAACAGAAATTAAAGATACATCTAGAAAGAAAATAAAATAGGTGCATTTTTCTTTTTCTTTTTCTTTTTTTGGCAAAGACTTTTCTACCTACTAAACATTACTTGTGTGTCTTATCTGTTTCTTAAATGTATGATGATGCATTATAGTAGAGATTATTATTGTATCTGGAGTTGCCTTCTTGGTTGATTTCCAATGTATGTTCTTTTTAATATCAAATATGGATATGTAGCAATGATGTTTTTTGGTAAATAAGGCCTTGGTTTGCTATTTGTTAATTCAAAGGTTCATGTCTTGCAAATGGGGCAACAATTAGCAAATTGTCTTGTACATGTAATTTACACTTGCCTTGTGATTTCAAACAATATTAAAATGTTTTGAAACGAGGAAGACAGATAGAAAGCGGAAAGTGTTTTTTAGAAAAGAAATGGAAAATATATCTAGAAAGAAAATGGAATATACATACTTCCTTTGATTTTTATTATAAAGTATTTTCAATCGTTTCATGCATCATAAGAATCGTTTCATGCATCATAAGAGAAGTTAGTTTTTTTCATAATATCATAAAGAATTGTATATACTTTTATTTTTATCTTTGGTTTTAAATTATGATGCAACTACATTAAATACTTTCACGTTAATTAAGAAAGGGTCACATTGAAAAAAGTAGTTTAATTATTATAAAGGGTTCTATATTTTGGATCAAGAATTACTTTTAGAAGGTGTCCTATTTAGAAAGAGTATTTGTCATTTTCTTCCTAAAAACCATTTTTTATCTACCAAACATTACAAAAGTTTTTATAGTGTTTTTCATTTTTTTTTTGTCTATATATAGAATGTAGATGAAGTTACAACTAAAACTTATTTTCTATTTTTTTCTTATCTCCTTTTAATCTAATTGTGCATTTTAGTTAAAATTTGACTAAGAAAATCAAATGACTTGGAAGACTTCTTCTTCTTTTTTTGGGTGCCAGCAAATAACTTGTAAGACTTTTATTAAACCTTACTAATCAAAAAGTCAATATTATTCTTGATAGACTTTGATATTCAATTACTAGTTATCATTTGATGGAAACATACCAATGATAGAGAAATTAGGTTGCTCACAAATTATGAAAAGAAAATATTATTTTTCAAATTTTATGTAAAGTTATGCAGTCACTTAATTAACAATTGTGTCAATTAAGACATATCTAGGTTAATGATGGAAACAATTCTTTCCCTCTAGTTTAAAATAAATAGCAATTGATATAAAATATAGAGAGACTCATTTTGGACCCTTAGGATAAACATATTTGCAAATAAGGCCCAAATGATTCACTCCCTCTGCGAGTCTTTTTTATGTTTCTCGTTGAAATGACTCAATTACCCCTCACATAAGGCCTCTATAGTGACTTTGCATTTTCTTTCATTTCTTTTTACTCACTCTTCCTTCTTTCTCTTCCTCGCTCAACACTGATTCCCTGTTTTCTAAAAGATTTTCTCGTAAGTGATTCTGGTAAGTTCCTCACGAAAACGTCTGAATTCTCCTATTTTTCTGTCCATCAGTTTTTAGTTTCAGCATGTCTGAATTCTATTGAATAATTGGTTCTTGAAGGTAATTTTCTTCTAAACTGTACATAGACGTTCTGGTCTCCTGATTCAAATCAAATTGCCATGGATAAATGCGTTGGAGTAATTGAGGATTCATTAAGTATAGGCTAGGCAAAAAAAGCACTTCAACTCGATCAAATATTTTGGCAGGCACCAAGTTACTTATGGCTAACTTCGAATGTTTTGCTGTAAATAAATTAATTGTAGTTGTTATCTATGGACTTTTAGTTATAAATTTTATATGATTTACTTGTAAATTTCAAGTTGGATATAGTTACTGACTTTTTGTATATATTAAATGTGAAATTTGATGTAAACTTTCATATCAATAATTATATATATCCAAATATAATGTATATTTTTTATATTATTTTAATGAAAGTAAGTTGTTATTTATGAATTTTTTTTGTAAAATTGTTTTGATTAGCAAGTGCAATACAAATGTTAAACTCTCAAAAACCACATGAGCATGATAACCGAACATTTTGTTCAAACTAATTGAACTTTGATTGTTATTTACAGATCTTTTGTTATAAATTTCATCTAGATAACTTGTAAATCACACACCACAATATTTGCCTCATTTAGATTTTGTGATGCTGACAAGTCCAGGTTAAGATATTTACAAGTAAAAGTTTATATGTTGACAAGCTAAGGTTTAAAATTGATAGGTTCATGTATTAACAAAGCTAAAAAATGAATATGTAAATGTTTGCATCAAATTTCATTTATAAAAAGTCACCAACTATAGCCAACTTAAAATTTACAAGATAAAATTTAAAGAAAGAAATTTACAATAGAAGGTGCATAAATAATAATTAGAATCTATTTATTTATAACAAAATGTTTGTTTAGATACGATAGTTTATGGGAATTTACAGTTGAACAAGACAAAATTTACAAATTATCTAGATGAAATATAAAACAAAAAGTTTGTAAATAATAATTAAAGTCCAACTATTTTCAACTTGAAACCTGTGATTGGTGAAGCTGAATAAATAGAGGTTTTTATTCAATACTTGGTGATCTCCTCGCCCTAAAATGTTAAAAGCTTTTCTACAAATTTCGCGCAGAAAATTATTGGATCCCATAGCCCTCGAGTCTAACTTATATAAAAAAAACCTGCAAATTCATCGATGGCAATCAGAATTGCTTAAAAGATATCGTTCAAATAACACTAAAAAAAAAAATTTATTCACCCCAAGCATCCAAGTGTGCTAATAAAGTTATCCAAGAAAAAGATAAATGGATTAGGTGGAGCCCATTGCCAGGAAGGTAAAAGTGGGGGAAAATCAGAAAAAGACACTTTAGTTAATTAATTAGGGTCCTCTTGGGAAAGAAATTTTAATTTGAAACAAAGTTAATGAATTTCACTATTTTAACCATTAATTTTAATTTTGATAAAGTATTGATGGCCTACATTTGAAATCGGTTACCATTTCTCTTGCTTTACATATTTTAATAGTATTAATTAATAAATAAATGATTTCAAAATCAAAGGGAAGAATCGGTCAGGTCTGGATGGATGAGATTAAAACAGGGGGAGATGAAAATATTAATTTATTTGGTCAAAGTGAAAAAGGAAAAGGGAAATTTAATTTAATATCATTAAATTCTCATATGATGTTTTTGGTCAATCTCCCTGCTATTTCTGTACATGTGACCCAACGGATTTGAATCTTTTCTCGTTCTTTTTTTATTCCTT
The DNA here is from genome assembly GCF_029017545.1 of Prosopis cineraria. Taxonomy (NCBI): domain Eukaryota; kingdom Viridiplantae; phylum Streptophyta; class Magnoliopsida; order Fabales; family Fabaceae; genus Prosopis; species Prosopis cineraria. Next base: position 25,952,428 of record NW_026555344.1, on the reverse strand, counting down.
TTCTTCTTGTCCCATCTCCACTCTTAATATAAGCTTATTTGATTGCCACAGAAACAACCTAAAGTAAAATCTTGAAAGAGCCAATGACCATAATCAAGCACAAATTCTAAGTCTTCTTCAAATTGGAAATACAAAACAAAATAATTTTGCCATTGTTGCACCGCTGATAAATCACCCTTAAGGCGCCAGTAATTAGAAATTTCTAAAGTTTCACCCATTAAAATTGACATGAATAGTAACACCTCTCACTTAAACAAGTGGTGAGGTTTCAAGCTTAAACCCTTGTATATATAGCAACTTAGTTGAAATTAGGTCTATCTATGAATAAAGAGAACCAACCTTAACGAACAAAAGCTTGAACAAGTGGATAGTAAGCTCAAATTTGCTGTGAGCAAGGGCAGAAAATTATCATCACTTTAGTAAACAAAGTCTAATTGAATTGACAAGAATTTAACTCATAATTTATAAAGTTATGGGTTCAAATTTCATTGTTGATATGACTACTTTATTGATAAGTTATATATAAGTACCTCTGTAATTGCTATTTGAATTCGAAAGTATACCTTGATCTTGATAAGTTCAAAAATCCAATTTATCTAAACTTATTGTCTATTAAAAAAAAAAATCACCACCTTGGTAGAGAGAAAAGCCCCTCCTCTTTATTCCCTACTTAAATATCTATGCACTATATTTGATAACTCCCCAATGAGTGACTTGAAAGGAATTCTTACAGTTAATGAACAAAACACCCCAATGCTAAATAGAATCAATGGACAAGACATTTATGTCCATGTAAACGATAAACACCCCCATGCTTACTCTGCCAATTCTTGGTGTCTTTCTTCTTCTTCTTCTTCTTCTTTTTAATCTCTTTTACTCTCAAACTTTTCTTTATTTAATAAAATATTAATTAAAATTGTAATGATGAATCCCTTTTTTTTTTTCAATCGGTTATGCCAAGTTGCTGTACTTAATTAATGATATGCCATGCAATAACTAATAAAAAATTATAAGAATTATTTATAAATTTTTAAAATTTATAATTATTTGAATTAAAATTTATAATTTATTTTTAAATATCATTAATTCTGGCTTCTGGTTCTCTCCGCATGCTCACAAGTTTCCTCCTAGTGTGTTACAAACATCGACAACATTTTCCTTTGGGTTTCATTTTACAAATATTACTATTTTGCCAAATTTTTATAGAAGACAACTCACCAGAGAGTTCTCCATTAATTTTTTTTTCAACCTAATTATTATCTTACTGAAAATAAACCAACCATTCAGGTCAAATCTAATAAGTCAACTCAAATAAGCTTAAAAATCTTTGGGGTCAGAAAGTTTAGAAATTATTTTTTTCTTTGGGCTTATTCAAGTCACTCAAATAAACCAAACGAAACATAAGCCAAGCTAGAACCTGAATAAAAAATTCTTTTTTAATACTAAAATAAGATAAAATTAACTAAGAAAAAAAATTAAAAATATTAATGTTTTAAAATAAAAATTAAATTTAGCTAAAAAAACATAAAATAAAATAATATTTAACGATTCAAATATTCAAGTTTACTCAAATAAATTTGAGATTTTATGGTTAAATTTAAGGGGCTTTAGCATATTTTAGCCAATATTATGTAGCTAAATAAAACTAATAACCCACTATTTCCTAAATTAAGAGAATGGCTAATCTGCTAATTTCCCTCAGGACCAAAAAATGAAATAACCCTTAAAGGCTACAATATCCTAATTGCCTTTCTCAAATCGGAAACTTGGAGACCTAGAGACGACATTTCGCTTACACCACACAAAGACCTAGAGGTAGTGTTATGCGTTTGGACTGTGGGCAAAGAAATTGACAAACGGGCAACGAAATAGCTGCTGCTGGTGGACAAACGAAGTCAGAGATTTAACAAGGACACCACACAAATGCTAGGTGAGGCAGACTGAAGCTTTGCATTCATCTAGGAAAACACACGAACGCAAGGCAAGGTGAAGCGAGGTAGACTTGTTGCTACAAATTCGGTGTCAAAAATCAAAAATGCTGCTAAGGTGAGGAACAACTACTGCTACAGCTTCAGGGTGAGGAAGTCCAGTGACACTGTGTTACTCAAGCCAGAGTTCAAGCGAGGATTTTGCAGATATTCTGTCAATGGTGCCAAAGAGGAAAAATCATCCTACTTCACTAGGTATTTTTACAGAATTCTTGATGTAGGGCTGTATATCAAATGCTTAGACTTCTTGATTTCTCTGTTATTCAAAGCTGAAAACACCCTACCCTGTATTGAAGTAACGGTTGTTCAAATCCCATTTTTCATCATAAGAAATTATGCCATTAAGCATCCCCATATCTACAAGATAACATAGTTATCACTAATATTACTTATCAATGAAATACTATAGTATATCAATGATATACTAATGTAAATTAGAAACACGAAACCGCCATCAATGAGATACTATAGTATCTCAATGATATATTAATGTTAATTAGAACCACGAAAACGCCATACTCCTTCACCCAAATCAGATCAAATTAGGTTCAAAAAAAATTACAGACACCTTAACTGATCATAAAAAATCAAATACCCAAAATAAAAAATAAAAAATCATGAATAGTGAGAAAATAATATGTTTTGTGTTCGAAATTCAAGCAAATTGCATGATCAATGACAACAACAAATAGATTAGGAATAGATGATTTACTGATTCAATGGATATATTACCTGAATATATGAAGATAATAAAAATTCGATTATGGATAATTCTCTTCAACCTCCAGAAAAATGAATACAAGACAATTTCCATTCGATAATGCAGTTTCCTGTTCAATGTAATGACAATGTCTAGAAAAAATAGAGAAGATAAACAAAGAGAGGCAAGAACTATACAATAAGATACGTTCTGCGTTCCTTGATGAAGATGGTGAAAATAACTGTCTAGATGGAGAAATAAAATCAAAAAAAATTAGATAAAAATAACATCAGTTATATTCTATTTTAATAAAAATAACTGAACAGATTTGAGGATAAAGGAGTAAAAACACATCTAATTTATTTTGAATGGGCCATATTTCAAAATATTCAGAAACTTCTTCTATAATTTATGAAAGTTATATTTTTTAAGGCCATTGAGCAAATTTTTTCTAAATTTAACTATACAAATTTTTTTATTTATTTAAATATTTTAAGCTTGACTTAAATTAACTCCCTCCAACTTCCTGCCCTACCTAGAGATTTTGAACTCCGCACATTTAATTTGTGTGTAAGCAATTACGCATGGTTAATGTGGGGCACAATGTCTCTAAAGCGACAAACTGACCAACCAAATGAAATGTTGTCCAAACCAATACCATAAAACAAAGCAGAATTGAACGCAAATCAGCTGACAATAGCACATTATTAAATGCTGCGCTGCCACGACCCTGCATTATTATTTGATTACAAATACAAATAGCCAATTGTTTTACCCAAACAAAATATACAAACAATCAATAGTAAATCATCGGTGCTTACCTATGAAGTGATTCAAGTAATAATTGTCTAAATTAATGTTTGTGATTTATTTTCTTAAGTATTTACTAAAAATTTAAAGGGAGAATTACATTGAAATTCTACACAAGAAAATTAATTACCGTGAGGTTCATTAACAACTAATATAATCACCTTATGTCAATTATTAATAAACCTCACAGTAATTAATTTTCATATGTTGAAATTATATATAATTTTTTCAAATTTTAAATGTTATTAATTAATTCTTTTTGGCACAACTATCATTCTCTTTTTATTTTTTCAATACAGGAGGCATGTCAAAGTTTGAAAAGCAGTAACCTATAAAAACTCAATCACTAGAGCATAAGCTCTTTTCTTGATTAACAATTTTTCTGACAAACCCTAGGAACATCATTAAGTGCCCAAAAACCTTGATTTTTCCAGTGTGCATTTCTACCCAATGAATCATAAATCAGCACACTTGATTGATTCCCTTCCTAAGAAAAAGATTTCTACTTGTTTTAGAAGACAAAGGTAATCCCCAAACTGCACCATTCTTTTAATCTTCGTAGATACATTCTTCCCCCCCAAAACCATGAGAACTAGCATGTACCTCCATGGCTTGTACCCTTCTTTGAATTCCTTCGAAGAAACAGGAACTTCTGGGTAGATACTTTTAAGCTGTTTAATCTCTTTGGCAGGCTCGGGTAATTCCTATGGTAATTCACCTTCGTCTCCAAAGATATCGTCTTCTTCCATAACAATATCTTCGTTTCCCACTCCGTTAAAACCTATAAGGGAGTCCGTGTAAGAGATTGGCTTTTGGCTACTCTGTTCTTTTGCTGACGAGGAGGGTTCATTCTCGTCCTTATCAGTCATTGAAATATCCTGTATACTATTTTCTTGTTCAGATTCTTAGGGGTTGTGAAGTTTCTTATTTCTTCCATCATCTGTCGAGTCTATGGGTGGCCAGTCCGATGGCTGCTTCTGGTTGCCATTAGGATCCAGAGTCATCCTGAAAAAGAAAACCAGAAATAGAGAGAGAAGGAAAAAAACCCTATCAGAGCCTAAGAGAGGTCAATACATCTCGCTCTTTAATGGTCCAAGACTAGAAAGAAACAAATTTCCAACTGTCATTCTTCTTGAATGTATATTAGGTGTAAGCAACTTAGGCCTAATGCGGGGCAAAATTTCACCATAGAACGTACAAACCAACCAGAGAAATCTAGTGCTAATCGAATACCATAAATAATGCTAAAGAATTAAATGCAAGTGAGCTCATAGGAGTATTGTTGGCTCAATTTTCAAGGCAAGAGTTAAAGCGATGTGACCCTTAGGGTGTGTGCCAAGCGTGTCAAAAAAGTGAGTCCTTAAAAGTGAGTTGAATCAAACAATTAAGTGGGTTTTCAATACCCTTTGCTATAATTTTTTAGAGAGTCAAGTGCATGCAAGAACAAAAAATGTTGCACCATGTTGAGCATAAAGTTGGATGGTATTACTGATGAAATGAGTACAAATGGATATTCCATGCAAATGGAGGGGGAAATGTATATAAACAAGACTAGCCTAGGAAATCTAGCTTGCATAGAAAAAGATGGGTAACACAAGGTCATGATTTGGTATTTTGCACCAGGTATGTTTTGTGCAAATTTGATAGAGTATTAAGTGTCTTTTAATCATAGACTTATTGCCTATTTATAGAAAAATGACGAAGTGCACTCCTTTTGAATTTATGCTTGGCACCATTAGGAGCAAATAACTATCCATGCCATTTTGTGGCCAACAATGTGGCATGTCATTCAAGGTAGAGGGAATGATTGCACCAAAATACACTGATAGTAGGGGAAGTAGATATACTTAACTCTACGAAGTTGGCTTGCTGTTAGTCATTTCTCTTTATGGTTTGGACTGGGCCTCAATCGTTTTCCCTCCCAAACCCAAAGTGCCAATTTCAGTCCAAACAAGCATATTATAAAATGCTAATTAGCAACAACTAAAGTTGACATGTGTGATAGATGCTCTCGTCACTTAAGTAAATAATTAGGGTTTAAATTTCAAACCTTTTGTGTATACTAGTTTAGTTAAGAGATCAACCCATTGTCCTCAATACCTTAGAGAATATATATATGTTCTTTGCTTATGCTGGATCATACTCTTTATACTTAAAAAAATGCTAATCACCATCCACTTGAGGTAGCATAACCCACATTATACTTAAAGAAATACTATTGCCCTTATTATAACAAGTTCGTGGGCATTAGGGATACTGAGTGCTCCTAAAAAAATTGTTAAATATTTTTGACTTTTAATCTAAAAAAAATACAATAGTCAAAATAGTTAATCGGCATTGCTTACCTACGTTGTTGCCATTTTTCGTTATAAATTTCTCAGTTCTTTGACTGTTGACTTTACCTTATAAATTCATTTATTCCCTTGCTTCCCAAGTAGGTTAGCCACGTCGTCTTCATTCGAAGAGAGATCAGAGAAAGAGGGAACACAGAAATTTGGTCTCAACACAGCAAAAATGGTGCAACTGAAGAATAAGCAAGTAATTCTAAAGAAGTATGTGTCTGGATTTCCCAGAGAATCCGATTTGCAAGTGGTTGAAAATTTCATCGAATTGAAGAAGGTTCCAGAAGGTTCGAATCAGATTCTGCCCAAGAATCTCTACTTATCCTGTGATCCCTATCAGCGAGCCATGATGAGCAATTCATTTGTTTCCAGATTTGGTTCTTATACTCCTGGTGCTGTAAGTCTTGGCTCTCGGCACTAGACCTCTTTGATCTATATGACCCATATTTATTACAGAGTCGAGGAGAGAAGCCTTCTCGAGGCAGAGGAAAATCTGGACTTCTAGATTTAATAATTTTATTTTTATTTTTTATTTATATTAATCAATCTGAAAGTTTATATTTATATAGATGTTCCAATTTAATATAAAAAATTTAAATTAACTTTTCAGATATATTCTTGACAGTATAAATATATTTTGAATATAACAGTAAATTTATTAAAAAATTTATATTAATTTTAAACTATCTATATTAAATTTGGACTGTTAGATTGATTAATATATTTATTAAAAAATATAATTTTATATATTTTTTATTTTAAAAATATAAATAAGAAATAAAAAATAAAAATTAAATTTAAATCATCTAGATTAAATCTGAATGATTCAGATTAAACCTCTGCCTCAAAGGAGAGATGAAGGAGGCTTCTCTCAAGTCCTATTTATTACAGTATGTTTGGTTCAATTGCTGTGTCAGTGCTAATCAATATTGCATTATAATTGGGAGTGGTTAGCTTTCTAGGTGGACTTATGATAATTATTATTACTTATTACCACCAAAATAATGGTAATACTCTTTCATAGCTCTCGATGAATTTTTATTGCACTTCATTACTATCCCTCTATTGCAAAATGATATTAACATTGCATTGCATCTCTTCCAACAGAGTGAGGAATTAAACCAAACGATCTCTAATTCTTTTCTTAGCCTAGTATATACTATTACTATTACTTTTCCATATAGATGGAGACTAAAGAATGAGGAACATATGAATTAGGCCTGCCTGTTTCATGGCTTTATAAATTGTAATGAAAAAAGGAATGAGTGAAATGATTTTATTTAAGCTTGATCTCATGTTTCTTTTTTGAAAAAAGTACAAAATTCTAGCAATTAAACAAAAAGATCAAAGTAAATAAAGGCATGTTTGGTTTCTTTTTCTTTCTTTCTTTTTGATTAATCAGTTTCTATTTTTAAAAACAAGAACATTATAAAAATTTATCTGGATAACTATTTTAATTTAATTATTTCCAAAAAAAATTTCATTTTTAAAAAGAAAAAAAGAATCATTTTAAAGTTTTTTTATTTTATTTTTCTTGTTTTTAAAATATATTATTTGATTATTGAAAACTACAATTACCTTACCCAATTACTATCACAAGCAACCAATGTGAACTACTGACAACTATCATCATTGACCAATTTTTTAATTCTAAATTAACATATCAAATAGATTTTTTTTACTTTTTTTGGAAAATAAATTTAAAAATTATATTGCAAATAGTTTTTTATAAAATGAAAACAAAAACCAAACTGACTCTAAAAATCAATTTTTTTGAAGGGCTTCATGATTCTAGTGACACAAAAGCTTTTGGTACCAATGTAATAAATCTTTATAAATATATCAACAAGTAATAGGTTTAGTAGAATATGTTAATCTCTCACAATATAATGAATTAAGATTTAAATTTTCATCAGAAGAAGTGCTTATATTTAGTGTTTGATCATGCATTGAACAAGAAAGCACCTGTGCTCAATAAAAGTATTGTTATGAATATTAGAGATTTAACAAAAATGTATAATTGTGAAATTAATTACTGATATAGTTGTGTTGAATAATTGCAGCCAATACATGGATATGGTGTGGCTAAAGTTGTTGAATCTGGGCATCCTGACTATGAAAAGGATGATCTAGTTTGGGGATATGCTATCTGGGAAGAGTACAGCCTGGTTCCCTCAAGCCATATGCTTTTCAAAATAGAGCACACCAATGTTCCACTTTCTTACTATACTGGAATTCTTGGTAAATATTCCAGTATTTCAATTTATTTTTTTATGATTATTATTTCGATTTATTTTGAGACAATTCATGATGTTCTTGATTTATACATGTGTGGGCCCCAGTAATCTTAAGGAAAGTTTTCATGTGATAAACGGTTTCTATGTCCGATGTTTGTTTTAGAAGATATCATGTACTAAAACTTCAACCTAATAGCTTGTGCAACAATCTATATTATGTTTTATTTTTTTAAAATGGTTTTCCAGAAGAACCTCCCACATTTTTTTTTTAGAAATTTGGATTAAAATAGTTTCATATATCCATTATAGCCTTGAGTTAGTCCCTATATTTTTTATATATGATATTTTGAATATACATGATTGAGGGTTTATTTTTTTAAAAGAAATTATTTTAGTTAAATTTAACACTTGGGTTGTTAAGAGAACAGTGAGCTAAATTATTAAAGGTTTTGTTGGAAAAAAAATATTTTTAGCCTTTTTTTTTATGAATTATTTCAAACAGCTTATCATGATAAGCCTTTTTTTTTTTTGGGTCAAAATATATATCTCTTCATGCAATTAGCTTAAGTTCCTCCAATAACTCATTTTCAACAGCTTCCCCATGAGCACCATAATCATTTTTTTTAATCTTAAACAAACTTGTGCTCTTGATTCTTAAAAATCATAGTGAAATTTTATTTAGGAAAAAATCATTCAAGAATTGTTGAGGTAATTTAACAACAAAGATAAAAGGATTTGAAATATCACTGCAAAATCAAGCAACTGATTTGAAAATAATTTTAGATACAAAAAAGACTATAATACCCCTTCTCTTCTTTAAATTATAAATTATAGTGGAATTGTATTTACTTTACTTATGCTTGTTATCTTAATTAGCCTAATCCCACTAGTTAATTATTTTGCTTCCTCAATAACTATATTCTTTTCACCCCCATTGCAGGTGTGCTAGGAATAACTGCATATGCTGGTTTCTATGAAATAGGATGTCCCAAGAAAGAAGATTGTGCTTTTGTCTCAGACGCATCTGGAGGAATTGGTCAACTTGTTGGCCAATTCGCAAAACTCTTAGGTTGTTATGTTGTGGGAAGTGCAGGAAGTAAAGAGAAGGTATGGTTTTAGTAATAGGCACAATTATACTTCTCAGGAGCTTGTTGAAATCAGCATTCACGTTCCCTAATTTGGGTCTTATGTACTTATAAAAGTGACTTTACATAGTACCGTCTAGTGCTTGGTTCAACCGACAAGAATTGTACCAATTTAATTAAAGATTTTGAGTTCAAGTCTTGAAGGCAAAGTTGTTATATACTTGATAGAAGAGCTTTGATGTCCTTTATGATCTTGCCCGACCTCATCCATGAGTCTAGACCCTGTTAAGTCCTATAATTGGGTAGGCTAGGATACCACATGACCCTGTTAATATGATGCACATTTAGAATCACTTTCTAATGAAGAGTGAAAGCGAGTTCCACATAGAATCATTCAATCACATTCTTTTGTATCAATATCTCTCATAGTCTCAACTAAAAAAGATTCCACTTAACTTGACCCCTTCCATGTATCGTACATGCTTATTTCTCTGAATGTTTAGAAACAACTTTCACAATTGGATAGCCGTGGCTTTCAATTTGAAATCCCTTCACAGTGAAGGCATGTAATAAACTAGATAGCCCTAATGCACGATCACTTGAAGCAGATGCTTCCTTAAAAAAAATAATAATAATAACGAATAAGATGATCAAATTGTTGTAAAAGAGTATGACTAAAATGACCAAAATCCATCTGTCGTTTGTGTGCTCTTGTCTGATGAACTTTCTTCAATTTAAAATTAGGTGGATCTATTGAAGAATAAACTGGGATTTGATGAGGCTTTCAACTACAAGGAAGAGCCTGACTTGGATGCTACATTAAAAAGGTACATACTATCAAACAGTACTATCTCAGACTTAAGGATTTTAATTAATTTGCCACAATTGCAATTTGGATAGAAGAAATGGGAAGAAAATAGGAAGGCAAAAACATTAGAAAGGAAAAAAAAACTTTCAATAATAATAACAATTTACTATTTATTCGAATTTTCCCTCTTAGTATTCTTCTCTTTCTGATTTTCTTTCTATCCAAGTGAAAAATAAAAGCTAATAGATATCGATTTACAAATCAGGTACTTCCCAAAAGGCATTGACATTTACTTCGACAACGTAGGAGGTAAAACACTTGACATGGTGCTTGTGAACATAAGAATCCATGGCCGAATATGCCAATGTGGAATGATCTCACAGTATAATCTTGATCAACCTGAAGGCATAACAAATCTAGCACAACTCATTTATAAGAGAGTTCGCATGCATGGATTTAGTGCAAGTGATTATTATCAGCTCTATCCTAAATATTTAGGGTTCATATTGCCTCTTATCAAAGAAGGGAAGATAGTGTATGTGGAAGTTAAAGTTGAAGGCCTTGAGAATGGCCCTGCAGCTTTGGTTGGTCTCTATGGTGGTCACAATGTTGGCAAACAAGTTGTGGTCATTGCTCATGAGTGATATTAGGGATCATGATCCTCTACATGATATATACATCTCATTATTTTGTACCATTGTATGTCGGGAGGATCACAAGGTCCTTTGTAGGGGATTTCTTTATACTTGGGTCCTTTTCTTAAAAAAATAGTTGTTAATATAGTATATCATAATTGTCATTAATCTTAAAAGGGTTTTAATTCAAAGGAATCAAATTATAAGCAAGTCAAGATATCTAGTTGTCATTCTCTCTTGTTAATGTTATACTAATATGTGTGATATCCACTATAGGAACAATTAATGTTTTCAGGTGAATAAAGTTTTCATTTGTTGTTTCATAAATAAAAAGTCTCGTGCCTTGCATATAGATTTGTTACATTCAAACCCTTTATACTCAGGCCCCCAAAAGTTTTTTTTTTTAATTAAAAAAAAATCAGTATGCAATTTAACTATTGGAAAGTTAAAGCTTATTTGATTCCATTTTCTAGTGTGTGTTTTGCCATGTATTCTTTTTAACGTTTGTAAAACAGTTCTGTAAAATTACTTTCCAGATGAACAGGTCAGAATAATCTGTAATCAAATTAATATGAATAAATCATTGTTTGTAGAATCATACCTAAAAGCAAAATTCAAGAGCTCAAGGAACACATGGATAGCAATGTTGATGAAATCTTAAGAGCTCTCAAGTGCGCACGTGAGCAACATGATGTGGGAAAAACTTTGTCAAGACCTAGAGGAGATCATGGTTCTTTTGTGGCACTAGAAAATAGTCTCCTCATCAAAAAGCCTTCAGCTATGTCAGTTACACAAAAAAAAAAAAAAACGATGCTAACAACATTAGTGGTCCTGAAATTGGGAGCTTAGTTATGGAAGAAGTCAAGGAAATAACCAAGGCTAGCACAAATGTTATTAAGAAATAAGAGAATGATGCCGATTTAGAAGAAATCTCCATGAAATATGAAGGCATAAGTCTTGAATTGAATCAAGGTTCGAAATTGGTGGTCAAAGATGTTGAATCACAAGCATTAGAGATTTATCAAGTTAGGATCTTGATAAGAAGAGTGTTCAACTTTGTCCAATTCCTACTTCAAATCATCCATGTACTACACCATTTGCTGGAAAGGTTGTTATGGTTATCAAAGAACATATTCTTTTCCCATTTGACAACAACCTGTACAACTACCTTGTTCATTGGGAAGGTTTTCAAATCACTAAAATCACATTGCTTAATATTCCCATAATCTCATTTTCTATTACCTTGTGTGTTGGAAAGGATTTCTAGATTAGTTGCCACTAGGAGGAATTCCCTGCATTGTACTCATAGTGGAGTTACATTGACCTTTTTTTTTTTTTTTAACTCTCCAGAGGAGAGTTCCATCAAGCAAGGGAGAATCATGAAATATGAGAATAACGTATTTGAAGAAACCTACCTAGCATATTATTATTATTGTATTTCCTTTAACTTGTAAGAAACCCACCTAGTTTGCAGCTTCTTTTGGTGTTATTTTAATAATTTGTTAGAAGGGAAATCTCAACATTAATTTTATATGGACAAGTGATTAAGATTTTCTTAATAGGTAGGAAAGTTAGTTTAAATAGACTAGCTTGAATTTGTAAGAGAACACTTTTGATGAATGTAATATTTGATTGAGATTTCTGATAGCTCATCTCCCTCTGCGTCTGCCCCTCCCTCCCTTGTTTCCCTACTGTGCTGTTCATTCTTATTTCTCCCTCTCTGTTCTCGCCTCCTCTCTCTCATTCTCTATTCCTGATTTTTCTCTCCACTCTCTCCCTCTATTCAACCCCGTGCAAGTGTGCGAGTGTGTTACATCACCAACCCCCCCCCCCAAAAAAAAAAGGTTTCTCTCCACCGTGTTTTCCCTTCAACGTGCCCCATTTTTCTCAAAAATGGATCTATCCTATCAAATATAACCTAAGTGGCTAAGTCTTGCTCACTCTATTACAATCTGAATTCAAAATTCAACCATACAATTTTTAAGTATTGACTTTTAATTGGTTACTAGATCATTCATACCCTTATTTTTTATTAGCACAGTGTTCAACCAAGAAAACAAGCTAGATTTAATAAGGCTATGTTAAGAAATTTGGAAGGAATATTAACACATTAATTACATTTCTAAATCCACACGCAGAAACCTTAACCATGGTTTGCATTGAAACTTTGAAAGAAAATTAACGAGAGAATATTAGCAGGAAAAAATCCAGAAGTAGCAATTTTTATTTTTATTTTTTACTATATTTGAAATTTTCCCTCCTAAAATTCTCACCTTCCAATTTTCCACCCACTTTCTCCTCCATCCAAACCATGTCTAAATGATGTGTAAGAAAGACAAAAGAGGGAATAATTGAAATGACCAATAGTACATGATGACAGAACAGCAAAAGGCAAGCAACTCATTGAGCAATTGAAAATGCTCGTCACATTACCCGCACTACCATGGTTGAGTACCCATACAACTTTTCAAGTATGGTGACACAAGCATCATAAAGGCCCTGTTGACATTCCATGCTTTGTCGCAGCAGCCAAGGTGATGAAGTTGTGAATTTGTGGAACTAAAATCTTTGAATGCATCTATGACTACATCATAAATTTCATTCCTCCACTGCAGTGAGTCAAACTAAACACACAAATGATCCCATTGATTTGGAATTATCCTGTCTTCAAGCCTCAGGAATGTCCTTGAGATCTGCATAAAGGTTTTATTTCACACCACCTTCAGAGTTTCCAGAGACTTTGGGCCTGTTTGATTATTTGTTTTTAGAACAGTTTTTTTATTCTGAAAAACAAAAAATATGGAAAAAAAAACTGCTTGAAAATATGTTTTTTGTTGTCTGTTCTAAAAACCAAAAAAGAAGAAAGTTGTTCTGAAAAACAAAAGCCTGAACATCTTTTAAATGTTTTGTTACCTTTTGTTCTGCAAAACTAGATAAAAGACATAAAATACCATGCTTTCATTAATGACAATTATGTAATAAAATAAATTGCTCTTTCACTATTTATTTTATCAATTTAAATATGTTTTTCAAAATAATAATTCAACAACAACAACAGCAGCAACAACAAGCCTTCATCCCACTAGGTGGGGTCGGCTACATGGATTGCAAGACAATATTGTGCTCTATCAATTATCAAGCTTTTAGAAATATTATTAATTAAGAGATCACGTTTAACAACTTTCACGAGTGTTCTCTTAGGCCTTCCTCTACCCCTCTTAATTGAACTCAAAGTTATATGTTCCACTTTTCTCACTGGTGTCTCCCTTGGTCTTCTTTATACATGCCCAAACTATCTCAACCAATTTTCTACCATTTTTTCCTCAATAGGTGCTACCCTCACTTTTTTGTGTACGTGCTCATTTCAAATTTTATCTTTACGTGTATGTCCGCATATCCATCGTAACATTCTCATCTCTGCTACTCTAATTTTATACTCTTGCTGTCCCATTAGAGACCAGCATTCACTAATATATAACATTGCTGGTTTGATAGTAGTGCGATGAAACCTTTCTTTAAGTTTATTAGGGACCTTTCGGTCGCAAATAATTCCTTTAACTTTTCTTCAATTAAACCACCCAGCTTGAATCCTATGTGAAATATCTCTACTGATTTCGCCATCATTTGAATAATGGCTCCCAAATATCTAAACTTTTCCACTTGAGATATAATTTGATCTTCTAATTTTACTTCCAAATTATTGTCGAATAGTTTCTTACCAAATTTACAATATAAATATTCCGTCTTACTCCTACTCAGATGAAAACCTTTCGACTCCAATGTCCTCCTCCATAACTCAAGTTTGCAATTAACCTCTTCTATTGTCTCTGTCTGCTATAAGAATTATATCATCCGCGAAGAGCATACATTTGGGAATTTTTCCTTGAATATGTTCTGTCAAAACATTTAGGATCAAGTTGAACAGATAAGGACTTAGAGATGATCCCTGATGTAGTCCAATCTTTATAGAAAAATCCTTTGTTTGACCACTAGGCGTTCTTATACTAGTTTTTATCCCCTCATATATATCTTGTATGGCTTTAATATAAGCAATCCGTACTCCTTTTTTTTCCAACGCTTTCCAAAGCACTTCTCTTGGTATACATCATAAGCTTTTTCTAAATCAATAAAAACCATGTGTAAATCTTTATCTTTACAACGATACTTTTCCATTAATCCCCTTAATAGATAAATCACCTCTGTAGTTGATCAACTTGGCATAAAATCAAACTGATTCTCAGAAATACTTCTCTCCAATCTCAGCCTATGCTCAATTACTTTCTCCCACAATTTCATTGTGTGGCTCATGAGTTTAATCCCTTTATAGTTAGTACAATTCTGAATATCTTCTTTATTTTTATAAATAGGAATTAATGTACTTCTCCTCCACTCATCAGGCATTTTCTTGGACCGTAAGATCACATTAAATAACTTAATTAACCATCTCACCCCTTTTTCACCTAAACATTTCCACACTTCGATAGATATACGATCAAGTCCTTTGGCTCTACCATTTGCCATTTTCTTAAGAGTTTTATTTACCTCCTTATCACGTATTATTCGACAGAACGATAAATTTTGTTCTCCTTCACCAGTTATTAAATTCTCTAAGTTACTAGATGAACCCTCTCCATCATTGAAATGTTTGGAAAAGTAAGTCTCCCATTTATTTTTAATTTCATCATCTATAACTAAAATTCTTCCCTCTTCAAAATAATTGTTTTAAGATAATAATAATTCAAACAGATTTTTTTCATTTTTTGTTTCCAAACTTGTTCTGAAAAACTATTGTACATAATTGTTTTAAGAACATAAAAACAGAAAACAAAACCAAACAAACCCTTCATTTCCATTGGAAATATCCAACAGAATTCTGGATGACTCCTTAACTTCACCTGTTTGTTGGAATTGCCGCACAAGGGAAATTTTGGAATGAACGGACATTTCAGACAGCTACCACCATTGTTCTAGAGCAAGAATCACAACACATTTACCTGCCACGTTGCCAACATCCACCGTGCCATTTGTGTTTTTGTCATGAAGGGCACATTATACTTAAATCAGAGTTTTGGAGTTTCTTCCACCAGGGCTTTAGGAATTACAATCCTTCATATATGCCCAATCAGGCCAAAGACTGCCACAAGACGAATTTCATAATTTTCAACAGTCTTGCCCAAGTCTCAAGTCTGCCAACACATCCCACTGAGTTGACCAGGAACAGTATCACCATGGCTTAGTAAAAGAGGCTTTGAGCATGCTGCCAACGGTCATGCTTGAACAATAGAAAGCCCTGGCCTAGGTTCTGTAATGATCACTCATTTCTTCCATAAACCACACCTCACATCTTCATTAAGCAAGCGATAAAGCTCAGTTAGATACCCAGCGCACTTGGTGTTATTCATGAACAACATGATATGATTTTCAACCAATGCTAGTGCAATGTGCCATACATTGTAAGTTTTCCCAACATATTCGATGAGTTCACTTGGTATTCAGGGCCGAGCAGAGCTTGCACAACATTTGATCTGCTGGCTTGCTCCCTCTAATGATAATCTTTAGACAGATGAGTGACCATCTGACAAGTGTTACTTAACTCTTCCTTATACAATGTAACCCAGACAATTGGAAACACCAATACCCATAAATGATATGCATCATTAGCATCTGTGTGCCACGTGGGCAAACTCTCTCAATGGAATCAAAAAGTCAGCCACCTGGAAAAAGAAGAAAAATGAGATAAGAAATTGAAAAATATTTCCTATCTAATAATTTAGTTTCATGAGTTGACTGACATTGCCACAGAAAACATTGATGAAACCGAAGCACTTCTCTAGAACCATCATATTGAAGTAGATAACCAAAAATACCATACATGATAACTTTCAATATCATGCGATCTTTTTAACAAACAGTCCCCATCGTGCAAGTAACATGTTTATTCATCCTTAAGATAGACCTTTGTATATTACCATGAAAAGCAAACTCAAGATGTTCTGGATAAGCATTAATATGCTCAACAATAGGTTCGAGATCAAACATCAATCCAGCAGTTTGCTCGTGTTGTCAAGTGACATCCCTGATGATTCTGGAAGGAGTGTTCGCCAAACTATAAAATGAAATAGAATTTAGGAAGAGTAGATAGATAGAATCAATAGATAGAAGAGCTGACCCATAAAGCTTTATTCATTAATTAGAGAACCCACCTAGCTGGTTTGTGCATGATGATGAGAAGAGGGCTTAATTACATTTTGCAATTTTTTTAAGAAAACATGATACCAAAAATAGATTTCATTCACCATGAATGACATTATATATCATAAAAGAATGTGAATCCTCATCCCAAGGAAGTGAGAATGAAGACTATCAAACGTCATTTTTTTTTCCCATTCTCTTTCCCTACTGTACTATTCCTGTGCACCAAACGAGCCCAATGGTACGTTCATGCAATTCATCGAAGATATTAAATAAGACAGATCAATCATCATGGCATAGTTGCTCCTTACACAAAGCTCCAACCAGGCTCTTTAGCTGTCCCAGATCCTTTCATCAACCCACGAATTCTAAGGACTTCATCCCACTGTCCTAAATCCGCACAAATGTTTGAGAAGGAAACATAAGCCCCAGCATCACATTGCTCCAATTCCATTACTTTTTGGGCTGCTAACTTCCCAAGCTCATAATCACCATGGACCTTACAAGCTGCGAGGAGTGTTCCCCAAATTAAAGCATCAGGCTTTACAGGCATAGTGTTAATGAAGTTTTCTGCCTCTTTTAGTCTACCTGATCGACCAAGAAGATCAACAATACAGGCAAAATGACGATGACAAGGCTTAATGCCACAGTCTCTGACCATTGAATTAAGATAGAAGAAGGCTTCTTCAACCAGCCCACTATGACTACAAGCCAATAACACTGCCACAAAAGTTACTGCATCAGGTTGAATGCCTTCTCTTCTCATGAGTTCATAGGTAGCTAAGGCTTTGGAACCTTGACCATGTTGAGCATAGCTCACAATAATTGCTGTCCAACCTATCAAATCAGGCTTCTCAATATGGTCAAATGCTTTGCAGCAATCCTCCAAACTTCCACATTTTGAGTACATGGTCACTAGTGAACTACCAACATATACATCTGATTGCAAGCCCAATTTTTCAATGTAGGCATGCAGTTGAGTCCCAGCTGATGATCTATTTGACAGTGCAATGGCCCTCAGGACAGATGAAATTATGAAGGTGTCAATGGGTAAATCAGTCAAGATCATATCACGGAACAACAGAAGTGCCTCATCAATTAAGCCATTTTGGGCATATCCTGAGACTAAGGAAGAGCACGCAACCTTATCCTTTTGAGGTAGCATATTGAACACCCTCTTTGCAAGCTCCAACCTTCCACATTTTGAGTACGTGGACACAAGTGCACCACCAATAACTGTGTCTGTTCCCATTCCCAAACGAAAAGCATAACCATGTATTTCTTTACCTGTCTGTAGAAAACTAAGAGCAGAACATGCAGTTAGAACTGCAGTTAAGGTCAAGTAATCAGGTAAAATTTCTTGAGATAGCATCTCTTTAAATAGGTGAAAAGCATGACCTGCAAAGCCATGTTCAACAAAACCAGCAATCATTGAGGCCCATGAGACATTGTCTTTGTCAGGAGCTTCTTCAAAAACTCTATGAGATTCCTCTAAAGAGCCACATTTAGAGTACATGGTGAAAAGTGAACAGCCTACCGTAGCATTAGTAACTAGTCCAGACTTCAAAGTGTAACTATGCATCTGTCTCACTATATATAAGCAGTTTATGATACTTAACACTATAGACATACAATACTCATCTGGTCTAACACCTTCTTGCAACATAAACACAAAAAATTCAACCGCCTTTCTAGAATTTTGATTGTAAGCATAAGAAGACATCATTGCTGCCCATATGCGCACATCTTTCACATATTTTATCTCACTGAAGGCTAAATCAGAAAGTCTGACTTCTCCTATTTTTGCATACATATTGATCAAGGTAGCTTGGACAGTTGCCTCTGAAATTA
Organism: Prosopis cineraria; assembly: GCF_029017545.1. Taxonomy (NCBI): domain Eukaryota; kingdom Viridiplantae; phylum Streptophyta; class Magnoliopsida; order Fabales; family Fabaceae; genus Prosopis; species Prosopis cineraria. The sequence goes on along the minus strand of NW_026555344.1, from coordinate 25,933,780 downwards.
AAGGTAATTTTAATATTAAGGAATGAATTTGGCTTGCCTCTTCAATCATCCCTGGCTTGGAACAAGCAGCAAGTACACTAGTAACAGTATAGGTATTTATCTCCTCCCCTGATTCTCTCATATGCTTAAAAAACTTAAGTGCAGAAATAGAATCATTCTCTTGCACAAATCCAGAAATTATAGCAGTCCAGGAGACCACATTATGGACTGGCATCTGCAAGAATTTCCTACCAGCTTCATCCATACGTCCACATTTGGCATATAAATCAACAATAGCAGTATCCACAAAAATATCTGCAGCAACACATTTTATTACTCGTCCATGAATTATTTCCCCAATCTGCAGTTCTTTGAGTGAACAGCATGCTGTCAAAACACTTGGAAATGTATAGCCATTTGGCTTTAGAGATTGATGACACATTTGACAAAAAAGATTTAAGGCGGCCCAGTACTCTCCATTTCTAACTGCCCCAGAAATCATAGCATTCCAACAAACCATGTTATCACATGAAACATCAAAAAAGACCCTTTGAGCCTCTTCAAAGCTGCAATTCTTGGAAAACATATCTATCATCCCAGTGCGGACATAACCATTAAAAACAAACCCTTTTTTCATTGCAAGTGAATAAACTTGCTTACCTAATGCTGAAGCTTGCAAGGCAGCACAGGCTGAGAGAACACTCCCATAAGTAAACTCATTTAGCTCCTCACCAATTGAATGCATCTGACAAAACATCTCCCATGATTTCTCATACATGGAATTGCCATTGTAACCAGATATCATGATATTCCAAGACTGAATATTTGGAAGAGTAATTGAATCAAACAGCTTGCAGGCAACAACCATCGCAGAAGATTTACAGTACAAGTTGAGCAAAGAGTTTGTGAAAAATACATTGGATTGCAATGCATCAATTTTGACCAGGTAGGCGTGTAAGATTTTTGTGCTTCTAATGCTGGGCTGTCTTGACATTCTGTGATCACTGAAGAGCTTAAAAGGGCCCAAAGGTTTGGAGTTCTCTTCATGTTCATGAGAAATAGGGTATGACATTCCGATCAAAGCAAGCGAGGATGTGAATCTGCAAGCAAGGTGTGAAATCCTAGCTGGGAAGCATTGATCTATAAGAGAAATCATAAGTGTTGTACAATGAGGACTCGGCACAGCAAGTTCCAGTTGCACTAACTTGTAACGATGTGTGATGTGAAGTTAAAATGAAAAATGACAATTCAAGACATGAGAAATTCTCCTAGATCCTTTCTTGCTAGTCACCTCCCTCTCAATTTATTTGTTTAAAGTTCAACTGCACTCCCAATCCTAATGTAAATTTTATTCTTCCTGCATCAAAGGAGGAAGAAGATTTCATCAACAATGCTAGACAGTCCAATGCTAGATACAGCTATGGAAGTTCAACCAAATGTCTCTAATACGAAACGAATAATTACAACAATCTGATAAATGAGATCAAAGCCATCAAGGCGCCCATATCATACAAAAACTTCTTTGGCAGTTTGGCTATAATGGGCATCATGGCTTTAATGAGATGAAAGACACAAGCTATGTTCATGATGGAAGAGATTGAAGCATAATGGACTCTATCAACGCAAAATTTTGGTCAGCTTTGATCAAAGTCCATAGGGTTTATTTTTTTAGGATGGGTCCTCATAATTTTAAACCGTGAATCTTCAAGTAACCGTGTTAAACAACTGCTGACGTGGCTTAATGATGTTAATAATGATTATGTGGTGTGAATTATATGGCAGATAATTACATGAGCTGGCAGAAGAGGCAAGGCAGGAAAACACAGCTTAGAAAATGCTCCAAAACACGACCATACACGAGGGCTTTGAAAACGCGTCTGAAAGGGTTTTGTAAAGCTTTCTTCTACGAATTTTCTCGACCATTCTGGAACTTCCTCTGCCATTTTTTCTCTACCATTGATCACTGATATAATTTAGAATCAGTTCGGAAACTGAACACTTTTTCTCTACCATTAACTTGCTTTGCTATATACAACCATGCTATTAATTTATAATCAGTTTCGATTTCGAATATGCAACAGGCTTTCTCTAGCAGCAACTTGAATATATATGCCTTCAATTGGAAATAGGCTTCGATTATGCTTTCTCATAGTTTTATTATTGGTATTCTATGTCTCTTTCACATTCTTGATCAACCTTTCCACATTTTAATAATGTGGATGTGTGTAAGAGGGAAACCAAAAATGAAGCGAAGATGTGATGTTCATGCAAACCTTCGAACCCCTGCTCCTTTGCCGCCGAGCCCTTCGTCCCTCTTCTCATCGCCAATTCAGATCCCAAGTTCTTCTTCTCCTTCGCCCGATCTTTACTTCTTCAATGTTTGAAGCCGACGACGCGGCGACGCCAAGCCCCTGGAGCTTCATCCGAAGTTCTGCGCCTCTCGTGCTGCTTGGCTTTGCCAACTTTTTTTAAAAAAAAAAAAATTAAAAAGGCAAGCAAGAGTTTGAAAAACTAAAAAATAACAACTAACCTAAAGTTCAATAAAAGAGAATAAGAAGCATACTAACTAACATGTTACTTATCTTCTAAGTATTGCTTCAAACATCTTGAAAAAACCATAGGTATCAATATAATCTTTAAATTAGTAGCCCTTTTTGATTTTGCTAGAAAATTAGTGCATTCAATATTGTTCTAGTTGACATAGAGAATTTTCACCTCCCCATCAACTTTTTTTTTTTAAATGAGACAAATTTACTATATAAATGAGTTGTAACTTTTGTTAGCTTTAATTGATAATTTGACTATTTCACACAAAAAATAAAAGGGAGGATTACATCGAGGGTCTTTCAAAAAGAATTTATAATGTGAAGAACCAGTACATTCTGAATTAACATTCAAAGATCAAAATCCTTAAATATAATTAAACTATAGAAATAAATTACCTAAATATCCTTGTTCCCTTTTTTTTTAAAAAAAAAAAAGCCCCACTACTTGTCAATGCTACTTGACCATTGTTGCTTACGAGCCACTGTCGTAGCTCACCAAAGCTTTGGCACTGGCAACATGGTCAATGATAGTCAATTTTAAAAATTGGGAGCCAAGGGGTTTAAATCCCAAACTCTTTGGTTCCTTAAAATATTGAAGATCATTGAGACAAACAATTCTTGAAGATATTTAGTGCAAAATAATATATATTATAATGTAATTTTTGTTTCCAAGCATTTTAATGACTGTTGTTTATTTTGATTTCTCAAAGTATTTTTATTAATATTTAAACAATCACTTGTTAATATTTAAACTTGACTTGTCAATATTAAAAAAAGATGTCAATTTTAAAAAACCAACTTATTCCCTAGATATTAATAAATTATCAATATTATACTAAATAAAATAATATATATGTTACAAATTTAATTTCCAAACATTTCCATGGCAATTTTCGAACAATCACATTTTAATGTTTAGACTTAACTTGTTGATATTAAAAAAAGTTATTAATTTTCAAAGACCAACTTATTCTGTGAATACTGATAAGTTATTAATATTATGCTAAATAAAATATTATATATGTTAATAATTTAGTTTCAAGCATTGCCACGGCTGTTGTTAATCCTAGATTTATTATTGTTAATATCTCACCGATCATTTGTTACCATTTGGACTTGACTTGTCAATATTAAAAAAGTTATTAATTTCTAAGACCAACTTATTCTTTGGATATTGATAAGTTATTAATATTATGCTAAATAAAATAATATACATTGTTATAAACTTGGTTTCCAAGTAAACATATGAACTATCACTTATGACTATTTAGATTTGACTTGTCAATATTCAAACACTTATCAAAACAAACATCCAAAATTTTAACAAGTTCAAATATTAACAATTAATAACAGTTCATCTAGCATTATTAGCATCCATGAAAATATTTGAAAACTAAATTTATAACACAAATACACATGTTTAGTATAATATTGATATTGATAACTTGTCAATAATAAAGAAATAATTTAATCTTCAAACATTGACAACCTATTTTTTGAATATTGACAAGTCAAGTCCAACTATTAACAACAATACATCCGGAATTAACAATGACCGTGAAAATTCTTAAAAACTAAATTTATAACATATATATTATTTTATTTAGCATTATATTAATAACTTATCAATATTCAAGAAACAAGTTGGAATTTAAAAATTGACAACTTTTTTTTTAATATTGACATGTCAAATTTGAATATTAACAAGTGACTATTCTAATATTAGCAACAACATGTGTAGAATAAACAACGGCAATAGAAATGTTTGAAAACAATATAATGTAAATATTATTTTGCACTATACATTTTAAAAAATTGCTTGGCTCAATGGTCTTCAATATTTTGGAGAATCAAAGGGTCTTATGTTCAAACCTCCTTGGCCTCCAATTTATAAAGTTGACTGCCGTTGACCATGTTGCCAGTGTTAGAACTTCGATGGTCAAGTTGGAGCCAAAGCTTGGTGATGACTAGTGTTTTTTTTTTTTTAAAGGAACATGGACATTTAGGTAATTGACTTCTATAATTAATTACATTTAAGGGTTTTAGGCCTTTTGGGTTATAAATTCTCTTCCAAGGGCCCTCAATGCAATTCTCCAAAAAAAAAAATGCTCATTCAAAATGATGGAACCAACTAGGCAAGGAAGAAATATCATTGGCCACATCTTCTGATTGTGATGAATATGATCTTTGGTAATAAGCTTCTTGTGAATACAATTAAGCCTTAAAGACGTTGATGAGAGATTGTGGTTTCATGATAATCAAATATCCACTATAAATCTAGTTAAATAAGAAAAAAAGATATATCATAAGCACCAAGTAGACATTTTCTTGTTCATTTTGGAATGCCGTCACTTGCCTTTGTTGCCATTTTTGTCTTCCACCACGTGGTGTACGAACACATAAGTCCTCTGTTCCTCTTCCTCTCTCTCTTCCTAACTTCATCTTCTTCTTTCAATCTTGTAGCTAGGTTCGTGGTTCATTTCCCTTCAACCATGGTTCCTTGCGTTTGTGGGTTAAATTGGCAAATGAAAAAAAGGTTAGTTTTTTTTTTTAAGAAATTGTATAAAATTTGAGTAGTTTATTTGAATATAGATTGAATGGGTTATAATTATTTAAAGTAGGGATGATTTTTTATACAATGTGCTTAAATTTTAGTTGAACAAAAATGCTCTGTCTACTACCAATTCTAAAATTTGAATTGTGAAATTGTTAAATGTGATTGATTGAGTGATTTTTAATATGAATTTATTGTTATTTTAATGTTGAATTTGTTAAAAGAGGGCAATAAGCCTGGAAAATGCTTAGTTTTATGCCGTTATGCTATTGAATTTTTTTTAAAATTTTAGTCTTGTAAATATGACCATTGTTAAAATTGTTTTATGGTCTGGAGGGAGTTTAATTATACTTTTATTTTGTTTCTTGAATTAATTTAAAATTTTGTAGATTAAAATAGTGTAGAGAAAAGAGCATAATGCTTAGGAAATACTCATTAATCATTATATTGCTAATTTATTTTAATTTTAATTTTGCCCTTGAAAAGAACAACTATAAGCGTAGTTGAAGTTGTTAAAGTAATTAAACTCGTGATTCACTGAATGCTTTTCTATCTTTACCATCTTTCTTAAATAAGGGCATTATAGATAAAGAGTGAATGTTTGCCAATTGTCTATCTAAAGGATATTGGGATGGGGTGGTAGAATTTGTTAAGTTTGTAGTAAATAAAGCAAAAAACTGTGAGCGAATTATTTATCGTGTTTAAGTTGTGGCAATGTGAAGTTAGTTTCTCCTGAGACATGTAAATTTTACTTGTTTAAGTGTGAAATTGAATTGAGTTATAAGTGTTGGGTAAAGCATGGGGAGGCATCTGAAGATGTGAATAATAATAGCCAAGGGTATAGAAAGTTATTCATCATCACCGTCTTTTGACACAAATGCATATGAGGCTGACTATCTTGAAGAACTAGTTAATGTAATGGAAGAGGAACTCGAGAAGTTTTCAAAGAAGTTAGAAAGGTTGAAAACTGATGTGGAGACACCTTTGTATAAGGGTTGTACTGAGTTCACTTTATTGTCCGCTGTGTTAGGATTGTATAACTTGAAACCAACAAGTGGGTGGAGTGATATAAGTTTTTCAAGCTTTCTTTCTCTAATCAAACTCATGCTATCAAAGAATAACAAGCTTTCAGGTCAGCTATGTGATGCAAAGAAGGTGTTATGCATAGTTGGCTTGGGCTATAAAAAGATGGATGCTTACCCTAACAATTGCATTTTATTTAGGAATGAATATAAAGAGCTAACCTACTATCATAATTGTGAGACATCACGTTATAAGCAAAACAAGAAGAGTCTAGAGAAGGTAATTGGTAGTTTTCTATTATTCCAAGATTTAGGCGTTTGTATAGCATGCGTCAAGAGGCAACGATGGCATACAGATAGAAGGATTAAAGATGACATGATTCAGCATCCAGTTGATTCTCCTAAATGGGTAAGGTTTGATCAGAAGTGCCTTGAGTTCAAAAAAGAAGATAGAAACCTATGCCTCGCATTATCTACTGATGGGATGAACCCGTGTAGGATGCAGAGCAGTACCTATAATATATGGCCTGTAATGATGGTCATTTATAACCTTCCTCCTTGGCTGTACATGAAGCAGAAGTATATGATGTTATCCTTGCTAATATTAGGGCCCAAGTAACCTAGGAATGATATAGATGTTTACTTAGAACCATTGATTGAAGACTTGAAGCTATTGTTGGAGATGAGTGTAGAGGTATATGATATATACAGAGAAGAGATATTCAATTTGAGAGCCATGGTTTTTGGTACAATTAATGACTTTTCAACATATGGTAATTTATCAGGGTATAGTATTAAAGGACAACTTGAATGTCCTATTTGTGAAGAAGGAACATGTTCAATGAGATTGTAGCATGGTATGAAGAACATGTACCTTGGGTATCGTGGATAGTTGGGTGACAAACATTGATATCATCAGTAGAAAAAGTCTTTTGATGGAAAAATAGAAGAAGAGAGGCTCTTAAACAGTTGACTAGTGAAGAATTATTTCAAAAGGTAAAAGACCTTGATATTAAATTTGGCAAACCATTTGCGAAGCATGTTAGAATAAGGGGGTGGAAGAAAAGATTAATTTTCTTTGAGTTGCCATATTGAAAGACCTTGAATGTGCAATACTTCCTTAACTTGATGCATATTGAGAAAAATGTATACGATAGTCTTTTTAGGATGTTGCATCATATTTTAGGAAAGACCAAGAATGGTCTCAATGCAAGGTTAGACATGGTTGAAATGGGGATAAGAGAAGAATTGGCATTGTAGGAAAAGGAAACTCGCACATTTCTTTAAACAATAGCTCACACATTGTCTAGAAAAGAAAAAAAAATTTTATATGAGTTTCTTGCTATAGTCAAGGTTCCAAATGGCTACTCTTCAAATATTAGAAACCTTCTTTCAATAAAGGATCTAAAGTTAAAACATTTAAAGACTCATGGTTGCCATATTTTAATGGAGAATTTTATTCTGGTGGCTATACGTTGTATTTTACCTGATAATGTGTGATGTACAATCGTACAATTATGTTACTTGTTTAAGTGCCTCTGTAGTAAAGTTATTAATCCTGACAAGTTACCGAAGTTGCAAAGCTGAATTGTGCAAACATTATGAGTTAGAGATGTTTTTCCCTCCCGTATTTTTTAATATTATGGTCTACTTAATCGTTCACTTGGTTAGGGAGGTATAATTATGTAGCCGTGCTTATTTGAGGTGGATGTACCCCTTTAAGTATAATACAAAAATATTGAAAAGGTATGTGAAAAGTCAAAGTCGACTAAAAGGTTGCATTGTTGAACAAAATATTAATGAAGAGACTATTTACTTTTACAATTAATACTTAAAGAATTAAAGAGATATTGATGATGAAGCTATATAATGGGTAGTGGGAAGAAAAATTGTCATTATCTCAAGTGAGCAATGGAAAAAAGTACACATTTTTGTGCTATACAACTCTCCAGAGATTGATGAATATGTAAAGATTCATAAGGTAGAGCTGAAAAGGCAACACCATCATCGATTAGAGAGTTGGACCATCAAACTACACAATAAATAGTTCAATTGCTAGTTGAAAGAGCATATCGAAGGGAAGTACAATGCCAATTTCGATTTAGTTTTTTATAGATTAAGATGGCTAACACAAGGTTTGAGCAAACATGTCTTCTCTTATATGAGCTATACTAGCAATGGGTACAAGTTCTACATGAAGGAGCATAATGATTGAAGCACGATGAAAAATAGTGGTGTGTCCACTATAGGTGATAGCATATACATTTCAAATGCGGAAGATAAAAAACTCATTTATGTAAAAATGTGTTATTTTAAGGTAATTGAGCACATTTAGGATTTCAATTACATCTCCTTTCGAGTTTCAATCTTCAATTGCAAGTGAGTTGAATATAAGAATGGGGTAGATGTCGATGACTCTAGGTTGATTAGGATGAACTTGAATAAGGAAGGATTCATAGAAGATTCTTTCATTTTTCCTAAGCCAAACAAGTTTTTTATGTTCATGATCTAGCTGATAAGGAATGGTTTATTATTTTGTGGAGTAACAAGGAATTTGAAGAAATGGAAGATGCAAAAAATGAGCAAAGTCAAAGAAATGATGAGGTTGAAGTTGATCCATTTCATGGGATATCATTTGAAAATGATGATGGTGTAGACAGTATTGAAGATAATGCTTTCTATGTTCAACGTGATCATAATGAGAGAATTTGAATTTCTAGGGAAGAAATCAATTCAACAAAAGAAGAAGGTTGTTAAAGTGGAGAAGAAATTAGTTAAAAAAGTAATTAAAATAAGAGAAGAAAAAGAACAACATAAACAGGTAGTTATATTATTGTTGACTTATTAAAAAAAGTGCATATGTTGTTATTATTTTTTAATTTGTTTTTTGACTTATTCTTTTTTTTTATTTAATCTTGATCATTATTGCTTTCACAGGTAAATGGCTATTAAGCATGATCATCTTGACACTGATAGGCAGGAAGAATAATTGAAGAGGGGGTTGGTTGTGATGGAAGAAGTTACTAAAGCAAGAAATTAGGAAGAAAGTTTACTGTTAAGTAGAACAATAAGAATCAAATAGTTGACAGTCATAACTTCATTAGTTATATCGGTGTGGCAGTGAAGTCCTCAATGCCTATTACTTTGAAATCTTGGAAGAATGCAACTCTCACAATGAGAGATGCAGTGTGGAGAACTTTAACAGTAAAATACTATCACTTTACTTATTTTTTAAAACTTGCTTTGCATTCCTTTGTCTAAATTGACATGTTTATCTTGCAGTTAGGATTTGAGATTGAGTAGAGGCACAAGAAGTTTGTTCTACAGAAAGCTGGGATAGCTGTAAGATCTTTTAGAAGTTTTATTACCCATAAGTTCTTGGCCAACCCTGATATGGAAGGTATTGAAGATACAGTTCCTTCCCTCATTTTAACATTTGTAAGTGAGGATGAACGGAAAGCTTTTGTCAACTCACACCGCAGTTCAGAGTTCAAGGTAATATTAATGTTATTTTATTTATGTATTATTGCTTTTGTTGTCATATCCTTTTTATATTAATTGACTTGTCATATTTTGTGTTTTTTCAAAGGCATTAAGTGCCAAAATAAAGAGTTGGCGAAGAAGAATGAATATACCTATAAGGCTAGATGTAAGGGATATGTGAGTGTTGAAAAGGGCTTGATTGAGAAAGAACAAATGTTAGAGGGTTTTATATCTCGTGGCAAGATTTGGGCTGAGGCTCGAAAAAATAAAGAAGGCAATATTGACAAACCAAAAATAAAAGCGGTTTTTGAAAATAGTAAGTATTAATGATATATTGATATAATGTTATTAATTTTTATTTATTCACTTTACTTTTTTTTCTTCAGTGGAGACTTTGACTCAGGAGGCATTATTGGGCACTCAAACTATATTAGTGAAGATATATTGGAGAAGGCATTAGGAAATACTGACTATCCTGGTTGTGTTTGGGGCATCGGCTTTGGAGTTACAAGAAAAGATTACTTTAGAGATGGGTTCAAGCACAGTAAAAAGGCTGTTTCTTCTGCCAAGGTTTAAGAGTTAAGGCAAGAGCAAGCGTAATAGAAGCAACAAATACTAGTAAAATCACAACAGATATAAGAACAATCTAGACTCATAGATATGTTGAACCGACATAGGTTGGGGCTTCCACTGGGCGACAGTAGCCCTAGTGTGAATGAAAGTTGCATAGTCCTATCTCTGCTCCTACTTGAGGTATTATTATTCATTTTACTATAGTCTTACACATAATACTACTTTTATTGTTCATATTACATTATTTCTTTAAATTTATCTAGGGTGAGGTCGACATTAGTTGTTTGGCAGAAGATGGACATATGGTTGTGCTGGGGCACATGTACAATGTAGCTGGACAAGTAATGCTTCATAATGAACACATCCTAAAGGGATAGTGAAAGTCTCTTTGAAGACAGCTGATGATCCTAATTATGATCTACTCTACCCCACTTTGAGTGCAAGGACAGTAGTAGATGCATTGCTTAGCTTTGTTGCATGGTCAGTTCATCTCCTTCATATTTCAACACCATCTCTAAAGTTATATTTGTTAAACTTATAATTGAAAATTAACTTCTTTTGCATTTTTTTGTAGTTAATATCTAATTATCTTATATGTTGGAAAAATTAGCTTGTTGATAAGCTAGTAGGAAAGAAAGCACCAGAAGTTATGAAAGCATTCACTACTAAGCGGAAGAGGGGAAATGATAAGAAGAGCTCTAACAAATCCAAGGAGTCCATCACATTTCTCTAAAAGACACTAGTTCTCCCTCAAGCCTATCTGCCTAAAGTCCTTCAGCCTCAAGCCTCTAAACATCAAGTTGCACCCAACAAAAATTGACAATTGCTTAAGACCTATGCCGAGATGCAAGAAGGAGTACTGCTCCCTTTTCCTGCGAATATGTATGCTGATTCACAGTCTTTTGATTATCACGCTCCAAAATTTGAGGGTGACCGACACGGGGTGTGAACTGTACCACAGATTTCTATAAGCCTCAAAATGTAAATTAGGTCCATTTCTAAAATATAATCAGATCTATAGTGATTGTAATCATTATAACAAAGCTTTGACATTTTGTATAAATTTCAACAAAAACCCTTATAAGTAGGATCTCTCAAAAATTCTATAATACAAATTTCCACAAAAATCTTATATCAATTAGGATCTCAGCTCCTCCTAACCAGCAAACAAGCAACACATATATGTGTATATATATATATATATATATTAAATAGAAACCCTAGCTGTAGATGTGGAGCACCTAGCCCTACTTTTCAGAATGAAATACACATAAATTGTCATTACATCAAAAGGAGGGACTTCCATCAACTCTCCACTCAGCATGCTTAAAAGTTCTCAAAATCAATATAAGGATCAACATCAATTAAGGTATCTGAGACAAAAAAAATATTTTCCCGTGAATAACGTCCTAATAATAAATAATAGAATATAAATAAAGTGAAAAGTTTAAAATAGTTATGTAAGTTAAATAGACAAAATTTTCGTAAAAATTTTGTAAACTTCATAATAAAATGGCTCTATAAATTTCAATTAAAATCTCAAATCATTGAATTATCATAGGAAATGATAAAATCACTTGATTTCAAGAAAACACATAAATGAAATAAATATTTATAAACAAATTACTAAATAAAAACCAATAGAATATGAAATCATCAAACGATTGGATTCATAATTATAGGAACTTATCAGAACAATTAACAAACGTGGATACACAATCCACGAGGGTAACTAACCAAACGCGGCTTATGCCACAAAAATAAACGTGGATACTCAGTCCACGAGGGTAAGTAACCAAACGCAGCCGAAACTATGAAACAAACGTGGACACACAGTCCACGAGGGTAATGCCAATCAAACGCGGCTTGAAGCCACGAAACAAACGTGAGTACGATGCTCACGAATAACCATCCCTCTGTTCCACGTGCATTGGCCATCGCACGGGGCTAGCACCTCTTATAAATACCCTGCTAGCTAGGTGTACCATGGCGCACCAAGGCTAACGGAACTGCCGTTAGCAACCAGTGTTCTATATAAAGTCCCTTTCAAATTCAATTTCAAACATGCGAGGAATTGATCATTATTCAATCAATTTTCCTTTTCAATATCGAACTCGCATGAATCATTTTTCCGTAGCAATTCAATAATTTCCAAAATAAAATCCCACAATTAGAATTCAAACTTGTATTTACTGATTAACCAAAATGATCAATTTCGATAAAATAATTTCATGAAATAAAGCAATTTAATTAACAAAATATCTTATAATCACATTGTTGTTGTAAAAAGAATTTGCATAAAAATGTAATATTTGAATAAAAGAGATTTTAATGAAATATCAGTTAGGACGCTATCCACTTACCTCAAGTGTTTCCAATTGCTATAGTTCATTTCTTAAGATTTCAATGAACTCTTCCTTCCTCTAAGCACCCTATTCAATATAAAGAAGGATTTAATAAATTTATTCTAATTGAATAAATTATCTTTCAAAATTGGCAACACTATAAACAGTTGGGTTCCATATCGTTATAATTCACTCAACCAAATCTCCATTCCTTAAATTCTTTCAATACCTTACATATCCATTTCTCTATTCGACATTTATTTGCTATTAAAGACCAACATCCACCTCTTACACATCTTATCAAACATTACCTGCATTCATCTTATTCTTTAAATCTCTCTCTCTCTCTTTTGTTCTATTTTTTATTATTATTATTAATATTCAAATTTATCATGCTTCACAAATTGAATACCTTTTCAAGGATCAATTTAAACTCAAACAACACATTATAAACTCATCTTCTCTTCTTACATCCACCCAACAATTTACAGTGAAGTTACTTTCTTAAATCGATTTTCTAATCCTCAATTCAGTACTTGCTGGAATTCCCTTGACTTTCTCTCACTCTCTCTCTCTCTCCCGTATAAGCAATTAGGGAGGAAAATTAAAACCCATTTCCAGCCAAAACTAACAGCAAACGCACACAACAAAAGGAGGAAGAGAGATGGATTTTTTTTTGTTTTTGACTCACCACAAAGTCAGCAGAGGAACGAGGAAAAGGATTCGAAGCTCCTTAGCTCTAGATCCATCACGATGGAACAGGAAAGAGAATAAGGTTCGGCCATACCAATACGGGCGGATCGAACAGGGGAGAAGGTCAGCAAGCTGAACGGTGCTCTTCACAACACTGAAAACAATCAGAACTAAAAGAAGAAGAGGACCATACGTGTTTCTTTCAGCCATGTCAATAGAGATAAAAGAGGAGAAGAAATCAGAGGCAAAACAAAGCAAGAGAGAAGAACCTTCACAACTCCAGCCTGTAGCAGCAACAATCAAACCATTGAAAATCTCTCATCCACTAGCAAGCAGTCAAGCGGCAGCGATGCGTTTCATGGGGTGAAGAAATTTATGGTGCACCGTCACAGCAACACATAAATGAAGGAGGGAGAGGATGCTAGAACAGTGATCCCATGGCAGCGCACAAACAGCAGAAGAGAAAAAAAATTTGACGCACCTTCAGTGGGTGAAGACGGGAAAGACGGAGGAAGAGGAAGGAAATCTCAGGACCTCTGGAGAATTCAAAAAAATGCAGAGGGAAGAGAAGAAAAGAAATGGCGGTGGTGAGTTTCTGGCCCCTTCTTTCGTTTCTTGTCCTTTATTATCTATTTATTATTTTTTTTTGTTTTCAGATGGCAAAAATGATAATTTGTAACTAAAGTAAATAAAATTTTTCACTTTGATCCTTAAAAGTTTAAACTACATAAATAGCTACATAATCACCACTAAACTAGCTCTTTTTCTAGCTATATATGTTCCCAAAACAAATAAAAATACTGTTAAAATATATTATTACATATTTTAATATTTCTTCTAAATTTATAGGTTATTACATTGACCAAGTTAATAATGAGGTGTTTTATGATTTATTCAACCATGTAGAAGTTACCACTACCCTATGTAACTTATATATAAGGTATGTTTTTGAAACTTTTCATTAAATGTTTAGCTACACACACACACATGTTTTAATCACTTATTGTTCTATTTATTTTGACATTTAAGAAACCTCTACACTACCATACTAGCAGAAGAGATATAGCATTGAGGATTATATTTGTCAGTCCTTATATGGTCTCTCCTTATGGCCATGACATAATGAGTCCCAAGCAAGGACTGGAAATATCTCAAAAGGTTTCAAAGTATTTCCAGTAATGTAGTGCTGATGAGAACATTATTCATAACGCCTTATTGTGAAAGGTAAGTTGTTTTACGATGCTTCAGTTTAATTTATTCAAAATTTAATTGTTTATAGGACACCTCCTAATTGTAATTTTTGTCATAGGGGACATAGGATGTTACTTATGATCAATCTAATTTTAGGAAGGGTATGGTATCTTTACCCTCTTTATAGTTGTCATCCCTCTAACAGACTACATATTATGAAAATGATTAATCAGTAAATTGATTAACTTTTTTGCATATATGTATGTGATTTTTTTCTTTTTATATGAATATTTCTCATATCAAGTTTTCTATTTCACATTAGGGCCATTGTCATGTATCGCACTAATGTTGATTAACAATTTTGACAACTAGTAAAAGGCAGCAGTCAGTTTGATATAACAGCATCATAGATAGTTATCAAGGTATATGTATTTATTATTAATTATGTTAGCAACGTCACTGTATAGGTCATGTTATTTTATTAATTAACTATTCATTTTTTATTCATTGTATAATTATAGTGCCTAGAGCAAGCAGACAAAGTTAGGAATTGTGGGTACACTGTTATGAAATTCATAAAGGACATAATCCAACATGCTCTGATCAAAATTCTTCTAAATAATGTAATATATATTATCTTCTTATTTATTAATATTATATTAGTTTTTATCAATAAACATGATTTTAATTTGTTTTTGTTGCATATAGTACTACGAGGATGCATACTATGACACATTTGCTCATGCTTAAATGGAAGAAGTTCTTAAAGAGTTAGCACATAGTATTTTTGAAGCTTGGTTTAGTTTTAACAACTAGCAGTAGTGATAGTTATGAAACTTAGGCAAATTTTGGGATTTGGAGCTTTATGTTTTACCCTCTAATTGGTTTAATTTGATTATTTCAAGTTGTATATAAATTTTTTATAAGAATTCATTATACATTTATGTATATACATGACTATTGTTGGCTAGAATTTATTTCTAGGTGTTGGAATATCATTTTACAATTTACAATGTAGGGGGTTGTTAGAAATGTAGCTTGCCTATTGCAAAAAATTAGGTCATAATATTCAATAGTTATGAAAAAAAACTGTTGAATATGGTGACCAATAATATAGTGAAAATTATTCAGTGGTTGTGTCACAGAATCACTGAATAATTACATATGTTTAATTGTTATCAGTAAAAAAACTGTTGAATAATAATAAACTATTCAGCAGTTTTTAATCCAGAACTGTTGAATATTATCTCTTGCAATTTCTCATTTCCAAATTGCAAAAATCTATTCAACATTTTTGAACTAAAATCATTGAATAAATTGATAATATTTAACAGTTAAAAACCGTTGAATAAAAGATTTTTGAATATTCAGCACTATATTACTCAATGGTTAATAACCGTTAAATATTAAGAAAAATAACTATTTTATATTCCTTTTTTTGTTGTTGTAGCGTTTGTTTAATATGTTTTTCTTTATTAATGCAAGTTTTAGCATTTACTCTCTCATGTAATACACAGGAAAATAAACTTACATTAGAATTAAATAAATAGCTATAACAAAATCATTAATTAAATAAGTTTTCTATGGTCAGTGATTTGAAGTTCATACTTCATTATATTAAAATGAAGGAAAGTTAAAAATTATTGAAATAATAAAATTACTCCAAAAACAATTAACCCCATGCAAATTTAGGTGTACCTTGAAATAGCAATATTAATTTTATTAATTTCAATATAATGGCAGGTTCTTCTACCTGGGAGTGATAACATTTTTGTAGTTGTTTGATATGTTATTCTTAATTGGTGAATAGAATAAAGTATTAAGCATTAAATCAATGAACTTTATTAACAAAGAGAATATGCCTATGCATTTATTAAATAAATAATAAAAATAGTAGTCGAATGTAAAGAATTTTAACTTCAATTTTTCATTTTAAATATTGGGAATTTACTTTCATTAGTAGATGAATGTAGATTAAACAAATGGTGCATTAATCTTTAGGAAATGTTTTTCCCAAAAATTTGCATCATGCTCGCAGCCTGACTTTCTGTCAACTATAACACATCATCATTTTTAGGTTAGATTTAGATAAAGAAAGATAATGAGTAAATGAGAGGCAATACAAAGAGCATGAATTATATAGCAATACAACATGCTACATTTTTTTTAGTTACTTGAGAGAAGCAATACAAAAATATCTGACAAACTACATTTTTAATTAGATTTAGTTTTACTTTGCAATATCTTTCCCTCCCCGAGGCAACCTTATAAAATTTTTAAAATCAATGTCCAAATAAATATATTTGCTAAGAATAATTGTTAATCAGAGTCTCATAGATTAAGCATTAATAGTATTATAGTAATTAATCAACAAAATTTGCTATTCTACTGATTCATATCAAGGAGAAAAATAAATTGTATGTAAAAAAAAAAAGGAGAAAAAGATTAAGTGAATACATGCTATGGTAATTTGCTATAAAAATGGACTACTACAACAAACTACAAAGGCTTTGTAAACGATAACTTTTACAGATTACTAATATCTCAAATTGATATAAACCAAAGATATACTACAGAAAATAACTATTAATAACTTTTACAGATAAAATATATGGTTTGGTTGATAACATGATATTAAGTCAAATTTTCCAACAGGCGAATAAAGAGTGAAAAAAAAAAAGGTAAGAAAATTTGACTCAGAGGAAGAACTCCAAGCTTCTTCAATGCACCAATGACCAAACCGTGAAGGTATACTTGATGTCAACTAATTAAAGCAAAGCTGAAAAACTGTATAACAAATGAAAAGTAAAATTTAAATGACTTATCATATGAGAATAGTTTAAGTTTTAACTTCTAATCTTTTTAGCATTATTTTTGCTGTCATTTATTTAAGAGCTTAGTTGTTCAACTCTTTTAGTAGAAATACAACAAAAGTTTTACCCGTTGGCAATTTCTCTTGAAACATGCATTTCCCTGCAAGGAGTTATGATGAAAGTAGAGTTGTGTAAATTGCTTGACAGGACAATAAACCACTTAGTTCTCTAAAATATGCAACTGAGCTAGAAAGCAGTAGTGTTAGATAGAAAAAGCAATTGAGCTAGCTGCCTTGCCTCTATAACCTCTATCAATCTAAAACCCTACAAAAGTTTATTTGTTTTTTTTTTTTTACCCCTACATCTCCTATTCAAGTAAAATACAGGGTAATGATTTCTCTTTTCATGTATAAACTTATCTGCCTTCTGTGAATACAAAGAAAAGTGAAGTCAGTCCATTACCTCCGCTTTTTTCCTCCTTCAAGTATAAAAACTCTATTATCATCTACTTACAATATAATATATTATACATTTTTTCAGTGAGTTTAATAGAAAGCCATGCCTTTGAAGATCAAGCTCTCTCCCCCATCCCTTCTAGACTCCTACAAATGGCAGATTAGGATTATTTTCACTGTTCACATAGGAAGCATCAAATACAATCTCTATAAAATGGAAGAAACAACAACATAATGTAACATTCAAAACTTAAATGCAGGGGAAATAGAGATTATAGCATCAAAGTAAAAGAAAAGGTCGGTACTTTCTTCTCAGTTTGAGTTCATCAAAGAACTAAAGTCAATGCAAATAAACTTATTCCGAGCAGCCAAATTTTGTTTCTTTTTTTAACTTCTTTCCTTTATCTACCACTTAGAGGGCTAAGTTACGTATGCTCGTAATCAGTTCTCATTTTTCATTTTTCAATGAAATCCTCAGGGAAATACAAACATTGTCTGCCCGAACACAAGTCATTTAGGCAAAATCGACATAAGCATGGAAACAACAAAAAATTGATCAAAAAAACAAAAATGAAAGAGCAATCAACATTGACATAAGTCCCATTGCAGAGAGATCAAACATGTAATCATGTAATTGAGTAAAATATTATTAAAGGGTAAACTAAACATGGCATTGGTACAGCTAAAGCTGGATAAATGACCTTGAACACCTTAGTAGAAGTAGAAGGGAAGGACGCGAACTTTTAGACTGCATCACAAATTTATGATCCTCATAACTAACTTGAAGGAATTGAACATCTGGATTCATCCCCACCGGTTGACATATCTACCCAACACAATGAAAAATACGGAGTGATCAACAGGATTGCCATGAATGGTTAAAGATGACATTTTTTGTTTAATAATGTCCCTTATATAAATTAAGACCATGAATGAGCCTATAAGTCTATCCTCCTATACATCCTTCTAATTTGTATTGCTACTTTATTAGTAAAACAAAAACTATATTGGGGCGAGTCAGGGAGTTCAGTTTTCATGCATGCTATTAATGCCTTTCTTGACAACCTGTACTTCCTTCTCATATGCTTTCTTGTCTGAAAGATCTATTGTAATCATCCCAAGCCTCTTTTGATGTAGGGCGCTAGAGACTACAAATATGAAGATAAGTGGACCCCATGCACTGACAGGATTTAGTGGAGTAATGAGAGGCCACAACTATAGGCAATCTAGAAACAAAAAGGCGTTGTGAAAATCAACCTATGTGTGATGGTGCTTGACCTTACATAACCAAGAAAGAAATGGAGAGGCTAAAAAAGTTGTCAAGATGGAAACAGAGCAGCGATGTACTCAATCATAAAGAAAGAATAAAAATAAAGAAATGGAGAGAGAGGGAAAAAAGCTGTTAATATAAAACAAAACCCCACACATACTGAATATCTTGTGTGTCTGGCAACATAACCAAGAAATCGGATGGGGAATTAAAAAATAAATATATTCCTATTCTCCCTTACCGAGTTGATTTGGCCAAGATCAACCCTACGACATAGCATTTTCGCTTTGCGTTTGGCAGCTATTCTTTCGTTATGAAGCCGTTTTCCTTTTCACTTGCATGAAACATGTCTCAACAATGTATAGCAAATAAAAAATAAAAAATCCTTAATGCGATCAACCTTTTTTTTTTTTACAAAATTTTTTTCTTTGCAAACAAACTCAGTTTAAAACCATAAAAGTATATTTTCTTTCTTTTTAAACTTTTCAATACCATAAGCATACTAAATGTTCATGTGTACAAATGACTACTTGTCTAGACAGAAAGCTCATAGATGATGACAACACATGTTGCCAATCCCCCCATAATATGCTACAGCAATCCCAAATCCCAAAATGAGAAACTCAACATCATGTGGGTTATAATTTTTATGTAGTAACTTACTAATTAAATCATCACTTTAATTGGAAAATATAATATTTTAGATATTTAAAAGGTAATAATGCAAATTCCATGAACTTGACAACTCACCTGAATTACAAATCTAGAAGCTAGATTAAGCAAAAAAAAAGCATCAGGTGTTTGAAATTGATGGTCGTTGTTGATATTACTTTGAAATTTTTTGGAGGTGATACTCTTTTGAACCTGTGAAAAACCATGAATGAGGAAACCGTGCAACATGCTTCTTTCCAAAAGAATTAGTGCAATCTACTTTGTAGCTCACGACAAATTACTATTGACCAAAAAAGGAAAAAAGAGCTTCTTTACAAAAACCATCCAAAAGAAACATCTTCAGCGTACTTAAGTTTCTTTTCCAATTCAGATCCTGTTCCAAGACCAATAATTTCAACAGATATGAGAGCTATTTTTGTTGGTTCTGACCTGTACAGTCTCTAACAAAGTTTAAGTGCATATATAAAGTTTCAATTATACATCGCAGCTCAAACATAGATTGATGACCAAAGAACTATGATTATACATGAACAAAATTATGAAACAAGTGCCACATGCTATTGCAAAAACAATTTAAGCTTTGATTCCATAGAATGTACTTTAGATGAAGCACGAACAATGGCAACATCATCCTGATTTATTCATCAAATTTACATGCTCTTTATATTTAGTCATTTTGTAATCTCTGTCTTCTTCACGCAGCCCAACATAGAGGCTGGTATTGTTCACAGAGCCAAATGGCTCTATGAACAGTAAAATATGAGAAGAGCCATATTTTTGGAGTGGCTTGCCTAGATTAGATTTATTAGTTAGATTGATTCCATAATTTGGGTGATAAAGACAAAGGATTTTGAAGTTTGCCTTAATTTATTAACAATTTGAAGCCCTCCTTAGATTTATATTCACAATTCAAATGATGCTAACCCTGCCAACGATTTTGCCTCTTTGGCTAAAATACTGAGAAGTAAAAGAGATAGGAGCGTTCAGAATGCTATTGCAAACTTGATGTTGTGCAAAGAATGAATTAAAGGAGCATTGCAAGTAATAAAAGCAGACCAACAAGGGTTTTAATGTAAGATGGGATCCTTCAAACAAATTAGATTAGACTCTAAATAATCCAAATGTTGATTGATTGGAACCAAAGAGGATGCTTCAAAAGGATATTTTCACCATTTCAATCTTCCATTTAAATTTGGAAACAATTAAATCGACAGATGATGAAAAAAGAATACCCTTCCCAAACCAATATGTTAACTATGGAGAGGACATTGAGATTATATATTTATTTTCAAAGTTCTTCCTACAAAAATGTGAGAATTATGGAGTCGTTTGGGTTTGGCAATGAGAGATTTATTAATTAGAGCTGCTGGTCTAATTCCTAATCCTCCTTAATCAATAAGAGTGAAAATAAAACTTTTGCTTTAAGATGCATCTCTTACTGTCCTACAATTCACCCAAGAAAAAGTCATTAAAGGAAGAATCTATGGCATTCTCTTCACTCTTAAGAAATCTATGAAAATGCATTATCATTTCATTATTAACATTGTTATGTTAGTGTTAAGTGACATCAGCCTTGTTATTTTAAGGAAGAATGAGTAATTTCAAAAAGATCAAATTAATCACGGTAGGTTTTCAAACAATTTTTTTTTTTTTTACAAAATAGTAAGTTGCAAATATCAATATACATAGCTACAAATAGTTGTTAAAAATTCAAGAGTTTAGTCATAAATAAGACATTTAAGTCCTAAATGTATTGATATTTGTAATTTATTTTTCAAAAAAAAATTTGTTAGGAATTTAATTGTCATTAATTTATTTTTTAGGACTTAAATGCTATTCTTCCTATTGTTGAGTTATATTGAGGAACTCAAAGATTCATTGTTTGAAACTACATGAACCCATCTAGAGATAAAAAATCGTGCCAATTTTGGGTTGGTCTAAATATAAAAAATGACCCTAATATGTTTAATTTTATCTAATAATTTAAGCTAATGAGTATTTTTATAAACAAAATTAGGACTTGAGTGCAGTTTTTCCCATAGTTTGTGTACATTTAGATACTCAAAGATTGACTTTTTGAAACTATATGAATCCATTTAAAGATAAAAACTTGAGCAAATTTTAGGTTAGTCTAAATATAAAGAATGACCCTAATACATGGGTATTAGGATCCTCAAACCTTAGACATTAAACTATGGATCTCTAAGCATAGTGATATAAGCTCACATACATGGATCTTTGGTCAAATTCTTTCTAATACACAAGTCCTTTGAGAGACAAGTGCAGAGCATACTTGAATCTTAGTATGATAGATATAGGATATTAAAAATCAAGCTTTCATGAGAGAGAAAGACTTTAGAGAGATATAATTGAGAAACACACAAGTTTTATTCCAAAATGAGTTCTACCTTACAAGCAATTGAAACCTCCTTATATAAAATAGTGTGGAGGATCAGGATAGGCAATGTATGATTACAACTAGACAAGCTTCTATCACATGCCTGATTACTTTAGATAAAGTAAAAGTAAAAGCAAGAAGTCATAGCTAAAAGTAAACTTGTTTTGTCTAAAAGTCAAAAATGGCTTTTGACAAGTGACTACAACACAAATATTCAAAAGTGAATATGACTAAAAGTTTTAGTCATATTCCTTCTATGATAAGTAGAAGCTTTTATGGATACTTTCCTGATCATACGACAAGTTGAGCCAACTATTTTCCTCCTTTCAATGCCTTCTAACTGTAGGGTTGTTGAGTTGTATCAGTTCTTTTAACTAGTCATTATTAAAGTCTTAATCCATATCTGTAGTGGATCTTGGTGTTGGTGTACCTTTTAGTTCTTGAAATAGCTGATAAACCTGGGTCTTTATCTAGTATAGGTCTTAACTTTTTAGTGGAAATGATGGAGGTATAGATGTTGATGCCCTGTTATAGGATTCTATCTAGTTGGAGTATCTTGTTTGTATAGTAAGGTTTATAAGCCATTTAGGGAATTCATATGGGACAAAATAGAGATGGACTACTTGGCAGAATAAGTTGATGAGGTATTAGACCAAGAGATGTGCATTTGAGATGAGGATCTGGAACTGGATAATTATTCATTTCATATAAAAATTCTTTAAATTCAATTAAAGTGGAATTTTCATGCATTATCCAGTTAGTGGCGGTCTTCTATAAGCATGCTTGGTTGGCCACATAAAGCTTTCTTTTACTGTCAAGGTGATAAGGATGATGAAACACAAAAAAAAAAAGAGGTAGGCCTTTTGCTCTTATAAGGGATCTTCCATAACAACTCCTTTTGAACTACTTGAGAGAGTTCTTTATGCCATTTAAGAATGGGAGAGAACCATTTAAGGAGTCTCCATAGAGTTGAACCTTCATGAGTTGAGTCATACATATAATAATACATCTCTAAGGGAGGAAACAACTATAACATAGATATAAAGAGAAGATAAAGATCAAATATACCACATGAGTTCATCTGGAATATGGTCTCTAATAAAAAGAACAACAAGTTAGGGAGTTTGAATATCAAAATATTCAAGTTGAAGTTAGGTCTTTTGGAGGAGGATGTAGAGCCAGTAAAACAAACTTCTTTTGTCTAGCTTTTGGATTTCTGGGATAGTGGTTAGACTATGACCTAGTGGAAAAACTAAGTTATTGGGCATGATGTTTAGGATATAGAGGTGGCTTTTTTTTAGAATGGTGATAAGATTGATTTTCTTTTAAGGTCTGGTAAAGTAGTTTGTAATGATATTGTGATTTCCTTTGATGTGTCAGACTGTGAATTTATAGCAAGCAAACTAGTCTTTCCATCAAAGGAGGTAGGCTTCAGGGAGGACTTTTTTATTTTGGTCTAGAACTTTTGGGAATGATGTATTGTCCATTTCTACCACAAAGTGATAAGGGATGAAATGAAAGCTAAATTTTTCAATACCATGTTTCATAGCTAGGACTTATTTATATGTTATATAATAATGCTTTTCAAATTTTTTGAATTCTCCACTGGCATGACTACAATAATGTCTTTTCCCATCTACTTTTTAAGAAGTAAAGCTCCCCAAAAGACATCACTACCATCAGTCTACAAGATGCGCTGTCCTTTGTCAGGAATTCTAAGTGGTGGAGGATGCTGCTGAATTTACTTTAGGTATTGGATAGCTTTTGTCTGACTAGGACCCCAAGGAGGTGGATTTTTTCTCAGGAGTCTGGATAGCTAGCTGGTGTGATAAGATACCTGAGGGATAAAATATCTAATATAATTAACTATACCCAAAAACTGTTTTACTGGAGTTTTGGATAACTTTT
Source organism: Prosopis cineraria (assembly GCF_029017545.1). Taxonomy (NCBI): domain Eukaryota; kingdom Viridiplantae; phylum Streptophyta; class Magnoliopsida; order Fabales; family Fabaceae; genus Prosopis; species Prosopis cineraria. The sequence goes on along the minus strand of NW_026555344.1, from coordinate 25,909,878 downwards.
CATTAGGGAAATTCAATAATTCCTTAGTGATGTGTGAATTGGGCAAGTACTATCTATCTTGTATTAGTATACTTAAAAATTCTATCTAGATTGTGCTAATTTATCCTTTTTGGGCTAAAAGCATAATCCCATACTATTGAATGATCTTGTAAAATTGATCTAAAAGATCCTTATGCTCTTGTTTAGTTTTTGAGAATAACAAGATATCATTAATAGAAATGAGACCACTGTGGATGATGGGTTCAAAAATTCTAATCATGGCCTTTTGAAATAGTGAAGGGGCAGTCTTGAGTCCAAAGGGCATGACTGTCTATTAATATTGGGCATTTGCAATATAGAAGGCCATCTTATATTTGTCTGCAGGATCTATTCCAAGCTACTAGAATTTTGCTATGAGATCAAACTTTGAAAATATTTTGGCTAGTTTTAAATGTACTATTTGAGTATTGATATTAGGCAAAGTAAACTTATTATCTTAAAGAAAAACATTAAGAGGCTTATAATCAATCATGAACCTCTTTTTTCCATTTTTCTTTTCACATCTTTTTCTGCATAAAAGGCTTGACAAGCCCAATCTGATTTTATGGGCTCAATAAGACCTTGTTTGAGCAGAGATGCATACTCTTATCTAGCTAAAGCAAGATCTTTAGGATTCATTATAGGATTGGATGGTTTTTTTAGGTCGACATCTTCATTTTTCTTGAAAGGGAGCTTAATAAGAAAAACACATTTTTCTCTATAGAGGAGATGGATGCTGAAATTGATCATGACTTTCACAGCAAAATTTAAGAAGTTGATCCTTGATGTGTTCATATCCTGAAGGAGCCTATTAAATTTCTATAATACTTAGGATATTAATGTATTTGAAAAAAATGCTTGAACTGAATACCCCTTAGGACTATCTGTAGGTCTTTAGTTTCTCGATACACATCAAACCTAACAAGTATGTCTTTGGTAGGGAGATGGCTTCCAAGAACTTTCATCCAGTATGTGCATTCGAGAAAAAATCTTATACTAATCTTTCTTTTAGTAATAAGACCTATATTGAAGAGTTTATCATCATCTGTAATGAAACACTCATTATGAGAAACCCATTCTTCTCAAGGAAAAACACAGGTTTTCATGACAGTTCTGCACAAGCTAATATCCATGACGGTAATAACAGAGACAAGAACATCATACTTGGAGGGTAGTATCTAGATTTTTACATTAGATTACAGTAATTATGGTGGATAAGGTGGCTGGTTGAGATTTGTAAAGCCTACGGGTGTTGGGTTTAAAGGAGATGGATTAAGGATTTGAGTTGGGCTACGCTTTATAGCATAAAGAGGTGGGTATTGATAAGGATGCTGTTCATCATTTAAGTTGTCATCAGAGATTGGTAAAATGTAATGAGTATCTTCATCCTTTTCTGATTGTTCTTCATAAACAGATTCATCATCCTGATCATCATCAAGACGAATGATAGTCTTAATAGACTATAATAACTTCATATCTTTCTTGGATTTGTTAGGACACTTTTTTGCAAAATGCCATTTTTATCCATAGATGAAGCATCAGTTTGATTTCTTTAGCTTTGAAGTTCTTTACTTAAAGAATCTGAAAGGACACCATCTTTTTGGTCTGAATGGTTTACACCTGTATTTGTAAAAATGAAACTTTTTTTGCAAGAATAAATATCAATTTCTTTTCATTTAATCTTCAAATAAGGCTTCTTACAGACTGATTGGAGTTTTAGCTTTCCTTGCAACATGAACTTCAAAAAATATTGCTGCTCATAAAGGTTATCCAAAGTGGATAAAGCTAGTTGATAGATTTCTTCGATAGAGATTTTTGACATATCTCCCTTAAGGCATTGATAACTTTATGCAGCTTTGGCTAAAGTTTTTTTGGTAATGAAGCAATGAATGTATGCTTGAGATTAACATCATTAGCACCATTTAGCATATAATGCTTCTCAAACATTTATTGAAAGTACTTTTAAAGATCATTTTTATCAAGTGAACAGCATTTCATTTTAAAGAATTCTTATCTGCTTCTTCTATCGATGATATTGAAATCTCTAAGGAATTCTTCATGAATTGCTCTAAGGAATTGAGAACCATTAAGCTGAGTAGCCCTAATCTTATCATATTCATCAAGATTTTGGAACCATTCTCTCAAATTTTCAATCATTCTTGAAAGAAATTCTGAAAGAACCTTACGCATAGTAACATCAGGTCTAGTAATTTGTATGTCAATCCAAGCACCAAATTCGTGGGGTCTTTCTCTCTATCAATATGCAGGCACATTATCAAATATAAACTAGGGTCTAGATGTGGGTCTAGAATTAGAAACTTGAGGAATTGATTCATACTATACTCCTTCCATAGTTTTGGATTCTTTATTAGGAGGATCTTCTACAACTATTTCTGTCCTAGTTTTACCTTAAGGTTGTTGTTAAGTTTGAGGTTGGACCATCACAATTTTTTATAAATCAACTAGGTGTTGGTTGTAACATCCAAGAGTTTAAATCTAGGAATTTTAAATGTTTAGAAGGGTATGATAGTAAAAGTGAGTGAATTATTGATTAATGATGTTTTTGGGAGACTAATATATCTAATAGATTATTGGACAAGTGTTGTATGTAGGACTCTTTATGCCATATGCCACAGCAGATGCATCAATGCATTGTGGTGAATATGTAAAATTTGAACTTATCAGACTCATGAATCGGACTAAAGAATCAGAAGGAAGAAAGGGTAAATGCAAGAGTAGCGATGAGCAGTGACATGAGGCTCTTAGGGCTTGACTTTGGGAGTAATTTAGAAACATTTAGGAGCTTGATTGTTGTTGGGCAAGTTTTTTGTCCTCTTCCTTCCTCCCATATTCAAATTTTCTAAAGGTTTCGAGTAATATGAGGCTTAGATTTCATTGTTCTTAGGTTATGACCAAATTCGTTGGCTTATTAAGGTCTTGGGGAGTTAAATTAAGCCTCTAAACCTAGATTTATGGATTATATAATGATTTGAAATTTTTAACTAGGGTTTGGATGAACCTTAAGTAGAAATTGGGAGACTAAAAGCAATGTGGGCAATGAAATGGTGTTGTTTAAGTGTTAAGGTGTTAAATTTAATTATTAGAATGTGTTAGAAGAATAGATTGGGTTAAATTAAGGTTTTGGGTATAGTAGGTACCCAAAATTGGGTATAGTGGTTTTGATAATTAAAAGCTTAAACTTGTAGATTAACTATTGATCGGGTATTTTTACGCTTGTGGACATGTGTGGAGCTAGGTTTGACTACTATAACCCTTTTTGTGATAAAAGAGTTGAGGTAACTGGATTGTCTAGACTTTCTATTTGTATGTCTGGATGGTTTTGTTATTGCTTTTAAAGCTAACGTTCTTGTTTTGTACTAATATAGTATTAATTTGAATTGCTTATGATTTAGAAACTATGTAAAGTGGAATAAAAATTGTGTTTTGAATATTGTGTATTTGGAAGACTAAACCTTATATTTAAATATAATTATTTGTGAAATTCTATGGTTTTAATAAAAACTTACTTGTTTCGGATATGTGTAGAAATGATTAAATTGTGAAATTATATGTTATGGCTATATGGAATCACTAAGCATATGTTCAGCATGATCATTGTAAGAGGGTAAGAGTTCATCCTAGTGTGTTGTAAGGGACATTGTTTGAAAATTCATATTGTACGTTGGCATCACTGAGGTCCTGATGCTCAATATTATAATGTTTTAAAGTCCCAGTACTATATGAGGTAGATTGGGCATTAACTCTCTTAGTATTCATGGACAGGGAGAATCTATGTTCCATAGTGGATGAAGGTGCTTTTGACCAAAGCTACCTCCTATTAATGGTGAGCTTAGGCCAATCTAGTCATATGGATATAGTTCTATTAAGTTGTTAGCCTACAGATTCAGTCAGAAGGTATAAGGAGGGTATAAGGTGGTGTGTTGATAATGCATATCATACCATAACCATATGCATGGATATATGATTTGTTATGTATTTTAATGCCAATTCACATATGTACTATTTGTTCTCACACACGAGTAGTTTCATTAGACTATTTAGTTACTGAGTCCTCAACTCTTCGTAATAACATCTTACAAGTGAAGACTTCGATAAGGGCAAGGGAAAGGAAGGTACAACCAAGCATCGAAGGGACTAGCCAATACTTGTTTAGTCCTTTTTATTTATCTTGGTTTTGTAATGAACCATGTAACGGACCTAATTTTTTTATCATAAATTTTTCATAAGAGGAAACCCTCCCCCATTTTCCTTTATAAATAAATATTCTTTTCAAAAGTGTACCTGTCCAAACAAAACAACAACGAGATTAACAATCACGACTGGGCTTAGGGTAGATAAAATCCAATAAACAATTTGCAACAAGTCTAGGGTTTGATAATAGTTAATAGATATAATCAATTCTATTAAACACACATTTTTTATACCATTATATGTACATTCTAAAATAAATGGGCTTGGCCTAATAGAAGAACACATTCTAGATCGACATGTTTAAAAGTTGTCTAGCTCAAACAAAAAGATTAAATAGTTCTAATCAAATAACCTATAAGAATTATCTAAAATAAAATTAATATAGGATTCCTAGGTCATGGCAACTATAATTACAAAATAAATAGAAAACTACGTGCCAAATCGAGAGAAACACTACAACAAAAATGAGTGTATATGACGGGCCTTATTGGATGGTTATAATTATGACCGTCTAACAAATTAGAATATTGAATAGTTTAATAAGTAATCGTCTAATATATATCATGGTTTAATAAGTAACCGTCCAATATATAACATATATTGGACAGTTACTTTTAAAACCATTTAATATATGTTTGAATTTATCATTTTTCAGACCATTTTTTTAACTTTATTGGATGATTATTATGAATAATCGTCGAATAAAGATCATGTATATTGGATGGTTGATATTTTATCCATCCAATATGTCCAATTATATTAGCTTTCCCACACATTTTGCATATTCAGTTTCTTTGTTCGGCATCTCTCCCTCCAGACCTCTCGTGTGTGACCATTTGATGTCTTCGAAGCTCTCTCTTGCTCTCCGACACCTCTGTTCTCTTACTCTACCATTGACGACAATGCTTTTCATCTCCCACGCCTCTTGTCTCTCCTCACACCCCCTATTTCATAAATGCTTGCATTTTCTCTTTTCATTTCTTCTGAATCTCTTACTCTCTAAAATAATTTAACTTGGTTTTTGTATTTGATTGTTGTATGGATAACTGATTCTTGATTAGGATTTTAGTTGTTGGATTAGATTAAATTGATTTTGTGTTATTGGTGTCACACGTAAGGCGTTCGATGAAATGCTTCATAGAAAAACATAACCTTTGGCAAGAACCCACATAAAGTTTAAGTTATGGGTCACTTGAAAATGTGTGTTAGACTAATAATATATAATTAGAAGAGAGTTATATTTAGTTTTTACTTTTATCCGAATTTATTGTCTATTTTTATGTATTTTTTGTTTTAATAATATTTAACTAGTTTGAGTGAAAAATTTTCATCATTTGATTCTTTGATGGATGATTGAGTAGGATATAAAGTTTCATGGTGATTGGAATTGTATATGAGTACTTTTAGCTTACTCAAAATTGATACTTATGTGTAATTTGTAGTTTTATATAGCATATGATATTGTTTTTTTTTTTTTTATGATGATGATAATGTGATTGGAATGAGGGCACAATGCTAAGGAAAATTTTATTTTTATGCCATTATTCTATCAAAGTTTTATTTAAAATTAATAGTTTGGCATGTTAAGGGTCCTTTTATTTATTTTTTTAAAATTAAAAGGAAATTTTCTTATACAAGAAAATTTTTTTATTTGTTTTGAATAAGGGTAGAAAATTTCAATGAAATTAGCTTTTATCAATTAATGATATATAATTTTTATAATAGTTGGACCCATACATTAATGTTAATATTGAAATATATATATATATATATATATTACTTATTATTAGAAGTAAAATATGATTTTTTATGATTGTAACCAACATAAAATAATCTCTAATTTTTTTAAAATACTTACAAAATAAATCACTTTTTATAAAATCTCTAAAGTTTTTAAAAATTATTTTTTTAATGTTAAACACATGGGCCCTAATGTTGTTTGGATTTTATATATATATATATATATATTCAAATACAATGCCTAAAAAAATTCTAAAAATAAATGTTATAAATTATTTACAATTTATAAATAAAAGAATTCACTTGTTGGCAAGTTTTCACATAAGATAAAATAATTACAATTAATTTAATATAATTGTAAGTATTATCTTAAATATAATTATCTTAGAGAAGGATCGTGTGTGTGTGTGTGTGTGTGTATGAAAGCATGTGGTTCATGATTGATTGAGTTAGTAATTAATATATTCATTAAACTAACTATTCAAATATGATTGAGTCAATAATATTATTTTCTCAACAATTCTTGTTAGATTGAGAGAGATCATGGACAAGAAATGGATGTCTACAAATAAAGTCATAAAAGAATATGTCGATGGGGTGAAGGAGTTCATTAGATTAGCACTGGAGCATGAGGCAAATCATAATAGCATTGTGTGCCCTTGTGTAAAATGTGGCCTCTTGAAGCAGTTAGTATGAGCGAGTTGGAAGATCATTTAGTGTGCTTTAGAATTGATCATACTTATACATGTTGGTATGAACATGGTGAGTCGAGGAATATGATCGATAGAAGCCATGGATATAGCAATACATACATGTCATATGATTTCGAAACAAGTATAGATGAGGATGATCGTGTTGAAGAGATGACAAATGTTATTGAAAAGAAACTTTAGGATTATCCAAAAATGCTTGAGAGGTTGAGAAATGATGCAAGGACACCTTTATACACCAATTGCATAGAATTCTCAAAATTGACCGCTGTGTTAAGGTTGTTTGACTTGAAAGCAAGAGGTGGGTTGACTGATACAATCTTCATAAAATTTTTTTCACTTATTTATGAAATGCTACTAAAGGATAATGAGCTTCCAACCTAAACATACGATGCAAAACAAGTGTTGCAATCTGTGGGCATGAGTTATGAGAAGATTCATGCTTGCCTCAATGATTGTGCTTTGTTTCGGAATGAATATACATCATTAAATGAGTGTCCTAAATGTAATGCATCTCATTATAAGGATAATAGAAAGAGTTCAGAGAAGGTAGTATGGTACTTTTCCATTGTGCTTAGGTTTAAACACTTATATAGCAGTGTAGTAGATTCAAAAAATTTGACATGGTATGCAAACAAGAGGATTAGAGATGGTGTGCTAAGACATCTTACTGACTCTACACAATGGGAAAAGGTTGATTGAGAGTACCCAAACTTTGTAAAAGATTCTAGAAACCTACACCTCGTACTAGCTATTGATGGAATGAATCCACATGGCATGCAAAGCAGTACCCATAATATATGGCTAGTGATGTCAATCATTTATAATCTACTTCCATGGCTATGCATGAAGAATAAGTATTTGATGATGTTCATGTTAATTTCTAAGCCAAAACAACCAGGAAATAATATAAAGATGTACTTAACTCCTTTAATTGAAGATTTGAAGCTATTGTGAGAGATAGAGGTTGAAGTGTATGATGTGTACAAGAAGGAAACATTTAATTTGAATGTCATGTTATTTGGCACAATCAATGACTTTCCAGTGTACAATAATTTGTCTTGCTATAGTATTAAAGGGAAATTTGGATGCCCTATTTGTGAAGATAGCATACAGTCGATGAGATTAGAACATGGTATGAAAAATATCTATATGGGATGTCATAGATGGTTGCCTCAACAACATTATTATCAAGATTAAGAAAATATTTTGATGATAATATAGAAGAAGGTGGGCCATGTCCATTTTTATCCAGTAATCAACTATTTGGAAAGGTTAAGGATTTGGGTATTGAATTTGGAAGACTTTTTGCAAGGCACATTAGTACAAGTGGGTGAAAGAAAAGATTTATTTTCTTTAATTTTCCATATTAGATGACCTTGGATGTGCTGCATTTTCTTGATATAATGCACATTGAAAAAAATGTGTGTGAAAGTATTATTGGTATGTTACTACAAATTTCAGGAAAAAGCAAAGATGGCATAAAAGTGAGACTAGATATAGTTTCTATAGGTATAAGGGAAGATTTGGCATAGGAGAAGAATGAAAGTCATATGTTTCTTCATCCAGCAGCTCACGCATTGTCGAAAAAAGAAAAAAGGTCATTATATGAGTTTCTTAGTGCAATTAAAGTTCCAAAGGGTTACTCTTCCAATATGAAAATTCTTGTATCAATGAAAGACTTGAAGTTGAAAGGTTTAAAATCTCATGACTGCCATGTCTTGATGGAAAATTTTCTTCTAATAGCCATACGTTTGATTTTACCTAATGGGGTGTGTAATGCGATAACTAAATTGTTTTTCTTTTTCAAGTTTATTTGTAGTAAAGTGATTAACCTTCACAAATTGTCAAGGTTGCAATGCCAAATTATAAGGACATTATGTGAACTTGAAATGTATTTCCCGCTTGTATTTTTTGACATAATAGTTCACCTTGCTATTCACTTAGTTAAGGAGGCAAAAATGTGTGGCCTAGCTTATTTGAGATAGATGTACCCGATTGAATGTAACATGAAGGTACTAAAAGGGTCTGTGAAAGACTGAAGTATATTTGAAGGTTGCGTTGTTGAAAGGTATATTAGTGAAAAGGTCATTGAATTTTGTCAAGAGTACTTGAGAGATGGCAAATATGTTAGGATTCTAATAGATAGGCATACAGGAAGAGAAGATGGGTAAGGAATAAAGGGGGTTAAATTAGTCACCATCTCAAATAAACATTGGGAGCAAGCACACCTGTATGTGTTGCACAACTCTAAAGATGTTGATGAGTATGCAGACAAGCACAAGTCTAACATTAGGAAGGATAATCATGGAAGAACTGAAACTTGGTATGAGAAAGAACATAATAAGTACTTCACAAGTTGGTTAAAAAAGCATATTTTTGACAAGTACAATTCTAATCATAATTCTATTTCTAAAAAAGTGAAATGGTTGGCTAGAGTTTCAAACATACAAGTTGTCTCTTATAATAGCTATTGATAAGTGCATATTTTATAATTAAATGGGTATAGATTTTAGTTTGAATTTGATTATATTTATTAAGATTTCATATCTATTTAATTGATATTTATATACTTTTCCCTCATCACTTAATTATAAGATAAAAAGGAATTTTAACACAAAATTCACTCATATCTTTTTATCTACATCTTTTTATCTTTATATTTTGCAGAGAAAAAGAATAAACCAAATAGAAGGAAAGAAGGAAAAGAGAAATATATATATATATATATATCAAAGTCCCACATCGACAAGGAAAAAAAGAAGGAGCCTTCACTTTAACTATAAATACTCCCTCCATCAAGAGGGAAGGCATCCAATCACTTATCTGAGTACCTCAAGAATTTTCTCTGAGATATTTAGAGCTTGTAGAAGCATTCTAAAGGCTGAAAGCAAGATCATTGAGGAGTTTCACAAATTATAATTATTTCTCTTTTACTCCTTAATTTTCTCTGTGATCAATTTTTATGATTGAGAATTTTCAAATGGTTTTGTTTGATTTTATTATGTGTTTCTAAATTACCCAGTTGGGGTAAAGACGTAGCCCAATTGGGGAACTAGTTTTCTATTTCCTTTATGTTGACTCTTTACATTTATATTTATGAATATTTTTGCTTTTTTCAATTATATTTATTTCTCTTATTTTTCATATTGATTTAATGACTGACCACCATTTAATTAAGTCTATGGGTAATCTTGATGGACTGGGAGGTGAAGAGAGAACTTAGATCTAGAGAAATAAACATAAATAACTAGGCTAGGGATAGTTCTAGAAATTTATGGTGACTTAAACTATAGCTTCACAATTTAATTAGTTGCTTGGGTATCGTGGAAACGGATTCAACACTAATAATTTGGAAGAATATTAGGACACTTTAGGAATAGTTGTCACTATAATTGATCCGAGTCAACTCAAAGGATAGAAACTAGCAATCTATAGGGTGAATCCTAAATCCCAACGCTTCAAGTGATTGTGTTTTTATCATCATCATTTTCTTGATTTATTTTTATTCCTTATATTTTTATCAAAATTATCCATTTTATCTATTTTTCTCAAACTATTAATTATTTAAATTGGTAAAATTGTAACTTCCCTGTGGGTTCAACACCTGGAATACTCTGGGTAATTTATTACTGTGATCTCATACACTTACGAGAGTGATCAAGCTATGTAATCAATGGATACACATTCTACATCAAAGAGCTAGATAATTGGAACACAATGCAGAATAATGGTGTAACTCTTATAGTAGAAGTGATGTATATTTTCAATATGAAAGATAAAAATCCTATATATGCGTCAATGTCATATTTTAGAGTGATTGAAAACATATGGGAACTAGACTACGTTAAGTTTAAAGTTTTAATCTTTAATTGTAATTGGGTTGAATATAAAAGTGGCCTTCAAATTGATATGTTGTCTAGGTTTATATAGGTGAATCTTACAAGGCATGAAAATAAACATGAGCCTTTTCTTTTGGCATTACAAGCTATAAAAGTGTTTTATGTTCCTGTTCTTGTAAAACTAAATAGGTCCATTATTTTATTGTCAAACAAAATAATTGGTGAGATGATTGATTTTATTGAGGATGATCCGTTTGAAGTGCTTATACTTGAAAGCAATCTCATCGAAGATGGTGCCAAGTATATAAGACATGATCATAATGAAGGTATCTGAATTTCAAAAGGGGGCAAAAGAATGAAAGAGAAGATTAAGAAACTAAATCGAGCTATCAAAGTAGAAAAAGTTCAAAAGAAGATGACGAAAAGAAAAAGATCGATTTAATCTTGTGGTGATCAATTTTCTTAATTACTATTTATGTTTTATCTTTTAACTATTTCATTACAGGTAAATGGCTCCTAAAATACCAACCAAGAGACCTAGTGACCTTACTCCAACCAATAACCTATTCGATAATCCTCCCAGTGCCACCAATTCATCCATTGACTTATCGACTGACCCACTTCTTGACCTACCGACAGGTGATCATCCTTCTACATCCACCAGTCAGCTTATAGCTAAAAATGCTCAAGAAAATGTGGCTACATCAATTAGAAAAGGCTTGGTATTGATAGGTGAGGTTAATCAAAGACGGTTGGCTGGACAGAAATATTCTCTTTAGTGGAATTTGAAGGGTCAACCAATTAGGACCAACAAGCATAAATTCTCCAGCCATATCAGGGCTGTGCCTAAAGGGCATTTAGGATTATCAATTAATAGTTGGCATGATGTAGATTTAGGCTTCATGGATTTCATATGGGAATAAGTTGAGGTAATATATATGTATTTATAATATTAATTAGTTTATTATATTATCATGTTAATTTTTTTAACTTATATCTTAAATCTGTTGATTAAGTAGTCAGCATTTGAGATTGATGTTAGTCGAAGGCATTTTGTCATGGAAGTAGCATGTAAGGCACACTAAGCCTTTCGATATTTTGTAGGATCAAAATACATAACTCTTGCTGGTAGCCATATTGGTCTAACAGTCCTTGAGTTGATAAGACCTATTATCAAACAAAAGCATTGGGATGCTTTTGTTGCCAAGTGCCTTAACAAATTATTCTTGATAAGGATCATGATATTTTGTGTAATTAGTTTATATAAATTGATTACTAGACTCATGGTACTTTTTTTTATAGGAACTAAGCCAAAAGAATAAAGAGTTGAGGGCACAAAAATCTTTTTCCCTTCTAAAAGGGCACTTAGAGTATTCAAGGATCGAGCAACAAGTGGTATGTTTTGAATTTATTAATTGATATGCAATATGTGATGTCACTAATATATTTTAATGCATAGATTGATGAACAGGGCACACCAGAGAGCTCTATATTGTAGGCTAGACTCTTTATGCTAGGCCAAACCGATAAAGATGGCAACTATATAGGTAAACATGTTCAAGAACTTATTGAAAAAGCTGTAAGTACTATCATTCTTAACTTTAGATAACATGTTAATAATTGCTATTTTAATAACTTGTGATTTCTAATTTATGATGAATAGAGTATCAACTCAGAAGAAGTTTTTAAAAGCGAGTTTCCTCAGGATGAAGATGTCTTAGAAAAGGTATTAGGGAATCGTGATCATTTGGGTCATGTTAAGGATGTTGGCATAAGGGTCTCAAGGAAACAAATAATAGGCAAAAAGAAGACTTCAAAAGATGTGCCTTCTTCAGCTGAGATTAATGCTCTAAAACAACAAGTAGAAGTGTATTAAAAAATGATTGAGGTATTGTGTAAAATCTCACTCTACTAAATACAATTAACCAATAAAACTCATGATAATCAAAAGATTAACACAAAAGGTGATTACCAAGTTATAGTTAAAATTCAAGGGATCCCAAGTTTTCATAATTAAAATGAGTTTAAAACAATCATAAACTCTTATATCAAAGTAAAAATAAGTTACAGAAGCATGGGATACTTTAGAGGAGTGAACAAGAATGAAAATGATTGAAAAACAACTCCTTTGCTGTGAAACAAGGCAATGCGCTGCGACTCGTGCACACTGTGTCATGGCTTGTTGCTCTTTGAGCCACGGGCTATAGCTCAAGCTCCATATGTTGCGATATGTTGCATGCAAATAATAGTAGATGACAACAGAATTGAGAAACTTCTGGTGCGTCTTGATTTTCCTTCCACATCTGAATGATGTGATCTAGGTGTCTACGAAAAGCTCTTTACATAAGCTAGCTAATGGAATGAGTTTCGCTTTCAAAATATGTCAAACCAGAAAGTTGGACATTCAAACACATTTTGACCACTTTTCAGAACTTTCACACAAAAAAGGTGTCTAAAACCCACAATAAGTGCTAAAAACCTTTCTTAATACCTGGACTATGTCCATTAGACCTAAAACTATTAGTATAACACGTCACACACACTTAAACACTAGTATAGCATAAAATCACTCCTCAACCCCATCTTATCAAAAATAGAAGGGGGAGGCATTTACTATTGCATTGTATTAAAAATTATTGTAACATGTTTAAAACATCATTTGTACACTTGTATTAGTATTTTAGCCCTATCCATACGTATATCCTTCCATACACAAATACTTAGGGCCCAAAATATAATTCAGACATTTATAATAACAAAATAGTGCAAGTGCAATTATATGCAACCTAGAATTGACAACCATATGAATGTACCAATTAATAAATCTAAACTAGAGGCATATAATAGAAATGTACTAATTCCTAGCCTTTTGAGCCTTCTTCCTCTCTACACTAGAGCTAGAGCCTAAAAAATGTTAAATGAAAGAGGTGAGTCTAGCCACTTAGTAACTAAGGTAAAACCTACCCTATACAGTTATATATCAATTCTAAATCGAACAAATACATATGAAACCAAGTACTTAAAACATGTTCTAACACATAACATAACTTATTAATCTAGTTAACATGTTTTCACCTCACATATGCAAGGTAAAGAATCATAAGACACTCAAACATGTGATCATGACCTATTTCAACACACGACTTGCCACAACTCTAACACATGTGACACGTTATATACTTATATAGGAATGATCAACCAACCTTATACCCTCCTTATTTCCTCATATTGAAACTATAGGCTATAACACTGAATAAGGCTCTATTTATGCGATTGAACTACCCAAGTTTACCAATCGTAAGGCGTGACCTGGCTAAAGATCGCATGAATCACTCTTAGACCACGGTTTCCCCCACTCTCGAATCTCTGAGGTGTCTCATACCCTAGGCTCTTCTCCTTGTTGAACTAGTAAAGAAAGCTAGGTTCTAGTCTCTCGACAAACTATAAGAAAGTTCCTCAATAAATTATAGGATAAGGTTATACCCTCATGCACCGGAGGGCAACCTAAATACCATATGGATTTTTTTTACACCCAATATCTAAGTAAACTCTCACCCACTGATCATGCCATAAATAATACTCACTCATTTTCACATTTTCATTTATTCATTATCACAATAATCACATTGGGCATATGGCCGTGCATTACCTAAGTGAGCATCAAGTTTGATTTCCCTTTTTTATCACATAACGCTTCCTTTTCAATCTTAATTACTCATCTTTATCAAGTCCATTTTCAACTACTCATTTAAAACACATTATAAACATGCAATTCATCTTGAATATCATTTTTACAACTTAAAACTTATTTCACAAACTCTTTAGCATGTTTAATGCATATCAAAGTGCTTAGATAAATTCAAGGTTTCATTGCATAATGCACTCATTTACAAGTCATAGTTTTCATATTAACACATAATTAACACCACAATACAATTAACACATAACTACCCAAAGTAGGGTTTCCTTAATTACCTCAAACCTTTAAAAGGTCAAAGGTTTACCCCTCAATATAATAGCTTCCAAGCTTGAATTTCCCAAGCTAAATAATTGTCTAAGAACTTAATCTACAATTTACCAAGTTAATCTCCATTAATATTGCCAAACTCAATCATTCAACTCTCATTTTTCTACTTTTAAATTGCCTAATGCCCACTTTACATGAGTTTGAGCCTATCCATTAGGTTTATTAATTATATTTAGTCCCTAATAACATTAGTGAGCTATTAAACTCTCATTAATGACATCACACTTGTCCAACAACCCATATTAATATAAATTTTTGGATATTTATGGTGCCCAACAATTCAAGATACCAAAATTCATTATACTTAGGTTTAGATACTCTAATCTACTCCCATTGACTCCATTTGAGTCAATATATTCAGACCCTTAGCTTATATGAACTAAAAATCATCTTCTACTATCAAACCCTAATCATAAACTCATAAATGTGAAAGAGATGGAGAGATTAATGAGTGTGATACTTACCTTAGGTATTTGTAGCTTCCAAAATACTCCTAATATCATTTAAGAGTGAACCCTAGCAGAGCTTGATTCATCCTCTTCATTTTTACCTTTTTATTCTCTATTTTTATATCTCAGATTACGACTAATATGTTGCAAAAGATGACTATGCACTGTGGCGGACACTCAGTGTGTTAAGGTGCATGGCACAGAAAAGTCCCCCTTCTGCATCTGAAGTGTCTGTACATTGTGATAGATGCACTCCATACTGCAGCACATGGCACAACAATACTAACCCTTCATTTTCTTCTCTTTTTGATGCCCAGGTAGCCCGACCTAATACCAGACCCATAATTAGGGGTAAAATGCAATCAAATATGATTATTAGACCTCCTTGGCCACACACCACTATAATTTACTTAATTTTCCTACTTAAGCTTAATAAATCAAGAAACTAAAAACTAGGATGTTACAACTCTCCCTTCCTTTAAGAATTTTGTTTCTAAAATTCACTTAATCTAACTAAGCTAGTAAATCATACTTCATAGAAACAAGCGAGGTTATTGTTGCTTCATCTTCTCCTCGATTTCTTATGTAACATCACCAAGAGTCATCCCTTTCCATTTGACTTTCACAAGCTAAATTGTCTTGTTCCTCAACCATTTCTCCTTAACATTTGCAATTTTCTCTAGCTCTACTTGGTACGTCAGATTCTCACGTAACTCCACATCTTTAGGCTCAATCATATGTGAAGGGTCAAGTTGGTATTTCTTTAATTGAGACACATGGAATACATCATGCATATCCAACAAGCAAGGAGGTAAGGCAATCCAATATGCTAAAAGCCTAATTCTCTCAAGAATTTCAAATGGCCCAATAAACCTAGAGTCAACTTCTTAACATGAATAGATCTCTCAATTTCATTCATAGGTGTAACCTTTAAAAACACATGGTCACACACCATAAACTCTAACGGTCTCCTCTTCTTATCGGCGTAGCTCTTTTATTGAGTCAGAGCAGTCAATAACTTTTGACAAATAATCTCAATCTTCTTAGTAGTTTGATCTACTAAATTAGGACCCATTGTGCTTTCACTTAACTCGGTCCAACATAAAGGCAATTTGTACTTCCTGCCATACAAGGCCTCATATGGAGCCATATGAAAACTTTTATTATAACAGAATTCTACCAAAGGTAGGTACTTATCCCAGCTATCACTCCACTCGATGGCATAGGCACGTAGCATATCCTCTAGAGTCTAGATGGTCTTCTCAGTTTAGCCATTAGTCTGAGGGTGATAGGCCCTAATTTTGTAACCATAGCCTCATACAGTGCTTTCCAAAAGTTTGATGTAAACCTCAGATCATGATCTAATACAATCTCCTTTGACACCTTATGTAATCTCACAATCTCTTGAATATAGTGTAACATCTTGAATTTTTAATCCTGTATTAATGACTAATTAAGAATGGATTTGTGATTTAAGGTGGGAATAGGATTCTAAGTAGTGAAGTATTATTTTGACTCATTGAGATGTTATATGAATAGATATGTGTAGAAAAGCGGAGTTCCAAAATAGAGCATATGAGCATAGTGAGGATTTCCCTCACTGTGCCACGTGCTGCGACAGGGGATACATATAGCACCGTGTATAGAGCAGAAATTAGATTAATAGGGACGTGTCCAGCTCGAAAAACATAAGGGAGAAATATGGGAGGAGAGGTCTAGTGTAGAGAAGAGTAAAGACTGTGTTAGGGCAAGCATGGAGCAAGGATGATGTCTCTAACTTGTTACTTATTGAGTATGTCATGTACTGCCTTAACCTATAAATCTACTCTATTTTCTCTTAGTTTTAACCAGTAAGAAAGTGAACTCAGGAGTTTTAAGGAGTTAATTTCTTACCTTATAGTAATAAAAAGGTTCTTGAGAACTAAACTAGTGCTTTGTGACTGGTTATAGTTGAAATGATAAAGCTTTGGAGCTGTAGGTAAGAATTGCCCTAATCTAGAGAGAGAGTAGTGAGAGAAAATTACTAGAAAATGTTAAAACTTGAAATGAGAGGAATTCAATGTTAATATGCATAATTGAGTGTGAAATGAGGAATTGATAATGATTAAGTGTTTAAATGTGATAATTGACACTTTTGGTCAGTAGAGGAATTAACTCTGAATGCTAATTCTGTGTAGATTCTAGTGTGTGACACACTAATTGGGAGAAAGGAGTTTAAATAGGGTTGAAGTTACACGGGTAACCCATTCTATCGAATAGAAGGGTTGAGGTAACCATATAATTTATTATGTTTATTAACTATTATAACTGTATAGAAGTGAATATCAAATGATAAATTGTGAATCTATGAGTTTTATGCATGAATGTTATTGAAATGGTTTTTAACATGAATTTTGCATTTGTGAAATGAATTTGAAAAGTGATTAATTTCAATGAATATATACATATATGATACGAAAGTATATATATTGTGGAAATGTGTATAAGTAATAAAAATTGTGAAAGAGCATGATTATAGGGGGTGGGACTTCACCCAGGATATGTGGAGCTGTGTGTATGTGAAGATATGTAAGTGAAAAATTCATATGGTCGAGAGAGCACCATAGGACATCTGGTACAACATTATACGGGCTGGTACCATGGTATAACACATTATAGGACTATTACGATGGGACATCCGGCTAGTCTAACAACTCTCTAGTACCTAATTGGATGTGATTAAGAGTCAATGATGCCTCTATCATAAGTATGTGAAGAGGAAAAACTATAGTCTATAGGTGGGTTAGATTACTTTTGGCTGGGTGTTTCTACTACCAAAAGTACATTTGAGTTAACAAGTAGTTGATCTAAGAGAGCCTATGGTTTCATGTCAAGGAGTATTAAAGGTTCGGTGGCTAGACGATTATCCTAGTATGTATTTGTGTGAAATTTTTTTGAAAAGAGAAATTATTTCATATTTTGATATATGTATATGTATATATATAATATTACTTTATTTTGTTACTTTGGCATGATTATCTGTGGAAATAAGCATCTAATGAACTATATTTAGTTACGGAGATTTTTATCTCACTCATGGTTATTTACATTTTTTAGGTTCTAGTGCTAGTGGTTTGAAAGGGAAAAACATTGGCTGAGTTGAGATCTCTTACTAAACCTTTATAAGTTTTGGTGTAATGAATTTGGTTGTTATTAGTCTTGTATATGTATAAGTTGCCATAGGATTTGTACATATGCATAAAAATATGATTGTGGTATGGTTTGTGATTTTGAGCTCCATAGCCCTTGTATATGTGAATGATGAAATGTCTAGATGGGCTAGTAAAAGAATGTAATTATGTGTGAATATGAGATGGGTGGAGAATATATGTAGTGATTTGGCTATATATGAGATTAAAGAAAAGAAAATGTGAATTTAGCCTAAAGGGTGAAATAGGCAATTTATAGGCCAAATTTGTGTATGTGTATTATATTGTGCATGTGTATGGTCAATTAGGTGTGTATTATCCACTTGAACTTGGTTAAGGCCTAAAAAGTGGCTAATGACATTTGGTTTCAAATTGAGACACTTGAGTGGCAAAATTTTAGTAAAAACTGGTCAAAATGCACATGGGTGTCTAATTTTTGATGGAGATATCAAATTAAGATGAAACTAGTGTCATTAGTTAGATTTTAAAACAAACTTCATGTGGGCACTTGAACTATCCCAATTGGATATCATACGTGGAAATGGTGCATATTTGAATTTCATATCAGAAATTGCCATTTGATAGCAAATTTAGGTATATGAGCCATGGCGCACGGCACGGAGCAAGTGACTGTGGCCTTTGTACCACATGTCGCGATGCATGTGGCAAGAGCCATGATGCATGGTGCTAATTTTTACTTTTTTTTTAGTGATGCATATGTTTTCTAGATACTTGACGCACATAGGTTTATTGCTTTCGCTATATGTAATAAGATTTATACTTGTGAGTTATAAATTGATTTCTAAAAATTTTTATTAGGATCCCAAGGCTTTCAATGTTTTCAAAGTAAATGAATTTAATTTGATTAGTTAGATTGTAGTGGAGCGCATGGTAATGTCAGCGAGGGCATTACATTATTAGTTGGTATCAATTTCTCTAGTTTCTTGACCCGGTTATGTGCTTATTTGTGCATTCATTCTAGATTTTGGCAACTTATATATTATTTATTACACCTATTCTTTCCTTTTTACTTAACTTTCATGTTACTTTCACTCTTAGGAGGGGAGAAAATGAGAAGAAGAGGTACTCGAACTACACATAACACTCAAGTATCTAGGCATTTGATTGAGGATGAACTTGTGCTTAAGGTTCAACTAGATGTGCCTCAACAAGCTGATAGAAGAGATGGCTTGTTAAAATAATTGAGAGGTATAATGATTGATATCCAGCAAATAGTTAGAGACTATGATGTGTTATTGTGAAGTAGAGATCAAGCAAAGGAAAGAGAAGCTCAAGAGAGACCAATACTAAAAGAAGTTCATAGTAGACTTGAGCTACCTCAAGCTTTGAGTAGTAGATAGATTATGGGAGTTGCTACAGATCCATCTATCGATCGAGCCTATAAGACATATGTGAGGTTTAGTCCACCTACCTTTGACGGCAGTATGAGAGAAGGAGAAGCTGAGTAGTGGATTGAGTGCTTTGAAACAATATTTGAGGTACTGAACTGCACTTCAGAGCAGAGAGTGATCTTAGCTACTATCTAGCTAGTCAAAGCAGCTAAGAGATGGTGGGATTTAATGAGGCCTACTAGTGGTGTGAGGTATTCTTAGAAAGAATTCAAGAGGGTGTTCTTCAACTATTACTTTCTAGTATCTTTTCGTATTAAGAAAGAGGATGAATTTCATGCATTCAGGTAGGGGGACTTGGATGAAGAGGAATTCATAAAGAAGTTTAATGACTTATTAGCCTATTCTACGTATCTATAGCACCATAATGACACCAGGTGGAAGGTAGAATGGTTTTTAAAAAAGATGTGTCTAGAATACAGGCAGCAAATTGCTCTATTCGACATCACCACTTATGAGACATGTGCCATAAGTTGAGGACAGTTACAAAGAGAGGTAGAGAAATAGAGGCTGAAAAGAAAAAGGATAATATAGGAAGATTTACACCTTCTTTTAGGTCTGTTGGGTAGTGTATCAAAGAAGCTTGTATATAGCTCAAGCAGTTTTGGAACTTCTGGGAAGAGGAGTTTTGGTAGAGGTTTTTAGACCCGATTAGTTCAAAGAGGTTCTATATAGAAGAGTACCGAGGTTAAAATTGGGCCTCAACAACCTTTAAGGCAAGTCTCGAACATACCAGATCCTACCCTTAGTACTGAAAGGTCACCCCAGTATAGTATCTATAGTAGATTCCATACAGGAAGATGTTGGTCATGTTTCAAGTGTGGGAAGCCATACCATATTGCCAAGTATTGCTCTGAAGGTGGAGTTAAAATGGTAAAGCATCGAGCTATGGTTCCAAGATGAGTATTTATTGTGATGCATGAAGAGGCCAGAGCATTTTCAAACCTGATCAAAAGTATTATTTCTGTCTACGATAATAGTATAGAAGCATTATTTGATTCTAGAGCTACCCATTCCTTCATTTCAAAAGAATGTGTAAATAAGCTGGAGCTAGAATTGAAAGAGTTACTTGTGTTGATCAAAGTAACAACACTTTCTAAGTCCTCAAGCATTACTAGCAAAGCATGTTAGAAAATTGAAATTATATTTGAGGATTAAGCATATGTGATCGATCTGATTTGCATTCCCATGAAAGGAATTGATGTGATAGTTGGCATGAATTGGCTAGCAGCTAATAATGCTATGCTAGATTATGCTAGGAAGCTAGTATCTTTGCTAGTGTTATTGGCAGGAACTAGTTCTTTGAGCAACCTAGATTTTTATCAGTTGTACAAGCTGAGAAGCTAATTAAGCAAGGGCGTGATGCTTACATGGTGACTTGTGTGGTTAGCAATGTATATGATATGGGTATTAAGAAGATTAGAGTGATGAGTAAATTTCTTAAAGTATTTTTAAAGGAAATGTCTAAATTACCTCCAGAAAGAGAAATTGAATTCTTAAAAGATTTGGTTCCTAATATTGAGCCAATTTCTTAAGCCCTTTATCGGATGTCACCCTCAGAGTTGAATGAGTTAAAGAAGTAGATTAAAGATTTTCCTAACAAAGGTTTTATTAGGCAGAGTTTGTTACCGTGAGGTTTGCTGATGTTAGTTGTGAAAAAGAAGGATGGTAGTTTGTGGCTGTGTATCGACTACTGGAAATTGAACAAGGTGACTGTGAAGAATAAGTACCCTTTACCCAAGATTGATGATTTGTTAGATCAGTTGGCTAGAGCTTCAATCTTTTCTAAGATTAACTTGAGGTTAGGGTATCATCAGTTGAAGGTTTTTGAGAAATATGTACCTAAGACAGCCTTCCGTATGCGTTATAGATACTATGAGTTCCTTGTCATGCCATTTGGTCTAGCCAATGCACCTGCAGTTTTTATGGATTACATGAACCATATCTTTAGACCATATTTATATCAATTTGTTGTGGTTTTTATCAATGACATTTTAGTTTATTCAAAAGATGAGGAACAACACGCCAAACATCTTCGAATTGTCCTCCAGATTCCTAAGGAGAACAAGCTCTATGCCAAACTCAATAAGTATGAGTTTTGGTTAAGAAAAGTTAGATTTTTGGGCCATGTGGTATCAGCAAATAGGATTTCTATTGATCCTCATAAAGTTGATGTTGTTTTGAAATGGGAACGGCCTAATTCAGTTATAGAGATTCAAAGTTTTGTAGGATTAGTTGGATATTACTGAAAGTTTATCTAAGGTTTCTTTCATATTGCCTCCCCATTGACAAAATTGGCCTAGAAAGATCAACCTTTTGTTTGGAATGATAGGTGTAAGACTGCATTTCTGCAGCTGAAGGAGAAATTAACTACTACACTTGTGTTGATAATTCTAAATTCGAGATTACCATATGAAGTGTATACAGATGCTTTCTTAAGAGGTCTGGGTTGTGTACTGATGCAAGATAAGAGAGTAGTGGCACATGCATCAAGACAACTCAAGCCACATGAAAAGAATTACCCGGCTCATGACTTAGAACTAGCAACAGTGGTTTTTACATTGAAGATTTAGCGTCATTACCTATATGGTTCAGTGTTTAGTAAGTTTAGTGACCATAAAAGTTTGAAGTACCTAATGGATCAAAAGGAATTAAACATGAGGCAAAGAAGATGGATGGAATTGCTTAAAGATTACAACTTTGAGTTGAAATACCATTCGAGAAAAGCTAATGTGGTAGTTGATCCATTGAGCAGGAAGACGCTACACCTAGCTAGTTTGATGGTTCAAGAACATAATCTGATGGAGTCTTTCATTAATTCTCAACATGATGCACTATTGAAAGCTTTAATTGGTGCTTATGCTACTATGGTCAATAGTGATTTTTGAAAAGAGTTGAGAATGGCGCAGTTAGAAGATGAGTATCTTCTTACGATTCGAGAAGAGGTTGAGTCGAATTTGACTAAGGATTTCAGCTTTAATGATGATGGATTTGTGGTTTATTGGGATATAATTTATGTGCCTAGTAATGAAAATTTGAGAAGGGTGATTCTAAATGAAACACACTGCAGCAAGTATGCTATTCACCCGGGAGCCATGAAGATGTATCAGGACGTTAAGCATTATTGGTGGTGGCCAGGAATGAAAAGAGAAGTGACTGAGTTTGTAGCACAGTGCTTGACTTGTTAAAAAGTGAAGATAAAGCATCAAAGACCAGCTAGGACATTATAGCCATTAGAAATACCTAAGTAGAAGTGGGACAACATTTTCATGGATTTTATCTCTGGATTGCTAAGAACTCAGTCAGGGCATGATGCTATTTGGGTGATTTTTGATTGATTGATGAAGTCAGCTCACTTTTTAGCTATCAGGATCAGTGATTCTTTGGAGAAGTTAGCTGAGATTTATATCCATGAGGTTGTACGTTTACATGGAGTGCCTAAAAATATAGTCTCTGATCAAGATATGAGATTCACATCCAGGTTCTGGGGAGCGTTACATAGAGCCATGGGTACTACTTTGAAGTTTAGTACTGCTTATCATTGTCAGACTAATGGACAAACAGAATGAACTATTCAAACTCTAGAAGATATGCTACAATCTTGTGTGTTCGAGTTGTACGGTAGTTAGGATAGCTACTTGCCATTGGCCAAATTTGCATACAATAACAGTTATCATTCTAGCATTTAAATGGCTCCATATGAAGCTTTGTATGGAAGAAAGTGTAGATCCCTGTTGTGTTAGATTGAGTTGAGTGAAAAAAAAGCATTGTAGGACTTGATCTTATAGACCAGACCACTCAGAAGATTGAATTAATAAGTTAAAAGCTATTGACAGCTCAAAGTAGGTAAAAGAGCTATGTCGATCGAAGAAGTTTGACCACATATAGCATGCTGAGTTGGGCAATCCATTAATAAAAAATAAAAAATAAGCCTACTTTATTCATTATAATTAGCCTAGAACTCCATTTCCTCTTCCCTTTTGGCATCCATAACCAACTTCCACTTCTATCACCAGTACCAGCATCAAGTGAGATTGAGTTATCAATTGGCCGATGCTAACTCCTTCTTTATACTAGGTTCTTATAGGAACCATACTAGAGAAATCATAGGAACTTTTCCCATTTTCCTATGCTAAAAAAATTGCATGAACCATGAAAAAAGTGATGGTTCTTACTAAAATCACTTAATTAGCCCTAAATGTGTTCTAATAGAGAAGAGACAATAAATTGATAGAAGCTTGAGCGCTTGGTTCCTATGGTTGGTTTGATGATAAGGAAGAGATGGAAAACTAATGAGGACGATTGTGACATCAAACCATCTTCAACCTAATTGGTCTCAGCCTATGACAAATAAAAAGTTCACCGTGAGAATGCTATTTTGACCACAAATCTTGATTATTTTGAAATTAGTAAGAAATTTTGTTTTTAATCTACAAATATGGAAAAATTTTTTAAGTTTTTGTGGTGTTTTCTAGAGACAAATCTTGAAAATATTCTTGTTCTTATTTGTTTTGAATTTGGAAATGTTCTTTCTTGTTCTTTTGTTTTTGTTTTGAATTAGAAAATGAATCCAATGCAAATCGAGTAGGCGTGGGTCAAACAAGAATGGGTTTAATCAATTAAGGGAGTCTCTTTGCCTCTAGTATTTTCTCAAAGATAGTATCAGAATTTTGAAAAGTGATCTGAATACTTATAGGGCTTTTAAATTTAGAGGTCCTTGATATTCAATTGCAATTTAAACTTTTGCAAAAAGTAGCATGGTTGTCATGTAAATTTAGACCAATGTACTTCCTCATTGTTACTAGAAGGTCAACGGTGAAGATTTGTAGATAAGGGAGAATGGTCGCCAATGAGTGAAGTAGGCAATGAAGCACTAGAGTGGAGGAAGAAGGATGAGGGATAGGTATACATGGACAACACCAATCATTTTTTGGTCCAATTTCTTTTCTTTTTTTTTAAGTCCAATTCCATTTTTAACAGTCAAATTTGAGCTTTGACAATTAACAGATAGTGGATTTAATGGCAAGGTGAAAATGCATCTTTTGGAAAGTTCTAGGGTAAAAATGCTCCATAAGAAAGTTTAAGATACCCAATGCTCTTGAAGAAAAAGCTCTTAGGCAAATTTTCCTTTTAACATTTCTTTTAAAAAAGTTTTTTTAATTATATATATGTGATGCAAAAATATTTTTTCATTATTTCTCAAAGCTAATTTGCTTGAGATGTAACAATCATGCTATTTAAGTGAATAAGGTAACTCTTATGCCTATTTAGTTGGAAGAGAAGTAGGAGAAAATATTTTAATGAATTTTCTCTCATTTTATTTGGTTGACAAATGGAGGGAAAGTACATCCCCTTTTTCCCCCTTATTTGGTTGAAAGGAAATGGAAAGAAGGGGAAGGAAACCTTGGCAAAATAAAATTTCCCTCCTATTTCCTTCCTTCTTAACCCTACCTTTATATGTTTTGTGGGGAAGTTTTGGATAGGAGGGGAGCAAAATGGCTCCCCTTCCCTTATTTAATTGCTGAAAAATGGATGGAGCGAGGGGGAGGGGAGCAACTTCCGTCTCTTCCAAACTGGTAGTTTTTGGAGGAAAGAGAAGAGAGAAAATTATATTTGAATAAATTATCTCTATGTTATTTTGAAAATTCTAAGTTATTTGTCTATGATATTAACAAATGGGTTAAAAGTCATTTTTATTCCTGAACTTTTTCTATAGCATCTATTGGTGTCTTAACATAAAAGAGATGTCATTTTGTCATAGTTCCATACCACAACTCACGATTATTGCAATTTTTTGCACTTTGACCCCTGCTTTTTGGCACAAATACACATAACGGCCATTGTAGTGGTTTTTCAGGAAAAAAACCATGATAAACTTGTCGTAGTTGACAATAAACTACTGCAAATCATGGTGCGAATCTTGGCCATGATTTTGACTAGTAATTTTAGAAACCAAACCACTGCAAAATTGGCACGGGAACTAAAAGTTCACCTGACATAGTGATGATACGATGATTCAGGTAGCAGTTCTGAGGAATGGCTACTAGGTATGAAGATTGAGGTAACAACAGTAATAATTATAGTAGCTTCAAAACTATAAAGATTCCTCTTTTGTTATGGTTATGGTAAAAACCCTGCTCACTACCACAAAAAAAGCTTTTAACGTCACTTTTTCAGGGCATTTCACGTTCCTATTAATAGATCCGGGTGACATAAAAGTTGACTTATCCACATCACTTTTATGAAGGACATGATTTTTGGAGAAAACACATCACTTTTGGTAAAAAAGGGACGTGGTTTCTCAAAATCCACGTACAAAAAGGAACGTGATTTCTCCTGATATAAATATTAAAATAATTTAAATTTAAATATCTGTCATTTTTATTTCATCATTCCAGCTCGTTATAGATTTCATAGACCTAAAACCAAAATTAAAGATAAATAAAACCATTCTAAAATTGATGAAGCAACTGAAGATAATAGAGAAGGCTCATGCAGAGGTTAGAAATATTTACAAAGAAAAAAGATTGTGGTAAAAGTGACACTAACCAAATATTGCTCGCTCAGGGGAAAAAGGAGGAGAATCCATAAATCTCGGTCATGGATGTCAAAGTTGTCTATTGAAAGGGGGAAAGAGGAGGAAAGGAGGAAGAGAGAGTTGTTTGCCAAATGTCCATTGTTGAATGCTAGCCTTAGGTCACTATTCACTTTGTTGGTTATAAATCTCGATGTTATGGGTGTCAATGCAGTGGGAAGGAGAAGAGAGAGTTGTTGTGTGGAGGAAAGGAGAGATCTACAGTAGGGAGGAGAAGAAAGACGTGTTGCCACTTGTAATGTCCACCTTGACATTACCAAGACAACACTCTTACACACCATTGTGATAACCAGGATTACGTAAAATCCCAAGTAACAATTATCACAACCCAATGGTTTAAAAGATAATTAGCTAAAATAATGGGATTCCAAGAAAAACCTTTTTTAAAATATTGTTTGAGCTCAAACTATAGTTAAAAATCAGTTGAATAGAAATATAGAAGTATGAAAATCAAACAGCACTTTAAAACAAGTTTAAAACAAGCCATTTTTTAAAAACCTGGTTCATCTGCCACAGCATAAGCCACGCCTACTGTAGAAGGCATTTGCGCCAGGGCGTGCACCTACTGTCATGATAGTAGATTGCTATCATAATAGCACTTTGAAATTCCGAAATGCATTGTTTTACCATCCAACGTTCGATTTGAGTAGTTCAAGTGTGCATACAAACCTTTTGAGCCCTCTAGCTAATGGCACCAGTTTCACACTCAAATAATCATTCATTGAAAAGATGGACATCTGAACCTAAAATGGTTTGTTTTCATCTCAAAACACACATAAAGGTGTGCAACTCACAATGCCAAATGCCATTAGCCTTGGTAACACTTTGACCACCTCAAATAGACCACCCATAACATAACAAGTCAATCATATCATAGAATTAACCATTCACACTCAAAATGACCACCAAACTCCTAATTGACAACAAAATAAAGGGTGGATAAAACTTAGCACACATATCAATTTGATCATTTTGGTACATAAATCACTTCAAATAGATCACTTGTAATTGTATCTTGGCTAAGCACACTCGTTCAATTATAATAACATCAACCTTAGGCCAAGATACCCACATATATCCTAAATTCATACAACTGATAACAAAACAATGTCATGTTCCTAAGTTGGCATTATATAATGGCAATATTCGTTACAATACCTAAAAAGAGGAAGGGAAGAGATATATATTATTACTCTTCACTTTTCAATTGCCCCTTCCTTCCTTTTGCCCCTACTAGAGCCCTTACCTGTAAAATATAACCATGGGGTGAGATAAACATTTCAATAATAGAATAATTTACTACTATTAATTAATATGCACAACCATAAGGGAGTAAAGCTATTAGGCACTAAATATACTTTTAGCATATTATACATACTCTTTTTCATAAACACAAATCATTTACCATTAGTATAATCATTCACTATCTGAGCCTCTGCATCAGCCCGACTGAAACCATAGGCTATTGAACCAGTGAACATCCACAATGGTCCGAGCTCACCTTTAGTGGTATGATCACCCAGCTAAAGGTGTCCTATCCCACCTTCAAACTATGGTTTCCCCCATCACACATGAATCGGGGTGTCATTACTCCAATACTACATC
This sequence comes from Prosopis cineraria, assembly GCF_029017545.1. Taxonomy (NCBI): domain Eukaryota; kingdom Viridiplantae; phylum Streptophyta; class Magnoliopsida; order Fabales; family Fabaceae; genus Prosopis; species Prosopis cineraria. The sequence continues at coordinate 25,882,083 of NW_026555344.1, read as the reverse complement.
ACTAATATTAAGGAGCGTTACTCTCTAACACCGTATCCCGCATAGATATTAAGGAGAAATTTTCCAACATCATGTCCCACTAGACACTAAGGAGATACATGCCATATGGACTTCCACTACTCCTTTCTACGAGTGATCTTTTACCCCCTAACATGATCATGCTCATACTCATCATATATAACACATACATTTCAAATTTTTTAATCAATCCATATAATTTTTCACCATTCTCATCATCTATAAATAGTTTTTCATGCACAAAATCACATTTCATAATATGTAAGGTTATCAAATCTTAAGTAATAAATTTAACATATCTACTCATAAACAGTTAAGCAATATAATCAAATAGTATAAATTATTTCATTACCTTAACCTTTTATCACAAAAAAGGATTACCATGGCTCAACGTTAGCTCCACACATTCTATATACACGAGGTAGCTTGAGCAATACTCAATCTACACAATCAAGTGACAATTGTCAATTATCACTCTAGATAACCTTGAATTCACTAGATTCTAAGTACCCATAACACTTAAATTCCTTATCTAACAACACCAACCATTTCAAGACACTCTAACCATCTTATTAAACATCCCAGCATACCAAAATCACTATTCAATTTCCCACATTGTCTCAAATTCTTCAAATTATGCCTAAGGTTCATCCAAAACCTCAAAAAAATTTTAAATCACCATAAAATTCATAAACTTAAGGTTAGAGGCTTGATTTAACTCTCCAAGACTTGAATAAGCCAATGGGTTTAGTCTAAACCTAATAAAACTGAGATCAAAGCCCCCATTGCCCTAAAAATTAGAATTTTTGCATAAAAAGAGAGAGAAGAGAGATTGTGAAACTTACCCAATGATGATTTAAGCTCCAAATCCTCCAATATAGTTTAAGGATCATGCCCTAACAGACACTGGCCATTTCCTGTCTCCTCCTCACAATGTCTCTCTTTCTTTCTCTGGTTTTGGTCTGTTTTTTGTGAATTGATAAGTGTTAATTTTGCATGTACACTGCGGCTCATTGACACGCCTGCCACGACACATCGCATAGAAAGTCCCACCAAAATTTAAACATTGACCTATCCTTCTCCTAAGACTATTCAAAGATTTAAAAACTATATTAGTCTCTCATAGATGTCATTAATCACTAATTTATCTAAATTGACTAAATACATTAGAAACATTGATAATTCCTCATTTAAAAAGTTAGGATGTTACACTATCGAAGGTAAAGAGGGAGAGGAGTTAGGTTTCAAATACAAAATGATGGAGCGAGGGAGGAACTCGATTTGATTTAAAAAAGTTAACTAAAATTCATGTCGTTTTTTTAAAAAAGCAACATAAAAAATGTCTAAAAATTAATAATTTTAAATAATTTATTTTCTATAATCCATGTCACCTTTTTTTTTTTAAAAAAAGAGATGTGAATAACCTACCACGTCCCTTTTTTTAAAAAAAGCGACGTGAAAAATGTTTAGAAATTAATAATTTAAAATAATTTATTTTCTACGGTTCACATTTGTTTTTTAAAAAGGCAACGTGGTAAGTTATCTACGTCGCTTTTTCAAAAAAGTGACATAAAAAATGTTCAAAATTTAATAATTAAAATAATTTATTTTTCACAATTCATATCCCCTTTTTTAAAAAAGTGAAGTGGATAACTTACTACGTTACTTTAAAAAAAAGTGAGGAAAAAATGTTTAGAAATTAATAATTTAAAATAATTTATTTTTTATAATTCACATTCTTTTCTTTAAATAAGAAATGTGGATAATTTACCATGTCACTTTTTTTAAAAAAAAGTAAGCTAAAAAATGTCTAAAAATTAATAATTTAAAATAATTTATTTTTTATAATTCACGTCTTTTTTTTAAAAAAGTTGACATGAATAACTTACCACATTATGTGAAAAATATCTAAAAATTAATAATTTAAAATAATTTATTTTTTTAAAATTCACGTCTCTTTTTAAAAAAAGTTGACATGGATAACTTACCACATTATATGAAAAATATTTAAAAATTAATAATTTAAAATAATTTATTTTCTACCATTCACGTCTCTTTTTAAAAAAATGACGTGATAAATTATCCATGTCGCTTTTTTAAAAAAGCGATATGAATTGTAGAAAGTAAATTATTTTAAATTATTAATTTTTGAATATTTTTCATCTCATTTTTATAAAAACTGACGTGAATAATTTATTCACATTGATTTTTTAAAAAGTGACATTGATAGTCTTATATATTTAACACTTATTTATAAAATTATTACTGTATTTATTTTTTATATCACTTTTATAAAAAATGACATAAATTGAGGAGTGTAAAATATATATTTTGTAACAGTGACTCAGTGGTAGGGGTTCTTGAAAAACTGCTGCCAGCAATAACACCTGTATAAACGGCATCTCCCATTTACCCCTTTTGGCAAATTTTTGTCGCTGTGCATTACCTCTGAAAGTTGTGTCTAGTTTTCCCTCCTCTCTTCCTATGTAGATTTCTTCTTTCGTTCAAGATTTTTGTTCTATTATTGTTTTTGATTTTTTATTCTTTTTATATTTTATTTTATAGTTTTTTATATTTATATTGTAACTAAGTTATTGCTTTTTTTTTTTTAAATAGTATGAGTGGCACTGGGGATGATATTTATGACCCCAATCACGAGGAGCTTGCTTATGAGGAGCCTGACGAGGAGACCCTCGAAGCTGAGGAAGAGAACACGGGGATGTGGACACTCAGCGGAAAGGCTTTAGAGTGAGGGTCCAAGCTATTTTAAAGATTTAATATTAATTTATTTAATAATTTCAAATGTTATATGTTATTATTAATTGTTTTTAATTTAAGTTAAATGTCTTATGCTTAATTTAAATGTTTAATTATTATTTATTAAATTTTTTTATTATTTGTATTTAATAATTGTTTTATTACTATTAATCTAAATTTCATTGTTTTATGTTAATTAAATTTAATATGTTATGTTTAATTATTAATTGTTTTAATTTAACTTGAATTTAATGGTTTCATTCTTAATTTAAATGTTTAATTATCATTAGTTTAAATATTTGATTATCATTAGTTTAAATATTTGTTATTATATGCAATTAACATTAATTCAATGGTTATATGTTACTATTAATTATTGATTGTTTAATTTAATTACTATTAATTTAGGTTGAATATTTTTATATTTAATTTAATTTTTTTTTATTTGTAATTAATCCCTCGATTTAAAAATATAAGACATTTTTTGAGGAGTTGAATGTTTAAAAATATAAGGCATTTTAATTTTTTGAGGTATAATTATTGTTTTTCTCAAAAGTGCTCTTATTAATAAATAATTTTATATTCATTATATAATGTTTGATAAGGTTAAATATGAAATATAGGATTCAAAATGTTTTATATTTTCAAAAAAAAATAATTGTTTTTGTTATTATTAACTATCTGCAGATCCTTTTGGCAATACTTATGAGAGGGTATTGCAGGAGCATGACTTGTGGAAACTACCAGGTGGTCTTGCTGCCTTGGAATTAGAGTGTCTAGCCAGTAGCCGGTAACTCGGGGTTGCCATCTCTACGACGTGTTCCTCCTCGGTCTTGGGAGTAATTTGCATCCATTTCTCGATTGACTAAACGAGATGGCCGAATGAGGTGAGAGTGTGAGGAGAATGAGGTGCCTGCCATTTGTGTAACGTGGTGGGCCCACAAAACAGAAAATGCAATCATCAAGGTGCGTTAATATGAAAAGAGCGTTTTTTCTTTTTTTTTGGCTCCACTCCTCCCATCTTCATTATTCATTAATTTTATCATTTAAAAAAAATTATTTAATAAAATAATTTGAACAGTGAAGATGTGAAAAGTGGAGAAAAAAAAATAGATACACCCCTCTCCTCGTTAATGTTGAGATAAAGAGACAAGTCAATTTAAATCTAGTGAAATAAAAACTGACTTAAAATTAAGTTTAAGGTCCTAGAAACTAAATGGGAAAAGTTTGAGGGAAAAAATAATTATTAACTTAATATATTTTTTGTAAAAAAATTTAAAAAATGACAATATGTGTAAAATGGTGGGACCTTTTAACAGAACCATTAAGCTCGTTGATGGAGGGTAATGAGGTTTGTGATTTCAAATGTTTAGAGAGAAAAATTATTTAAAATTGAGTTTAAAACACCCACAAATCCTACAGAAAAAGTTTGAGGGCATAAAAGACCCTTAATCCCTAACAAATTATGTCATTTTTTCTCTATCTTATTATAAAATAAGTTTTATTACTTCCTCCATTAAAAAATGTAAGGTATTTTTTAAAGAGTTGGATGTTAAAAAATGTAATGCATTTTTAGTTTTTTGAGGTATAATCATTACCTTTTTAAAAAAAACGCTCCTATTGATGAATGATTTTATATTTATTATAGAGTGTTTAATAAGGGTAAATATGAAAAGATAAAGTTAGTTTAAAAGTAGATAACGACTTTATTGGAGAGTGAGATTTGGTTAAAAATGCCTTACATTTTTTAACGAAGATAGTATATCTATGTATAAAATTTTAATTTTGTTATATTTTTGGTAAATTTTAATACTTTTATTGAAATCAAAATAAAATACATGGAATATCTCCCTCTAGAGTTTCCCCTCCCCTTCAATTTTTAAACCAAACAAGAACTCCCCTCTCATCCATTTCAAAACACTCCAATCATTGTTTGATCGTCGACCAAACTCGTTAATGACTTGGTTTGGATAAAAGAAACTTTTTAAATGATTGAGTTAAGCTGAGCTAGAGTTGAAATGTCATTGAGCCAAAACTAAAATGGTTTTAAAAAAATTGGATAAGTCTAAATTTGACAAAAAAATGGGCTAAAAAACTTTTTAAAACCCAAAAAAAAAATAGAACCTCTTAAAAGTTCACTTCATTTTTGACCATTCACATGCACTCCCTCTGTTTAAATTATAAGGCATTTTAATCAAATTATATCCCCAATAAGTTACTAGTTAATTATATTTAAATTTATACTATCTTTTTATATTTACCTTTATTTAATAAAGTGTCTCATTTAAAAGTAAATGATTGATCAATTTATTTATTAAAGATATTGTTGAAAAAAATACATTTATTTCACATTGAAAAACTAAAAATATCTTATATTTTTTAACACTCAACCTAAAAAAATACTTTATATTTTTAGACAGAAACAATATATAATATGATTTGGAACCATATTTCTAGGAAAATGTTGGTAGCTATAAGTATAAATACAAATACTTTTGAGCTTACCCATTCTTGATTTAACTAAGATGCACATATATGTTTGAAGAGTTATAAATTATAACTTTTAATAATATTGATTTCTATTCATGTTTTATTATTTTATCAACAAATAGACATACATTGAATTTATTTCTTATATATTTATTTAATATATACATTTAATATTATTTTTATTTAATTATTATGTCATTGATTTGACTGTCAGTTTATTTGATTAGACTAAAAAATTGAGACTTGTTAACTTTTTAGTTTAAAAACTAGGGTTGTCTTTTTAAATATTGTCCTCGCCTCCACTCCATAAAATTCCTCTTCCCTCCCCTCCATTGAACTAAACATTGCGTTATAAGACTAGTTAATATATAAATTATTTTAATATTCCAACAATACTAATATATTAAAAAGAAAAATAAGTAATATATTCCTTTGATCTTATTTATAAGTTACTTTTGATTTGTTTTACTAGAATCAAGAAAAATTTTAAAACTAATTAGCTTTATCTCAAAATTTAATAAGTTCTTAACTTGGCCCTATCAAATATATATATTTTAATAACACATTTTTTCTCTCTAACATTCAATGAAAGATAAAAGAAAAAGTTTGTTATGAAAATTTAATGATAAGACTTATAAATAGAATAAAATTTTTTTCCTCTACTCTATAAATAGGACAGGAGGGAGTAATTATTAGACGACTAGATCAAATATATGACTGAGATTTGTTTGATTTGACTTAATATATTATAAAACTCATGAATGCATTGAACCTATGCACATGAAAATTAAATAACTACAATATTTACAAGCCACAACTTTCAAACCCTGGGTCTCTGTGTTCTACACATACACTACATACATGAGCTTCTGAGAGTGGCCATCGATTTTTCTTCTAAGCATAAGATTTTTTTTCTTTAGTTGTACTAGTGACAAGCGATTTGGACATGTTATTCATAGAAGTTTTGGATGATCAAGAAGAAGAAGAAGTTAAAGAAAAGAGGATGATTATGACTTCTATACATCAGATCAACATAATACCTGAAAGAAATTGAGGACAAAAAATATACCTTGAGTCATTAATTCGCATGTACGTATGCGGGAACAAAGTTACACCAGTCGAATTTAATTCGAATACACATCAAATGCACTCTCTGAGAGAATGAGTTGTAAGGAGAAAAATAAGTCAACTAGAAAACGAAAGCATTCGATTTCTTTCTTCACGTAGAGAACAAAAAAATGAACCGACTAAAACTACACCCATAACCACCTCTTATAGGAACGTGCTGTAGTTTCTTTAACCGCTCATAATTTAAATTCAAAGGTTGGACAATATTATGTTTTAAGGCCCTGAGTAAATTGCATTTTGAACCCAAACATTTTTCATAATTGTCACAAGAGCCCTATTACCCAATTTGGGCTTTTATATGGGCCTGATCCACCAAGGGTGAATAACCCAACATCTCCTACGCACACTTGGTGGAGAAGATAATGTTAGTCCTATCCCTTTCTCTTTTCTCTTTTCATAATAGGTGCTTTGCTGTGACCGCATAGGCTTGATGTCTTTGTTTCAGTTGTTTGTACTAGGAAATCCTATTAAGGACTAGCACAAATAACTTTAAAGTTGAATTTATTCTTGATTAAATTCATGTGTTAATGTTCTAGATTTACTAATATACATTTTTTCTCATTATGACTAATCTGATCCCTCTGAAGTCAGTCTAAGACTCAGATAGTCTCTCTTATATGCATAGTCTCCACACTTATGAATTCACAAATTATTGCATAAGGAACATGTATTGAATATGAGTATAGATGTGTATATTTAAGATAATTTTCCTTTCGCCCATATACCACTTTGATAGGAAATAGTCGCTTTCCTAATATAAAACCTTTAGATCGTATCAATCATGACCACAAGGTGTATGTTAAAGTAGCAGACATTGTAACATATTTCTATGATAATGTCAAAGTCAAAAGACATCAATGAAAGGATTTTTTCTTTCTGGGACTCACACAGCAATGAAGCAGGGATTTATTTACTTGCTTCCCATTGCGATTCTTAAGCACATGTGGTATGAAACACATGTTATGGTGTTACTCTTGCTTGTAAAAGTGTACGTCATTTTCATTTATTACAAACTTAAGTTTAGATATTTATTGTACCTAAACCCAAATTCTTCCTTTCTATTGATCTCACATGACGTCAATTTAGAAAAATTTGTTGTTTGGTTACAAGTATCATGGATGTGGGGATCCATGACTCGATCCAAGTATGCATATGGATCTCATCTCGAGTTGCTCTTTGATCGAGGCGATATATGATTTGTGTTTTTTTCCTACCATATCAACATTTCTTTGTTGCCTTGCTGGTGAACACTAATGTCTCATCTTTGATTTTAATGTTAAAGGTAGTTGCTCATGTGAGAGAGTCAATCTTATCAACTTGTACGACATACTAGACATTGTACTCAATTGTACACATATAGAAGTAATGAAAAATCTCATTAATATAACTAATATATTACATCACGTCAATCTAGCCATGCCAAGAGCCCTTACATGTTTCTCAAATATCTCCTTGGCTATGGGTTTTGTTAGGGGATTTGCTATCATACATTTCATGGAAATGTATTGAACAGTGATAACCTTTTGCACTATATAATCCCTTACAAAATTGTACTTAATGTCTGTGTTTGGTTTTGCTATGATATTTAGGATCTTTAGTATAGGCTATGGTTGCAGTGTTGTCACAATGAATTAACACTAGATTTGTACTTTCATTTTCAAACCCAAGATGTTCTATAAATCTCTTAAGCTATATAACCTCTTGCATTGCTACAGTACATGCTACAAACTTAGCTTCTATACAGTGTAGGGCAATGCATGTTTGCTTCTTATTTCTCTAACAAATGGCTCCATTGTTTAGCAAGAAAGTGTAGCCTGAAGTTGATCTTCATTCATTTTCATCTCTACTTAAATCCACGTCAGAGTATCCTATCAGGCATAGATCATTCCCTTGATAATACTGTGTATAGTCAACAATACCCTTTAAGTATCTTAAGATCCTCTTTACAGCCTTCTAATGTCTTTCTCCGGGGTTGGATTGGTAGCAACTCACAAGTCCTATGACATAACAGATATTTGGTCTTGTACACATCATTGCATATGTTAAACTTCCAACTGCACTGGCATATGAAACTCTTTCCATTTTCCTTTTGGCTATCTCAACTTTAGGACCCATATCAAGACTAAGCTTCACACCTGAAGCTACTGGGGTATCCATGGGTTTACAATCTTTCATATTAAAATGCTCAAGAATTTTCCTTATATAATTCTCTTGTGATAGATAAAGAAGCTTCTTAGAACGATTTCTTTAGATTTTAACTCCAAGAATATATTCTGCTTCACCCATGTCTTTTATTTCAAAATTCAACAAAAGTCATTCTTCAATAGTGATTATCAAATCTAGACTATTTCCAGCTAGTAAAATATCATCCACATAAAGAGATACTATTACAAAGTTCTCGCTGAACCTCTTGATGTAAACATAGTGGTCTTCCTCAATCATTTGAAATTCGTATGAGGTTATTGCTCTGTGAAACCTTAAATACCATTGTCTGGATGATTGTTTTAGTCCATAAATTGATCTATTTAATTTACATGCTTTATCTTCTTTTCCTTTTTCAATAAAACGTAATGGCTGTTGTATATAAATTTCTTCATCCAGATCACCATTTAGAAAAACAATCTTTACATCCATCTGGTGTAACTCTAGGTCCAAACTATTTAATATTACCAGAATTAGTCTCATAGAATTGAAGTGCACAATAGGAGAAAATGTATCCTCATAATCTATTCTCTCTTGTTGTGTATATCCTTTTGCTACTAAACAAGCCTTGTACTTATCAATTGATCCATCTACTTTTCTTTTGATTTTGAGAATCCACTTGTTCCCAATAGCCTTTCGACCACATGTAAATCAACTAATTTCCATACTTTGTCAGTCTTCATATAATCTATTTCTTCATCTATTACTTTCTTTTATTGCTTTCTTCCACTTATCCTTAGCAGGTCCTATTAAAGCTTCATTTACAGAACGTGGCTTATCATCATCTAGAGGAGTTACCACTAATGCTTCACCCTCAATTTGGAAGCATCTTTTCAGCATATTTTCTCTATTACTTTTTTGAAGTGGGGTCTCTTGTGAATTTTAATTCTTTTTAGGTTGTCTAGAAGACCTTTTAGAGCTCCCACTTAAATCAATATTTTGTGATGATTCAGGCCTTTCTATGTGTTCTATATTATTTTGTTCTTGCGTCTCGTAAAGAGATATAATTCAATCAATTTCTCCCTTACTAGGAAACTCATTTTCTAAAAATGTGGTATTCTTATATTTAAATTCAGTTACAGTTTCATCATCATTTTCACTAATGAAAACATAACCCTTTGATTTCTCAGAGTATCTTATAAAGATATATTTTTTTTCCTCTTGGACCTAATTTTTCATATTTATGGGAATCATCATGGACATATGTAACTGACCCCTATGGTCTTAAGATATTTAAATCCGGTTTGCATTTTGTCTATAACTCATAAGGTGTGAAAGTAACTGATTTTGAGGGCACACGATTAGGTATGAAGGATGTAGTTAGTAAAGTGTCCCCCTAATACGATACTGGAAGATTTGCTTATGCCATCATTGATTGAACCATGTCTAGAAGAGTCCTATTTCTTCTTTCCGCAACTCCATTCTATTGTGGAGTATCAGGAATAGTTAGTTGTCTAACTATTCCTTTTTATTTATAGAGTTCTTTAAATTGATCAGACAAGTATTCACATCCTCGGTCAGTTCGTAACGCTTTAATTTTATTGTCCATTTGATTTTTAACCTTATTAATGTATCGTCTAAAACACTCAACAGCTTTAGACTTTTGTAAAATCAAATAGACATGACCAAAATGTGAAAAATCATCGATAAAGGTAATAAAATACCAAGCTCCATGTTTTGCCCTTATACTCATAGGACCACATATATCAGAATGGATTAATTGTAATGGATTTTTAGCCTTAACACATTTACTAAAAGGTTTTCTCGTTGCTTTACCATCTAGACAATTTTCGCATTAGGACATTTCCATGTTTGTAATTGGACCTAGCATTCCTTCTTTAGCTAACTTAATCATTCTATTTAATTAATATGCCCTAGTCTAGCATGCCAAATATTCATATCTATATTATTGGAAAAGATGGTAAAGCAATCATGAAAATAAACTTGGTCAACAATATCCATTATAAAAAACCTTTTTGAAAGAAAAGCACAACTATAAAAAGTTGAATTGTACATAATATCAACAATCTTGTCATGAAAATTAATTAAACCTAAATTCTAAAAGGCAAGTAATTGAAGTTAAATTCCGTCGAATGTCCAGTGCATATAAAACATCGTGGAGAATTAAGGTTTTTCCACCTTGCAAGATCAACTTGCAAGTTCTTATGCCTTTTACCTCGATCCTCGCACTGTTGCCAATGTATAGCCACTTGCTTTGATTCGACAACCGACGGTACTCTATAAAGGATCCACGATCCTTGCTTACGTGGTCTGTGGAGCTTGAGTCTACAATCCAAGAAGAGGAAATAGTTTTCGTTAGAAAAACATTACTGGAAACATAAGAAAAATGTGAATTCACATAATTCACAAGTACCTGATCACGTCTACTTTGTTCAAGACAGTCCTTTACAAAATGGCCCATCTTTTGACAGGCGAAACGTTTGACCTTTTTAAGGTTAATTCTCTTCTTACCGCTCTTCTTGCCCTTTTTCTTGAAAGGTTATTTTTCCTTCTTTACTCTAGGGCCACTCTTATTACCCTTTTTATGTTGCTTCTTGCCTCTCTTGGGCTTAGAATTTGAAGGACCACCTTCCTTGATAAGATAAGTCTATACAGATGACTTGTAAGCCTCTAGACATTTAGCCTTTAGCTCCAAGTGTTTAGCCACTCATTAAAGTTAATGATATTTTTATTATGGGTTAAGTTAACTTTCATATGCTCCTAGCTGTGTGGGAGCGATTTGATTATAGCCTGTACTTGCTATTCATCAAAAAGATTATGCCCAACTTCTTTAAGTTCACAGATCATGTTGGCCATCTCTCTAAGGTGCGGCCACATGGGAGTATTCGGCTTTAGTTTATATGTGTTGAATTTAATTGTAAGCCTTCTCAGTTTGGTGGTTGAGGTACCACTAAATTTTTCTTTTAAGACAGCCCACATGGCTTGGGCAGTGGAGTGCTTCTCAAATTTGCACATCAGATCATCCGCCATAGCACTTAAAATGTTATTTATGCGATGCTATTTTTTCATTTCCATGCCTCAAATGCCTCTTGGTCTCTCCTATGCTGAGTCGAGTTTCCTGCCTCAGGCTCGGCCATGACTTTAGTCAATAGCTCAACATCATCTTGTTCTTCCAAAATATATGACACCTTATGGTGCCAGATATCCTAGTTATTCTCGTTTAATTTTTTGCCCTTATTCAATTTAGTGATAATGCTTCTTGTTGCCATTCTTAGTTCTGAGACGAAACTATCCAACATTAATAGTTTTCTATATTAAATCAAGAATAAAATACTTATGAGAAACATACAATGTCTTATATCTATATTATTCTTTATTAGAATGATAACAACTCTATTAGGTCAATGATTAGGAGGCTATGTTTGTATCTCCCATCACATTGATTCTAATAAAATCACTATCATTTATAAAGAATTTTACAAATATTTTAATCGTTACATATGGCTCATAAATGATTTATCACTTTAGAGCTCCCACTCAAATAAATATATATAAAGAAATTAAACATAAAACAACATGCTTCATATATTTCATAAATCATCAAGGTCTTAATACAGCATAAAAACAAATTCTTAGAAAAACAAAACAATGCTTAAGGCACAGACCTAAAAAGACAACTCTTAATTATGTCTTTATATTTTTCTTGTACTTTCATCCCCTTGATGGCTCTATTCCATAGAGGATTTCTAGAGTACGACTTGTTTCGCTTGTTATGTGGCACAAGCTCCTTCCTAAGTTGTTTGAAAATTTCTCCTACAACCACGGCTTGTTCTTCTTTCGTTATGAAGCTTGAATATGCTCTGACTATCAGAGAAATTTGATCTAGTTTTTTTATTCTTTTAGCTTTTCTTTTTGCTATATTTATGATCATTGAGGGTGTGAAAGGTTGTTCGACATCTTCATTTTCATTTTGAAAATTCTCATCATCCTCTGATTCATGTTTTGGTCCTGATAGCATGCGCACCTCTTTAGGTCCTTCCGGCACATTTTCAAGATCAATATTGGGATCTTCTTCAGGATCAAAATTAGAATTCCCACTTTGAGATTCATATTCCTCCTTCTCCTCTTTGAAGGGTTCCGAGTCAGAATCCTCACTAAGAGGCTCATAATCTAGTTCATCCAGATACTCAATACTGATAGAATAATTTTTTCAGTTATCAGTGTTGCTAGAAGCCTCTTGCTTCATTTTTTTCCTAAAAAAATTTAGAAATTTTTTAAACTCATAAAAAGCACTAGATAACTCAAAAAATAAATTCTTTTTCTATCTCAAAAAATATGCAAATTATATATCAAAATGAAGATCTCAAATTTAGGAATTTTTTAAGATAAATTTTGTCCCAATCTAGTCCCGAACGCTCCCACACATGCCCCAAGAAGATGCTGGATCAAGAAATTATTTAAAAAAAATTTGCCACTTTCGGGGGAGGCGCATGCAAAACACGCGCCGCCATATGTCCCTTCGATGATGACACGCGCCACAACACTATTCTACATGCATCACCAGCTTCATGGTGGGGTCAACCAAGCGACAATGGAGTTACTCGATGGGTCCCACGCGCCATGTGTCCTCTTCATATATTTTTAATTAATTTTTTTATAAAATAAATATATATTTCATTTTTTTAAACTGGGTCAGGTTATGCACCCGACCCGTGGACCCATAACCCACTTTTTTATGTTTTTGTTTTTTTTAGGTTGGGCTTCCAAGCCCAAAACCTTTCTTTTTTTTTTTTTGTTTTGGGCTTTTAGGCTTGCAGCCTAGAAACCTCTTTTTTTTTTATGACACGTCAAAATGACGTGTTGTTTTGGCGAGGACAAAAATGACGCGTCATTTCTATCATCGTCTTCCCCCAACAGGGTCAACTTGACCCGGTTCCTCCGGTGAGTCGGGTCTGTCGGACCCGAAACTTTCGAAGGTCATATCTCCTCCGTCCGGTCTCCGTTTTACGCGTTCTTGGTGTCATTTTCTTCATTATTTTGAGGTCTACACGTTTATACAATCCTTTTGTTCAAAAAACTCATTTTTTAAACACCCATTATTTGGTTTGTTTTCGGTCTTTATATTCATCATTGCTGATTGCATGCAAAATGTGTACAGCCATATAGGGAACACTCATATTAACCAAGAAGCATATTAACACGTTCATTTTGGTAGTAATAATCTTAAAGACAAATTGAGAAGATTGAATTGGAAATACAGTAAAAAAATAAAAAAAAATGAATTTAGAGATTTGCGTGTATATTGTTAAGCAAATCATTATAGGTTCTGCAGATATAGGAAACACAACCCAAGAAAGACAAAAGCTTTGATACTAATGAAAGAAATTGAGGAGAAAAAACATACCTTGAGTCGTTAATTCACATGTACGTATGCGGGAACAAAGTTACACCGGTTGAACTTCATTCGGATACACAGCAAACGCACTCTCTGAGAGAATGAGTTGTGAGAAGAAAAATAAGTCGACTAGAAAACGAGATCGTTCGGTTTCTTTCTTCATGTAGAGAACAAAAAAAATGAACCAACTGAAACTGCACCCATAACCATCTCTTATGGGAACTACGGCAGTTTCTCTAACTGCTCATAATTCAAATTCAAAGGTTGGATAATATTACGTTTTAAGGCCCTAAGTAATTGCATTTTAAACCCAAACATTTTTCATAATTGTCACAAGAGCTCCATTACCCAATTTGAGCTTTTATATGGGCCTGATCCACGAAGGGTGGATAACCCAACAATACCAAATCAAGGTAATCATATGTCTTATTCATATAATCTTTCAAATCTCGCACGCAAAATACAATCATTGCTTTTAGGTGCTTTTATATGTATTACGAATTGCCATAGATAAATGAAATCAACATTTGTTTAGAGTTTCATTTACATTCGTTTAGGGTTTTGTGGGCAAGAATTTGGCAGTTTTGGTTAAAGATTTAGGATTTGGAAGTTGTGAGTAACACGTACTTTGAGCTTTATCATTTTGTCAATTTTTCCTTTAGATGGCAATAGATGGATTCTTTATACGTTGGTGTTGGTTTAACATCAACTTAACCAAGGCGTATAACTATTAAGAAAGTACCTGAGCCCTATGTAGTACTAGTTATGATTTTTAAGAATGATGATATATAATTTATCTATGCAAATTTACAAGAAGAGATTTAATAATGTTTCCACTGTAATTATATGTGAATATTGGCCATTAATTTATCTATCCAAATTTATCTAGCAGCTGACCTGCTAGTCCCCTCCCAAATTTTTTATTTTTTTTTCTTAGTATTATATAGGTATTATGTATTTTCAAACACCAAAACATATGTAAACTTTTTATAATAAGAGAAGTTACATTCAAAAGAGAAAATTCCCATTTCAAAGTTGTAATTCATGAGGGGAAACTTTACTTTAGTTCTTCACCGATAATTTTCCCTTTAAATCTTCCACATAGAATTCAAAGTCAAGTTATTATATGAGACATGGGGTTGGCATTGTTTGCTCTAAATAACAAGTATAATCTTACATTTGCTTTCCATATGTAGGATTGAATTGTCTTATTTGTGGGCAACAAGTTATGGTTTCTGCGGTAACCACACCCTGGCCATAATTTTTTGCAAGTCGTGTTTAGAAGGAGAATTTGCGGTCGTGCCTTTCATCAAAGAGAGAAATAGAGGTGGCAGGTTATTTCATTCACAAAAAAGGGCTAAAATGTCCCACTTGCCCTACTGATATTTCTGATTTTATTCAGATTCTCCAGGTTGCTCTCAACATCTCAAATTTTAGCTTTGGTCGGACTTTATTTTTGTTTTAAACGTGAATAAACTTAGAAAATGGTTTCTTAGTTCATCTGGTCGCACACTCTTCTGACAGGTTAATTGACTCATTGAAGGAAGATGTTGAAGCAGAAAGAGATTCAACGAACATGATCAGTGAGAATTCGGATGAGAAGGATGAAAAAATTGGTTTAGATGAATGCAGTATGCAAAAGAATGAAATTGTAGAAGACAAGGGCCATGGAAAAAGGAAAATGGCTGATATGTTTGAATGATTGAACCGTCAATTAATTAGTTAATTCACCGTATAATGTGGTCAAACTTTGGGGATCTCATAATAAGGTGATAGAATAGGAACATGCATATGATAATAAATTAAAGTATGACTTGATTATTTAGGTACTTTACTATATGGTTTATGTTTTGAATTTTTTTCCTTTGACCTCCAAAGCTTGGATAAAAGAACATGAAGAGATCTTGATTCTTGTGGTGCTTTTTTTCATTCTCTTTTTTTCCTCAGAAGACGTGAAAGATCTCAACAAGCTCAAGATGTAGATGGGTGAATCATTTGTGAGGAATGTGCTGGAGTTTCTTACCTTGAGACAAGAAGATGGTGCATATCACACATAATCATACCTAACATGTTTCCAAGCAGTCAAAATTCTGATAAAAAAATTCAAAAGCTAATGGAGTCCGTTATCATTGTGCATGTGTTTCATATTGGTTTTGATGTAAACTTTTTCATTTGTAAATCTTTGATTTAGTTATTGAATGACAAGGTATTATATATAAGTCTTATTGGCTAGTATTACTTTTTAGCTAGTGAGAATGAAATTTATATCCTCAAAAGCTCAAAATCTGATAGGTCTAATTATTTGCAAACGAATGCTCTTCTCTAATCTTGGCCCACCATGTATTCAGCCTTCTAATGTCGTGTGTTGAGACTTGTTAAGAGGTTATGCGTTTTGGTGGCCATATGATCGTTGTTAACATTGTTAGTGTTAAGTAATATCATCATTGTTTTAGTATTGAGGGAGAATCACAGGGAAGTCCGACAGATCAAATAAATGACAATTGATCATCGATAAAAAATTTTGAACAATGAGTTGCAAATATCTATTAAAACAGTTGCCAACAAGAATATCAGTTTGAACATAATTTTCTTATAGATAATTAGAATTCCTAAATTTTTTATTATTTAAACCAATATTTGTAATTTATTTTCAAAACATTTGGTCAAAAATCTAACTGTGATTAATTAGATGCCAAAGCTGTAATATTTAATCATAAATAATATTTTTACATCTCTAGTCGTACACATTAGGATGATTAAAAGCAACACAATCCACCAAGGGTTTACAATTAGACTCACAAAATCTTGTCATGACCAAGATCAATGGCCAACATAAGAACACGTTTCAAAGCAAGTGCTTTAGTCATGAAAGTTGAAAGAGATTTAATTTTATCAACAAAGCCCCTTTGAAATATGCCAACATGATTCCTGCAGATAATTCCAATTGAAGCATGATCATATTTTCCAAAGAAAGAACCATCAATGTTAATTTTGAGAGGAACATTAACTATTGTAGTCTCAATAGCCAGAATCCAGAGTGTGATAATCCAAAAATTTAAGTTCAATTAAAATTTATGATTAGATAATTTAAGAGTGTTTTATTAGATTTGAGGTAGAGTTATTTGGTGTCTAAGTGGTAACTATGGTTGGAAAGATCCCAGGTTCAAACCCCTTTGGTGCACAGAGTATTTTATTTTTTCTTTAGACTTTTAAAATCATTGTTTTCTCTTTGTGAAAAAAAAGAAAAAAAAACAAAGAGAACAAATTAGAGAACACGTCTTTGCTTTGATCTTTTTCACCCTCCCTCATATTCAATTCTATTCTAGAGTAGAGAGAGAATGAGAGCTCCATTCAAACCACCTTCCTTCCTCCTTCCACCCCCCGTCTTCAAATCACCATTGGTGTGGTAGTGTGTAAGAGCACCGTCTGTGCTTGATGAGAAACTTTGCAAGCATTCTGTGGTTGAAAGGAAAGGAAGTTGGCCTGAAATCTTCTGCCTTTAGCTTCTCTAGAGCAGTGTCTACCATGTAAATTTCTTTGTACTTCTCCTCAAGGTTATACAACTTAGGGGGATCTAATTGTTTCTTCCTTACTCAATTGTTTCATAATCATACTCCAAGTTGAAAATGTGTGCAAGACTTTTTAGAGTGAAGTACATGTGGCAATTTCTTGCACAAGACTTGTAAGTTTCTCTATCCTTATCCCATCCAAAGCTTGCACAAAATGCTTAAACAATTTCAAAAGACTATTGTAGATTCAGTTCCACCAACCCCTTGTAAGGTTTTAGCACCTCATCCAACTCAAAGTTATGACCCTTGATAAAAGAGCCATATTTTGTGAAGTGTCAATTCGAGATTTGGCTATTGGCTAGCAATTTGAATCTTGCTTTGAATTCATCTGCCACTAAGGGCTTCTTTGTTGGAGTGAAAGCATCAGGATGTACTCTTAAAGGCACATTACTATTGTCTTTCACAAGCTCTCTACCAACTTGCTCCTAGTAATGATCATCAAACATTTCTTCATGTGCTTCCTTTGAGACCAATGATAATATGTCTTTTTCATTCCTTCTTTATGGTGTTCTTTCTTTTTTCATAGGCTATCATGATGAACTCCTGCCAATTCTAGCATTTCCTTAGTTCTATTTCTCTTCTTCAAAGAATCATTTCCTTTGGTGAGAGCACTCTTCTTCGTTCGTGCCATACTTCTAGTCACATAAGGTTTTTGAAGGTTTAGGGCTTTGTTTAGGAAATTTGATAGTTTAGAGCACATTTGAGAAGAAGAGAATAGCTTAAGAGAGATGAACAATGATGACCAAGTAGAGAAAATGGATTCTAACTTATAAAGTGTAGTTTTAAAGATGAAAAGAAGGTCAATGGTCATAAATATAGTCGTTGGAGCGTACATGAGTTTTGCTGAGATAGACTAATATTTATACAAAATATGCGCTCATTTACATATGGGTCATAGTGTGTCCAAGAATGTTTAAGCTTTAGTGCATTCTAAAAGCTTGTTCAAGTTGGGTGCATTCTAATCTATCCTTAATTCAAACAAACATATATGTCACATAGGTGAAAAACATTTAAACACTAACCTTAATCATACTTGAGTCAATTTTCATGCTTTCATGAAGTATGCATGATCATTTGAATTTTTTCTTTGCTTTATTCAACCATGCTTGGTTCATTTTGTGTCCTTGCGTGGTTCATGCATTCTTTTCAAATTTCTCTATGTGATGCCATTCAAGTTTTGATGCTTTCCTATCCATGGATGTTTCAAATTTGCTATTTCAAGGAAAAAATTCTAGGCAGCTTTTTGGATTGATCAATCATGCTTGTTTCTTCTCAGGTCCAAGCTTGTTTGAACCACTAACAAGACCTTGTCACTCAATCATGTGTGGTTCACTCCATGTCAATACTTGAGTGAGTAACTTCTTTAGAGTTCACCCTAAATTGACTTTGACACTTAAATGTAAAGTGAAAACTTGAGAATTTAGTGTGAATGGTATCCAAATCTTCTTTGGATCTAGCAGTAGTTAAGTATAATTCTTAAAGGTAATCATTGACTTAGAGAAATACACATAGTTATACACAATGACCGTGATTTCTAATACTACACAAATTTTCTCAACATACATATATAACTTTTCAAAGTATGAGAAATAATTTATACATATAGAAAAAAATTTTCTTTTCTAAAATATGCATATATATGTGATTAAGTAGGGAGATATATTAAGAATAAGGATCATACCACATACTTACCTCTTTTGATCCTCTTATGAAATTTACCCTCTTTACCTGTCTTTGAATTTGATTTGTAGTTCTGGGTAAAGGTTGAGGATTCTTTATAGCATATGGATTCAAAGCTTCTTCTTCATGTAGAACGTCAGTCCTTTTATTGTTTTCCCTTTCATAACATAATGAAACTTTGTGCAAGTCCATTCTTGAGCTCTGAATCTTCTAAATGACAATTCCAGAATTCTTCATTATAGATTTAGCTTCTCAATCATTGGAAGGTACACTTTGTTTTCTCTTATCATTGGATTCCTTACTTGATATAATGATATTTTCAAGAATCTTTATGTACTCAGTTCTTTGTTAAGCTTTTTTGAAATGTATCACCAGCACTACAACTCACATTTCAAAAAAGCTTAACAAAGAAATGAGTACACAAAGATTCTTGAAAATATCAACTCAATTACACAATCATTAACAGTATCGATACAATAATAACATTCTATTAGAGTAACAGCTCTTAAATTCTTTTCAAAATATAAGATCTAGACTTTGTAAAAAAATATTCAAATAATAGGGCTAATGGAAGACCAAATAAAATTCATGACTAAAAGAAACCTAAGTTATTTCCTTTGAAAAAGAGCCATGCACTGTGGCTCACATCACTATGTGCTGCAGCATGAGGTATAAAGCCAAGGGCTCTTCCCTCTGTGCCATGCATCGTGGCGTGACACACAATGCGCAATGCATTTGCTGTCAAATGACAGTTCATAAAGTAACTTCTGTCGAGCGCCAATTTCACATTCGATGTCCGATTAGAGTGATTCAAATGCCTACACAAAGCTTTTAACATATTCTATCTAATGAGATAAATTTAGATATAATCTGACAGTTCGATCTAAAATTAGACCCATGGGTGCAAAAGAGTTACTTTTTTCTTTCAAAATTAGCACCTTAAGTGTTCAATATTCATTCCTTATTCCATTAGACCATTTTAGGCCCTTGAACTAAGTCCAAAAGGACTATTTACACCTAATTGACACAATATATCACATATATCATATCAAATATTGATTTTGACTTCTCAATGCCATACTATATACTTATGGACTTATATGAGGCACAATACATACAACTACATACATGCATACATAGATTTGTTCCACTTTCAATCATCTGACTTCCTAATGTAGACTTAAGCTTTAACATATGGTTGGGAATAATAAATACACTTGACACATACAAATGGGGCCAAGCCTTACCATTTAGTCAAGTTTCCCACAATACACAACTTCACATAATAAATTCACATATAACACAAATGGAACAAGTTATACAATATAAAATGCACTTGCTTGATTAGCATTTAGGCTTACCCACATATCCAATTGATACCCTCAGTAAGATGCAATACAAGTATACAAGCAAGTTCTCATTACATAGTCACATATTCACATTTATATACATTTATACATTCTAGCTGACAATTTAAATCTCTAACAACATATTTATGCATTCAGTATATAATTAGGTAGTCATACCACTACCAATTGAGGCTACTCTTTCCTCGCGTTCTTTCCCGCCTTCTCGTGCTCTCTTCACCTGTGCACAAAGGCAACGAAGTGAGACATACGTTCCAATAACTTGAATATAACCCAAATACCAGTTTGTAAGTAAAATCATAAACAAGAGATAAAGCAACATTATTGCAGTAACAGTATAAATATACATGCACTAATTATCATTTCCATTTATGGCTATGCTTATGCATTACTGGTTCCCCTTAGTGGAGCAAGCTATGCTTGAACCAAGACTTCTAGCCTTACACAAAATAGGGCCCACCAAACCACTATCTCAATTTCAGAATTATCAGTATAGGTGGTCTCCTGAGTTCCACCTAGCGGAGCATTCTCAACTCTTGGACTGTAAGAACTTTCTAGCCTTAAAAAGAATAGGACCACAACCCCTTACCCTAGTCTAGGGTATACTCATAGATCATTCTCCTAGATCCTTCCTGGCAAAGTAAGCTCTACACTCAAGACCTTCAGGACTTTTAGCCTTACACAGACTAGGGCTACGACCCTCTAACCTAATATAGGGTCACTTATGGATGCAATGCACATGTTTATGCATACGTTACTTCTCTTGCATTTTAAACATCACTCCACACCCGCATGCATCATTCTTTCACAATATTGCTATTATATTAGTTCATAAAACACAATGCACACTTTATATAAAGTACTTGTAAACAATTTAACAAACTAATAAGTAAAAGATTACTCCAATTACCTTTTAACCTTATGATCAAAGGCTACTATTCACACAATTAACTTCTAAAGATGTAGATTCCCTCAAGAAACTTATCAATGTTCAATCTATATAAGGAACATTTCTCAATCAATTTCTTAGCATTTAACATATGCACTAATTTAGCTAAGCCAAATCTCTTAATACACAAAACAACTCAACTGAGGCCTTTTAAGTTCATATAATCCTTACTCTATAGTCATTAGCCTTATAGGCTATTCAATTGACCAAAACACCCTTCTAATTCATTTATTTACTAATTTCTCTTATTTTAAGTTAATAACCTAGGTTAATTAAGCCTTAATCCTCAAAATTCAACTGTTAAACTTCAAACCAGTAATAAAACCTTAGTTTTATATTTGAAAGCCCTTTTTTAAACCTTTTCTTTAGATTTAATTTCCTTAGAACTTCCTAATCAATTATGCTATTAATCAAACTTAAAGAAATTTAGGTAGAAATATAGTGTAAGGCTGTATGATACTTACTCAATAAGTCACTGGCCGAAGCAAACCCTTGATCGCCAAATAATGGTTGCCCTAGCAGAGATAAGCCCTTCTCATCCTCTCACGCATTATTTTCCTTCTTTTCTCTTCTATTTTCTCGAGCTGAAAATATTAGCTTTAAGAAAATTATGTGCCATGCACTGCGGCACCTGCAACACATATTATAGTGAGTAGCACAATAAGGCTAGTCTCACTAATGCTCACGCATTTCATCCTAGCTTATTGTTCCACCTATCAATCCTATTAACCTATCAACCAACTAACATAAAATGTCAACCCAACATCCAAACAGTAATTAATCTACTAATTACTAATCTACTCCTAATTAGCAACTAGCTTTTTTGTATTGAAATTTAGGATGTTACACTATTACGAGTAGCGATTCTTACCATAATGACAACAAAGGGGAATCTTTACAATTTTTGAGGTGGCCATGCATAATTCTTACTATTGTCACGTTGATCTCCATACCTAATAGCGATTCCTTAAAACCACTACCTAAATTGCCATGTTAGGTGACCTATTTTTTTTACCAATTCTATAGTAGTTTGATCTTTAAAATTACTATTCAAACTTGGAGCCCAATTTTGCACCATTTGCTGCCAAGGTTTGTTATGATTTATTATCAACCGTGACTAACTTTGTCATGCTTTTTCCCTCAAAAACCACTACAATGATTGTTATGAGTATTCATTCCAAAAGGCAAGGGTCAAAATTTATCAAAGTAGTGGCAATTTTCAATCTTGAGTTTTAGTATGCAACCACAACATGATTTTTTTTTGTAGTGTCAAGACAATCATAGACGCTACAAGAAAATTTTAAGGGATAAAATGATCCTAGTAAGGTTTATGACATTAACCAACAACAACCATAAAGCTTAATACCAATCAATAGAATTATGAAAGGTACTAAAGGTAAAGAGAATCAACCTTTCCTATTTGAAGAAACTTAAAGATTAATTTAAAAATACTTTCAAGCTAATGGAATCCTAAAAATGACTTAAATTTGGAAACTAGTTAATAAGGCCCTTCAAATCACTTAAAATCATAGTACCAAAGTCATGGAAGTATAAAAATTTGTTTGAACAATAGAACAAGTCAAATATGATTGAAAAAAAATCATTTTGAAAAAAAATAAAGCAATCCACTATAGCCAGGTCACAAAATGCCATCCATCATAGCTAATAAAGCTTTTTGCTGTGACCAATAAGCTTTGATAGTAACAACAATGATAGCTCCTAAATTCCAACTTTTGAAGCGTCTAACTTTAAACTCAGACCTCTGATTAAGGTGACCCAAGTGCTCACACGAACATGAATAAACAAGATATCAAATGGCATTAGTCTTATTTTAATCTGGTATCATATGGGTATTTTAGGACACTTAGGGCTAAGACTTACATATTACACTTTTTATCAATCAACTAAGTGCCATAACCTAATGGTTAGCCGTTAGCCATAACAACCCATTATTAAACAAGCCAAAAACAAGCAAAACATGTTTAACTACTTAACATGCCAACTCACTTAAATGATAATCCTTAATAACATACTTGCATGATATCCCTCATTAACAAAAACATCATAATGGCTGATAACAAAAACGGCCCAAGATTATGATGGGCTCATGCAAATGAAATGTTCAACATACAATAACCTATTATTGTCAAGATAAGTATTCAATTAGACAAAGACTAAAATAAAAACTTTACAAGATGAAGCTTTAGTCCCTAACCTCTAAGGCTTCCACCTTGCCCTTAGCTTTATCATCTCCTAAAAAGTATTAACAAATGAGAGTGTGATTATACAATCTCAATAATCAAACAATTCAATTAAAGCATATTAAAGTATGGTAATCATAAGCCAGCATCACATAAACTCACATTTGGCATTTCACAAGTTAACAACAATGTACCAATATGAGATATTTCGGATGATCAAATGCAATAACCTTATTCCTTTTCTTATATATTTTAATTGAACCCATAGGTTACTAATTCATAATAAAACCAACCCATGTGACTGGGCTAGCTTACTTTCCAATTATGTAGGGTCACCTAGCTAAAAGTTCTCACACTCACTCTCAGATAATATATTCTCCCTTCTGAATTACCAAGGTGAAATAAATTGCCTAATTGATAGAAATCAAGGGATGAGTTAGAATCCAACGTTTAGTACCTTTGATTCATTGTAAGGTATTGAAGGATCAATAACTAGATCTAGAGGCAAGAGAATGAAAGAAGCCCAAAATTCATTAACTAGGGATGTTATACATGAACAATGAGCCTTAAAGACAAATAGAGTTCTAGAAGATGCAAAAGAGACTCTTTAAATAGAAAATTATTTTATTTTGTTAAATTTTAAAATACTCTGGCCCATAAGTCTGATTGATTTAGCTATTATTATTTTCTTAAATTTTAAAAAGTAGTTTAATTTTTTATTTTAAATTAAATTTCAGAAAATTATTTTATTTTGTTTTAATTCAAATAAGGATAAAATATATCCATTAGGGTATGATCTATCTATTTGGAATTCCAAGATTGTATCACTTAAGTTTTTAGAAGTCTATTTAAACAGTTAAGCTATTTGTTTTTTTTTTGAATACTAGATTTGAATTTATGAATTAAATTTTTTTCAATTGTAGGCTATTTTAATTAGTGTTATTCTCTGTGAGATAATACACCACGAGATTTTAGATTATTGTGAGCTGTCATTCGATTGTCATGTATCATTTGGTATTTAAAGCCTTAGTTGCTTTTTCAGGCTATGTCTTTTTATCGTGAATTTTCATTGTGTTCTTCATTATTTACCAATGTTATCTTTCTATTTCGTTTATCGTTCCTTCCATATATAACTCATTTTCATTGTGTTATTTATTATTTACTATATTTATCCTTCTCTTGTGTTCGTCTTTCCATCTATTTTTTTTCTTCCTTCAATTCTTTTATAAAAAAATAAAAAAATCCTTTTGATTTTGTTATTGATTTTCTTATCTCTTTCCCTTAACATATTTAGATTAAAACTAAAGGCAACATGCTCCAAAGGAAAAATCCAACATCTTTTATAGAAAAGAAAAGATGTAAAAAAAAAAATTAAAACAGAGTTGAAAAGAAAAGTTGATTTGAAAAAAACAGAGAGAGAGAAAGAGAATAGAGATTCAATCTAATAGAAGAAAGAGTTTGCATGTTTTTTCTAATTTAGTAAATCCTATCATATCTTATCTACCATATCTTCTATCTCATCTTAATTGTATTATCTCATCTTATTTTTCTTTTTTTTTTATCTCACCTTATCTTATCATCTCATATCTCATCTAATCTCATATCCCATCTAATCTTATTTTATCTCATCTACCTTATCATCTCTCATCTTTACACTTCCTTTGTAACTTAATGCTAGTTTCACTGTAACTGTTATCTCATACCATCATTTCTGACCTAGAACTTTGCCAAATTGATTTTGAGTGAAGAGTATTTAATTATACATTAACAAAGTGATAAATACAAGTGATATTCTATTGAGTGAAATATGTGAGCGAGTGTGCAAGGTCTAAATTTTTTTTAACAAGGCTAACATTTTAAGTACATCATGAGTGAGTATTCCTGCTCAGGGCAAAACTCTTCTCAGAAACCTAAAGTTGATTATGCTAAAGCTCTCTGTAAGAAACTTAACTTGAAAAAGAACTTAGAGAACTGAAAGCTTCCCAAGGAGATGAATGTAATGGTTAGAGTGAAGAAGTTCATTCTAGGAGGAGGAAATCTCAAGCTAAATTTAATTGGACATAATGACTTATGACATTATATTTAGCTTATGTTTTGATGATGACAAATATATACGAGTTAACTATACTTATACCTAATTGTTTTCATATATAGAGTAATTAACTATGATTATGAAATAAGTGCTTTAAAGTGTTTTTACTTCTGTTGTCCCATATTACATGAGATTTTAAAATATAATTTCTATACATCAAAGTTTTTTAATACTATTTTTCCTTATCTTAAATTGACTGTATATCTAAGAGTGTTCAGAGTATTATTTTTTATAACTTGGATATATGTATATTAACACTTAAACTAACCATTTTGTTCATAATACATCATTTAAGGTTATCCAAAGTAAAGATGAGAGTAAGCATGAAGAATAAAAAAGTTGAGGTTATCATTTACGTGCTACACTCATTATTGAAGAACATAAAGATAAAGAGAAGGATAATCCAAGAAGAGCTTAAAAAGATTGAAGACATTCATATAAGCTTGGATGCACCTTGAAAACCTTGGACTTTATAGGTATAATATCATTAGGCTAGAAATATTTATGTTAAATTATTGATTTAGATATTAAGTACTAGCTTAAGATGTTTTAAATCAAAACATGCATTTTAACTTATTAAGAGAAAGATTAAGATATAATTTTCTATAATCATGTTTTTCATCTTTGATCATATATATCTTACAAGTTTCAAAATATTTTGATTACCAACTTCATAAATTTTTCAAAGTTTTTCTATTTACTTAAAATGGAGTTAAGTTAAAAAAGTCATAAACACTTGAAGTCTAAGCTTTGAAAAGGCAATTCTGTAAAAAAAAATAGTTTTAACCTTTAGTCATATTCTTATCATATCTCTCACTACATATTTCAGTTCAATATAAAACATATCTCTTTTAAAAGTAGATTCCACCAGCTTTTCAGTAATAGTTTATTTATTCAAAATAGAGTTCTATTGAGAAAGATATAAACTTTAGAAGTTGAGTGTTAAGATACTGGTTCTGCACAACATTTAGTCTTGACCTTTGTCCACTCTTTTATTCATATATCAAAAGTTACATTGAATTTAAGTGTTAAACTTCTTTCACTGAAAACTAGACTTCAAGAGCTTTCTAATAATATATAATTGTCAAACTTGGAGTTGTATTGAGTGAGTTATAACATTATGAAATTATGTGCAATGATACCCTCTAAATCATGCGTGAAAACACCTTGGTCCATTGCTTGATTTGTCTTAAAATTGCCTTACCCTCCAAATCACACATGAAATGCCTCTGTATGCATGCGTGAAATAACCTCTAGAAGCCTTATTTTTATTGAATAAGTTTTATAGCCAAATCACATGTGAAGCACCTTGTGAAATGACCTCCAGGGCCTTATTTCTCATTCAAATAGCTTCTGTGTTCCAAAACACATGTGAAACACTTTGTTCCCTTCTGTGATTGCCATTTCTTATGTGATTTGTCAGTTTTTTAAGCAAGATATGTCATCTATACATGTGGAAGTCCAAAACAAACGTGAAGCACTTCCAAAACATACATGATATGTAACATTTGCTTGAGAAAACTCTAAAACACATGTGATTTAGCTCTGGTTGCATACAAGATTTATTACCAATGGCTATAATCAATATTTGTAACCTCCTCTTATATCCTCTCAATATAAAAAAGATTACTGTGTTACTACTACCTCACATCAATTACAATAAACAAATTTCAATTTAAAAGCTTTGACTGAAGACTTGTTTTGTAAAATCGATCAATTCATAACACAATCAGAGAAAAACACTGTGGAAGAAAATCATACATTCTTCAATTACATAGTGGACATAACCCACCGATATTCCTATCCTAATTGCATGCGTTTCAACAAAAAAATAAAATTGAAATTTGGCACGTGTGCCGTGGCGGGCGGTCCATGTGCCACGGTATATGGCACAAAGCTACACGCTTGCCCTTGCTATGTCGTGCGCTGCAGCATGTGTCACCATGCGCTGCAGCGCACCTATATGAATTTCTACTATCATTTTGACAGCAAAAATGATGAACTTCTGGCACGTGCTAATTTCTCATACGACATCCGATTGGAGTGATTCAAGTGCCCACGTGAAGCTTAGCTCGTATACTAATAATGAGATAGGTTTAGATATGATCTAATGGTTCAATCAAAATTTGAACACTCAGGTGCAAAAAGTCATTTTTTAAAAAAAAAAATTTATGTACCCAAGCGCTCAATTCTATCCCTTTCTCTTATTAGACCACACTAGGCCTTTAACTAAGTCCAAAAGGATCTAATACACCTGATTGACCTCAATTAATGACAATTATACTCAAATATCAAAATTTAACCCTTCTATAGCCAATTTTCACAATTCACTAATTTCACATACTTTGCCATTTCTTGGCAAAACTTAGCCCACTTGGCTATTTCTCAACTCATACATATACAATCATATTCACAATACAATCTTAGCCTTCAAATTACTCATTTCATCATCATTTATCCTTTAGCTTAAGATTCACCAACACAAACAACCATTTCACACATATACTCCAAATCATAGCCCCTTGTCTTAAACATCACATATATACATAATCGGGCTTGACTTTTACAAAATTGAAATTTAATACATGCATGCAACCTTATGGCAACTCATATACACTTATATATACAATCTCAGTTCAGTTCATTACACAAACCTAGAGTACACGGCTTCACTACTCAAGCCGATCTAAACTCTCTTCTCTTGCCCTTATCACTTCTAGTCCTGTAAATATGTAACCACGGGGTGAGATAAAAAATTTCAGTAATAGAATAACTTACTCCTATTGACTATCACATGCAATAATATGGAAGTAAATATAGCATATCATCAAAATCTCATAAAAAAGCATTTATATCATATCTCATTTCCTTTCTCAACTTTTCCTTAAGCATAAAGGATTCCATATTATCTTAAGATATTTCATCATATCACATAACATACTAGCATGATCTCTACCAACTAAACCTCAAAATCACCTCGACACGAGATCATAGGCTCATATTAGACCAATGTATACTCTCATTAGTCTTAAGCTTACCTGCAGTGGTAGAATCACCCAGCCAAAGATGTTCTAATGCATAATACGAACTATGGTTTCCCCCAATGCACACAATGGGGCGTCATTGACTCCAACATCGTGTCCTAAAGATATAAGGAGTCTCTCATCTCTAACACCGTGCCTCAATAGGCATTAAGGATATCTTCTTCAACACTGCATCTTTTAGGCACTAAGGATAATTATTTACAACATCACACCTTTACAGGTATTAAGGAAACTTTATCATATGGTCTTTGTTATCTCCTACACTCGGGTGAACTCCCACCCTTATGATTATGCTTTCCTGAACCATTGAAGGTTTTCATTTACCATATCACACTTTCTTGCACATTATATATATACAATTAACACTTTACCAAATACAATTTCAATGCTCATTTCAACCAAAAATTATTTCACATACAATAATCACTCAATGTTATAGAAGATGCTTGGTTTAAAAATCATTTTATGAACTACATAGCATACTAACATACAGTTATAATAAACATTTAAAGAAAGAAAGTTATTTAGTTACCTCAACCCTTCTATCACTAGAAAGGTTACCCATGGATTTCAACTTTCATGCAAGCCCATCCCAAGCTTCCTTTCTCTACTCACACGTCTAATATGTCAATTTGAACACATTTGGTACATTTTAGTCATTTGGTCTATTTTGACCAAAAACTCATTTTTACTACTTAGGGCTATATTTATCTGTAAACTCCTTTCCATTTATTCACTCTAAGTCCATGGATACCCAATTACTACTTTACATCACCTCAACTGGTCTTATTTCACTCAAAATAGATTTTTACACTAACTTTCTCTCTCTAAAGGCTAAAATTGAGCTTGCGAGTTCAAAGCTCTGTCGTTTAGCTCTAAACCAATCGCAAAGCTCTAATTTAACTTCCAAGAACCTTTTTATTACTATTGGGCAAGAATCAAACCTCTCAATTTTCACCAATTCAATTTTTCTATAACTCATTTTTAGAGATATTTATGTAGAATGGAAGGTAAGAGTGTTATATATAGCTTACCTGGCAAATTATCGATCTAAATCACCTTCCATCGCTCTAAACTAACTGGTCTTAGCTTCTCAACCCTTCTCCTCTCTCTATCTCGTGTATTTCTCAATTTCTCTCCTCTAAAATTTCATGACTTATGAAGGCAAATTATAGTCCATACGCCGCGGCGCATACAACACAAGCTATAGCGCGTGGAACAGTGAGATTTATTCTCACAACACGCACTTGCTTCAACCCAAAACACACTTCTATCACCCATATCTATTCATACAACACACAAATAAGTCAAAAAACTAATTAATCACCTGAATCTTTAATCCCACGCTAATTTTCACTTTACTCTTGATTAACCTCTAAATTTATGATTAAGAAATTTAGGATGTTATAATATGCAACATATGGTCATATGATATCTCTACCACTTATTTCACTCTATGAGCTATAAATATAATACTCAAAACTCATCTTAAGAAGAGATTAACCTCAAAAATCATCAAGCTATGAAACTTGTATTCATGTTCTCTTATTATACGAAAATCATTATTCTTAGGCTAATATTATTTATATCTTCATCATTTAAGTATTAGAGCTTCATTGTACTCATTATTACTCTTAGAGAGAGTTTCAACTTAGTAATTTACATACTCAAAACCATTGTAAAGGTGAGGGAGAGATTTTCTTTGTAATCAAGGGAGGTTGTTCTCTTGAAAAAACAAGCTTACTAGTAAAGTGAATTTCTATAAAGGCTCACAAGTGCGCAAACCAAACTTGTAGATTTACTAAGGCAGCAAGCACCCAATTAAGCTTGTGTTATAGTGGAGAAATCTCAAATGATTGCTTGAGCACTGGATGCAGGCTTAAGAAGTGAAGCCAAACTAGGATAAATAATAGTTTGCACTCTCTCTTCCCTTAACTATTTATATTTTTGACAACTTAGTTTATGCTATGTTTTAGTTTCCAAAATATAATTGATTTATTTATTTGCATTTATTTAAATGTTCACTTAGAGATTGTTTCAAACATTTTTACACATATTGAGCTTGCAAAAATAACTTTAGCATTATTGCACATAAAGTTTAGAACTCAAGTTTGCCTAAACTCTCCTTTGAACATAATTTTGCTTAAAAGGTTTTAAAACAATTGAAAATTCCTCAAACACCCAATTCACCCTCGTCTTGGGTGTGTTGCCATATCTAACAAACCTTTCTAACCAAAAAGTTAAATATCCACCATTGAAAGGTGATCTAAATTCGAATGTCTATCTTGATTAGAAACTTAAAATAGAGCAAATGTTTCAATCTAATGACATACGTAGTAAAAATGAGGTAAAAATTGCTACCCATCAATTTTCTAATAATGCACTAATATGGTAGGAAGATTTCTTATTGAAGCATTATAACGTCAATAAAAAGCCTTTAAAGTCTTAGGAAAAGCTTAAGAAGTACATGAGAAACAAGTAGGTGCTTTACTGCTACTACTACTATTGCAAGGAATTAAAAAGAAGGCTATAGTTGTTTAGCCAATGTTTAATGACTGTGAAGGAATATGTACATGAGCTTGATGAACTTAAGATGTGACCTAGAGTACATAAAGATAATGAAGCTTCCAAGACCCAAGTTTAGGCCTGCAATCAAAGACAAAATTATTGCTTACACCTTTATAGATAAGGAAGAGCTCATGGATAAAGCCATCAAAATTGAGAAAAGGTTGCAATAGAAAAAATCAAGACCTTCAAATTCTAATTATAGGAACTCAAAATCAACCTCCAAACTAAAGGATGCCAAGGCCTAACAAGAAGCTAAGCCTATGCCTAAGGCTAAGGAGAAATCTAAGTCTAAATATGATGATGAAGATGTATCAACGATTGAAACTTTGGTTACCATATGTTCTCTACAAGTACCACCTCATGTAGATAAAGAGCAAAAATTCAAGAAAAAGATAAGTTCAAACACTAGCTCTAATTCAAAGGAGATAGGATCCATGGCTAGTGTTTTCCTTAATAAAGAGCTAAAAGCTGGATCAACAAAGGAGGAAGAAAACTTGAATATTGAAAATTCTAACCTCCCTGAGGTTAAACCACAAATTAACTCTAATCTCATAATTATCTAAGGTGTTAAAGGGAATTTCACAAAAATTATTTCACAAGAATCCTAATTTACCATTTCAAATCCCATACATAAAATTGAAGGACTCTAAATCAGAGTTTTAAAAATAAAGCAGAAGCTTGGAAATCAATTGAGACCTAAATAATAATTTTTAGAACTCAAAAACCATTTTTTATGTAGAAAATGACACGTGCGATGTGGCTTACGGCTCATGCATCGTGGTGTGTCTTCTCTGTGCCATGCGTCGTGGTGTAAGGCACCATGCATTGTGGCGTATTGCATGAATTTTGACATATCAGTACTATCATTTGATATCACAGGAAGCGAACTCTCAACGCGTCCTAAATCTCCATCCGACATCCAATTGAGGTGGTTTCAGTGTTTACACGGAGCTTTCTCCTAGCTTTAGCTAATAGCATAGGCTTCACACTCAAATTCATTTTATATCAAAAGTTGTACACCAAAAACTATTTTAATATATTTTCACAAAATTTCCTAAATGGGGTGTCCCAACTCAAACACATGTGCCAATAGCTTACATCAACCCTTCAACCACACTCAACAGACTCTTATGGACTCATGTAATACACCACATGCAATCCAACACATATTTCACAAAATGACCACTCAACCTTAATTTTCACAAAACATAGAGGGGGAGGAAAAGTTGCACAAAAAACAACCATTTTATTCATATTTCTCAAAAATACATATGTTCCTACTTGCACAAGTATTTTAGCCCTATCCACAGGTTCACA
Organism: Prosopis cineraria; assembly: GCF_029017545.1. Lineage (NCBI taxonomy): Eukaryota > Viridiplantae > Streptophyta > Magnoliopsida > Fabales > Fabaceae > Prosopis > Prosopis cineraria. The sequence continues at coordinate 25,849,345 of NW_026555344.1, read as the reverse complement.
AAAAAACTCACTAACCCAAGGCACAAAATACATTAGTTAAACATATTATCATGCAAGTAGTACACCATTTATGATAATTAATCCTAGTTGGTAAAGGCATTAACAAATACACATGTAAATAACAAAAGGGAGGCATATAAAGGATTTACTCCACCAAACCTAAGCCTCAGTTTGTTTTCCCCGACTTGGATCCGATGAGCTATATCCTGAAAATATTGAGAATTGAGGGATGAGTATAACCAATCAGTAATCAAGTTTCACTTAACCCTTACAGTTACATATTAATTGTAAATAGATGCATTTAGGCACATAAACACACATATCACATAGTATTAAGCTATGGTTCACAAAACTAACAACCATGTGACTCGGCTTGCCACAAAATACTATATCATGTTGTTTTCAAAAACATAACTTAGGATCGCAACAATAACAACTATGTACCCTTAGTATACATCGGACCATAAAACTAATAAACATATGGCTGGACTTATATGCATTATCATATGCCTACCTTATATCCTCCTGTTACCTCTAATATGAAACTGGTGGCTATCACATGGCTACGTCCTTCACAAACTAACCAGCCTTTTACTTGTGAGGAGCTACCGGCTAGGGTTAACTTACTTATGTAATTTGATTTCCCCTAATACTAACAACCATGGGATATCGTACCCTTAATCTAGCCTTTTCATGAACCGATAAAGACTATTTAGGTTTGAGTCCCTTGTAGAACAAGTGGGATAGTCTCGAATTAACTATAGGTCAAGGGCTACCTCCCGATTCCAACGGTCAGTGCTAAGGCTAGTTCTTAATTTCAATGGTCACTGTCAATACCACATGGATTTCAACTAATATACTTTTCTTCCTAGGCAAACTCCCGCCAATGATCATGCTATGTACATTTCACATACAATATTTATTTTAATTATCTTTTCTCAACACATGAACTCACATAACACGATTGCTTTACCCTGTAACACATAGTTCATCACAATTCTCCACCCTTATTCATAAATCACAATTAATTTTATAAAACATCAAGGGTAGTAGAAATCTGTAACGTCCTAAAATTTTAAGACTCATATTTATTTTTTAAAAAATAAAATAAAATATCTATAATTATACTAAAATTAGAATAATTTGATAGAGGTCCAGAGTTTAAATTTTTCTAAGCAAAAGTTAGGTTTTATTTTATTTTTAACTATAAGAAAAATTACCAAAGTTGACCCGGGTTTTTGTGCTATAATAAAAAATGTTGGGCCCTTTATTGTAATTTTTCTCAAAGTGTTAGATCAGCAATTTAAAGACCAAAATTGACACAGAAATGCAAAAATAAGACAAGGAAAAGAACAAAGAATGCACGAGAGAGAGAGAGAGAGGAAGAAGAGATGAGAAAGAGAGAGAGTTAGGCTTGGATCTAGGAGGCTTTACAATTGTTGCGAGCTTGGCTACATAATAGATAAACTTCTTACTTCAATCCTCTTCCTTCCTTCTTGGTTTTCTTCAATTTTTGGAATAAAGAATTTCTAAATTTTAATCCCAAAAGCTTTATTCTTATAAGTTTTTATTTCTTTGGATCCTAGGGAGGATGTTTTAAGCTTCTATATAGTGATCTACTATTTTGAATGGATAATTGGATGAAAAGAGGTATTTTGGGCACAAATTAAACCCTGAGAGATTGGGTTTTGCTCCTCAATAGTTTAAGTCTATTGATTTAGTTATAATTTTACTATTTGAGCCTAATAAGATTTAAATTAAGGTTTGGTTTTCATTTTAAGGGCTAATGGTGAAAGTTGGTGACATTAAGTAAAGGTTTTTAATTGATTAAAAATTATATAAATTGAAAATTAGCCTAGTGAAGGCTAATAAATGGTTTTGGTGGTTAAGTAGTATTATATGAATGGTTGGTTTAATATATGGACTATTAGAATGGATTATGACTCATTGACCCAAGTTGTGTGGTATAAGTTATAGTCTCCATTAATGCTATTTGTCATGATAAGTGATGTGGATCACTTATATGTTGTAGGAAATTATTGGTGAAACTTATTGAGAAGTTAAGAAACAAGCCAAGTCCTATTTTATACAAAAGGAACCCTTTTAATGCCAAAAGGTTGAGGTAACAGGGGAATTTATATTTTTTATTACTTTATTTTGGCTATTTTTGAATAAATATTACAAGCTATCATGCATTACATGTTTTAAAAGATTAAATGTGCTTTATAAGGGGTTATGGGGTACTACTTTAATTATAGTACAAATATATTTTCTAATTGTTTAACAACAATGTTTTTATGGAAACGAGATTTGCTTGCATGTATTGTAATCATAAAGAATAGAAGTTGCACTTAAGGAAGTGTAACTAAGTAAGGTACCTTAGATAGGCTAAGGAACCGTTTAAGGGAGATTTATAAATGTTATACGACCTTAGAATGTTGAAGTAGTCAATACTCGAGAAAGGTAGACACGAGTAAAAGGCATGATCTCGGTGAGAGTTCACCAATGAGAAGGTGTGGACTTTTGATATTCTATGGCATACTACCAGTACTCAGTGTTGCCATACATACTGTGGGCTCAGTGCACTAAAGTGGTTAGTGTATTGAGTGTTTGACACCTCTCAGTCGGGGAGAGAATCTGACATATGAAGTGTGAGGTTGAGTACCTAGGCCAAGGTAGCCCTCACATAGAAAGTAAGTTGGGCTAGCTTTAGGAGGGAGTTAGCTTCGACTGCTCAGGATTCACGTTGAAGGGGCATAGGCGGTTCGATGGATTAGATCATACCTTAGATTATATTTTTTGTCTGTAGAGGTATGAGTGGGTATAAGGTTTACCTACGGGTTAAAGAGTGCCAGGGGGCATTTTGTTGGTCATGAAAGGCCATACCGGCCTATGTCATGCATTTATGCATTTTAAATTGCTAAATATATACTATGTTAAATTTATTATTCGTTTATTCAATTATGGCTTACTTTGTAATAATCAATTTAGATTTCTCTATTACTAAAACTGTAGTTGTCTCATCCCTTTCTTTTTAATATTTTCAGGTCCAAGTGAAGGAACCAGTGAAGGATGGGGAAAGGAGCAGAGCTAGAGGTTATTTGTGAATTGTAAAGAACTGCAACCCCTTTCTTTAGAGCAAATCTATTATAATGTATTCAGAATTAGGGTGCCAGTAGGATATAATTATGTATATGTGTGTGTGTATGTGTGAATTGTATGGCTTGTGTATGAATTTTTATTTGCTTATAGACTTATGGCTAGGAAACTTGGCTATAGTGTGTGATTTTGATAGATCTATTTAGTAGACCAAGTTTTTACTACAAGAAAATATTTATTATATCTTGTGGAATGCAAAGTGATTGCATTGTAAATGGTGTGCTATGGGCAAACATACACCTTGGATAAAGAGAGTGGGTGCGTGGGCCCCACAGAGATCTCTGAGCCAAGTGAAAATTTTTAGCATGTGTATTTATATATGTATATGATATTTGAAATAGTTTTTGGGCACTCTTGTGTGATTTATGCATTTTGGGGGGTTTAGGGTCTATTTTAGGAAATGGCACCTAAATGGTCAAATTTTAGTATAAAAGATTTTTCTATCAGTTAAAGTTCTATCAGGTGTTTTTAGTCCTATTTGACATGTCCAAAGTGTTCCCACAAGTTTGTAACTATTAGGATGAGATTTGGATAATTTTGAAAATAGTTTTTACTAAAAAACTGCACTTTTGCATCTAGGTGTCCAAGTCTTAATCCAACCGTTGGATTTCTCTAAAATTTAGGTCACAAGTAAAACGTTTTATAAGCATTGTGTGGCCTTTGGAATCATGTTGATCGAATATCAGATGGAGAAATAGCAAAAGTGCTGTCATGACAGCATCAATGATGATGTTGCAACATGCATGAAATTCAATCCGTCTGTTGGATCTTTTCAAAATTTGGTATGCTAAGAGTACTCTTTAAAAGTGACATGTGAGCTATGGAATTACTTTGATCGGAGGTTGCACGATGAAATTGTGCACTCCAAAAGTTAGTATGGAGATGCTGTCATGACAGCTTTTTAGCTGTCATAATAGCAAAAATGACCAAACTTGTAACATATCTAATTTTTAATTCGACCGTTTGAATTTTTTTGAAATTTTGGTACACTTATAGTACCCTTTGAATGTGACGTGTGAGCTTGAAAATTACTTCAATCGGGGATCGAATGACAGAACGGAGCCTCCCGAAAGTTGGCCCGGGAGGGCTATCATGACAGCATCTTTTTATTCCACTTTCATCTAGCTTGCTTCCATGCACTATAGGTAGAACCTATAAATTTTTTTAAAGGTTTTAAATGATTTATTTCTTAATTTGGTTAGAGGATCAACTCCTTAACTACACTTAGTTTATTTGAATTATATGATTTTTGGATAACACTCGGGGCGAGTGTTACAAAATCAAAGTTCTCTTTCAAAAGAAACCATTTCACAATCACACACTAGCCAACATGCATCATCAATTTAACCATAAATCACATTTCAAAATGCAATTAATATACAACTATAAAAATTAAGTTTCCCCCAGTTACCTCAAACCTTTGAGAGGTCAAAGGTTTATCCCTCACTATATCAACTTATCAAGCTTCAACAAGCTTGAAAGGTGCTAAGATGAACCTCTCTATAACCAAATCACAAGGATAACATCGTTATCTAGCTCTTGAACATAAAACTCCATAAATACTATTTTACCAACTCATAACCACTACCCATTCGTACCCAATAGGCTCATTAGATTCTATTAATGCACATTATCATTTATAACACCTTAAACCATCATTAATGCACATTAATCTCTCTCAACTACCTCATAAATACCAATTTTCGGACATTCAATGTTCCCATAGACCAACTAATTGCAAAATCATCGATGTGGTGTTCCAATACATTAAATCACTCTCATTAATCTCATTTTAACCAATAGAATTGAATCCATACTCTTATGGATCGAAAGTCCATCTCCCAACTCAAACCCTACCATAAATAATCATAAATGAGGGATAGAAAGGAAGGAGAAAGAACCATGATCTTACCTTGGGTATTTAGGAGCTCCAATCTATCAACAATGGGACCAAAAGTTGTGCTCTAGCAGAGCTAAAACTAAACTCTTCATTTTCCTCCTCTTTCTCTCTTTTGTTTTCACATAGAGACGAATCAATATATCTAATTTTTGACTGTGTGCTATGGCGCATGATGCCCTCTGCCGTGGCGCATGACACAGAGGAGCCCTTTATGTTTAAATTGTGTTCGTGTACTGCGACGGACCAACCATGCACCGCGGCATGTAGCACAGAACACAACTCTTCACTTTTTCATCCTCCTTCCTTACTCGAGTGACTCACCATCGATCTGGATCCACTTCTAGAGCTGAAATCATATCAATTATGCCAAGTTAAGCCCTTCTGACCACACACCTCATTAACCCACTAACTACCCTAATTAAGTTAATAAATTAGGGTTAAAACTTTCCAAATGTTACAAAAATTATGGAAATAAATGTTTAGATGAATCTCTTCTTGTTCCAAGCACCATAATTGTGGATGAAGAAAATCCCCTTGAACATGAAGAGAAAAGTGAACATATAAGTGAGAGTAACTTGAGTGAAAATATTTAAGAGGGTGCATGAGTTAAAAAGAGAAAAAGGAGAGAGTTAAAAAGAGGGAGAGAAAAATAAAGAAAAAGGAGCAAAAATTTGAAAAGGAATAAAAGGGAGAGGTTGAGAAAGTTTTATCCACTAAAATTCTTAATCATTCTCCATTACAGGGATTTGATGATGCATTAATGGAAGTAGATAATAAATATGCAAGCTCACCATTTGAAGATCCTCAAGAGTTAAGGAAAACTCTTCTTCAAGAGGTGAAGAATGATGTGCTCATGTATGGCAACCTAGCTGGTATGCAAAATAACATCCTAGGTAACATCCAAGATGGTATCTTACATAGTAATCAAGTTCTAGATGATAGTATATGTGGCAATAAACTCCTAGGTGGCATGCCATTTGTTATGAAACATTATTTACACATTTTATCCACTCATTTAAAACTCATTTTATCTATTATATTTCCCACTTTGGTGCATTCATGGTCTTAAAAGCTAGAAAATAGCCTAAGGGGCAAAGTTATGTACTAGGGGTATTTTAGTCTACAAAGTTGACCTTTGAGAAAATGTACAAAAAATAGTTAAAATGTGTTTTGATGCCTAGGAGAATGAATATAAAATTATATTTTAAAAATGTAATATGGTTTGGGAGATATTAATTAAAAATCATAAAATTAGGATAGTTCACTTTGTTGACCTAATTAGGGTTTTGTGCATGTATGTGTGCATTGGTTTTCACATGAGGTAGCCCTTGAATTTCATTTTATTATTTATTTCCCATATAAATAATAAATTTTATTTTTCTAAATATGAAATATTATGACACATGCATTTATTTGATTAATTTTGCTCATTATGTGACATAGGTGACACATGTGAACTTGGACTTATATCAATTAGTCAAGAAAGTGCAAAAGGGGCATTTTAGGTATATGTGGCATGCTAATTGGCTTATGGATGGGATAGATCAGATTTCCTAAGTGCAAAACATAGAATATTCATATGAGTATAGGAATTATCACCCAACAATGAGAAGGTGCTACCAAAGGGCATGTGCACATAGTGTGAAGCTCTCCTTTCATTTTAATTTTATTTTTGAATTATTTTTAATGCCCAATCTAATGAGGAAACACACCATTCAGCTTATTTTCATCAAAATTTTCATATTCAAATACTCATTCATTCACCACATTTCACTTTTTTTCATCTTTTCTCTCTAGTTCATCTTGTTATTTTTCTCTATTATTCTTTATTTTCCAGCACCCTAACCTTTACTTTTAGCCATTAAACCTCCATAAAACCTTGTTTGTCCCTTCACTTCCATTCTTATAAGGATCTAAGTTCATCTTCCTCATCCAAGCTTACTATGGAGTTCAACTACTTGGAGAAGCTCTTTGTCTTCTTAAAGATGAAGATGATTGGCCAAGTTTCTTGGTGAGATCCTAGAGAGATGAAGATAGAGGATGAATCTAGATATTTATTTGGCTAAGTTTATTTTGTTTCCTATTCTCTTCTCATTTTACTTAATGATTGGATGTCTTAATCTAGAATTTGATATTTTGGCTTGTAAATTGTAATATGAATTTGATCTTGATGTAAAGAGAAGAGGATTTTGAGGTTAAATTCTTTCTTTGGCTAGCATGGAAAATTTTGGCCTCTTCATGTTAGACACATAATCTTGTATTTTTTATTTAGTTAAATACATGTTTGATGTTATATGATCTTGTGATGTTAATGCTTGTGTTGTTGAGTAGCTTGACATAATCTTGTGGTTGCTCACTTCTTGCTTTAGCCATGGCATTTAAGGGGATAGTTTGAATGATTTACTTGGCACTAATCTTTTTACCAATTGATTAAATAAATTAAGGACTTTAATCTAAGACTTAGGGAATTTAGCTAATTAGACTAATTAGCTTAGGATAATCTTCTTAGGTCAAAACAGCTTTGGTCAAGAGGGAAGAAAAGCTAAATTTAGCCTAATCACAAGAGGATAATGAATCAAAAATCAACTAATTTTCAAGGTTCCACATTCTTAAAAGGAAAGTCTATACCATTCACCTTAGTTAGCATTTTTAATTACTTGTTAAGTAGGTAATTAGGTAATCAACTTTCACAACATTGAATCCCTTATTCCATTAGATAGCTTTTAATTGAACTCAAACCATTCCTTAGGAGATGACTTAGGTTGGCCCAATATTACATTAGGGTTAATTCTAGTTTTTATTGTGAGGGTTAAGCGATATTGGGTCATGTGTCTTGATGATTACAAAACTAAGAGAAGAGGCATTTGTTATGTGTATAGATATAAAAATATGGATGAAGACAAAACCTCAAGAGCATGAAGAATCAAGAGAAGATGAAGATGGTTAGCATAAGTTATTTTAAATTCTCTTAGATTTAATGTGAAAATTTTAAGAACTTAATCACTTTTCATAATCATTAAAATGAATCCATCATGTGTCTCATTTATATGCATTAAGACTCATCTAAGTGCATTAAAGCTTGCAAGTAATGTCTTTTTAGCATGTTAAAATTCATTATGGCTAATTGCAGTATGAGGTGTAGAATCACGAGTGATTCTACAAGTCACTCATGAGAAACTGCAAGATAGGCTCACTAACTAATGAATCACGTAGGAGTCAGGAAGCGGTTCATACATGATTTATCACTTGTATTATGTGATGCCTTAAGCTTTGCTTCTGCATGCAAAATCATGCATGAGAGTCGTTATTGTCTATACAAGTTTTAGCGACTGTGCTTCATTACATTATGTCAAAGTGCTGTTTCATGCTTGAGATCTTATGGTAGCCACACATGATTTGTCAATTGTTACACAATCACATTTTGCTATATTGAGTCTTAAGTCATCTCAAGCTAAGTTAAAATTATTTAATTGAATAATCCAAGATTCATGAATCCATATCTCTTAATTATGTAAAATCTTGTTTGAGTCATGTATAATTTCACACGTGAAAATGAACCCAAACTAGCTTGTGCATTATTAGTTTCTATTTCACATGTGAGTAAATATGTGATCCATGCATGATTTGTCATCCTGTATAGACTAAGTCAAGATATGGTTATTTCACAGGTGATAGCCTTTTGGTTACACTCGAGTTTTGTACACCAATATTGACTTTGGCATTCTACCAGCCATTTCACATGTGAGAGCAAAGAGGTGCCACACATGATTTTTCACATAGAACTGATAATAGTCTCTTATATGCAAAACCACGCGTGAAAGTTGAAAGTTCACTCACAAGTTTTAGCACACAGAATTGAATGCTTTTTATAAGTGCAAAACCATGTATGACAGCTCATGTAGTTCATGCATAATTTGTCACATATACATATCTGGAACAAGCCAAATGTAATTTCAAACATTATTCTTCTAGTCACTCATAAAAAATTGCACTAACAGATAGAAACACTGCTCCAATGGTCTATCAACTACCAAAACTATATATGTGACTCATTTCAAGCTAAAATAGAAAATAATGATCTTTAAGCAAACTAATCTTCATTTGAGCATTTGAAAAGCTTTCAAATTTTGCTTAAACATCTTACATTCATTCATTATTCTTGAAAAGAATTGTGAAAAAGCTCTCATAAGTTCATAAGCTTTCAATTGCAATTTCATCTACTCTTTAAGAGAGTTTTCAGTGAAAGTTTATTTTATTACTCAAAAATCTTAAGAATGTATTTTTCAAATGTTTGTGATAACTTGTTAGGTTATAGCAAGGTTTGTTAAGTAATTCAAGACAAGTTAGATTTTGAGAGTTATACTGTGGTGGCAAGCACCCATTGAAGCTTGCGAACTTAGCTGAAAATCTCAATTGTGATCTTAAGGACTGGACGTAGGCCAAGTTTGGGGCTGAACCAATATAAATCTTGAGTGTCTCATCTTCTTTCTTCACATTAAAGTTTTTCACTCTTTTTAAATTTTCAAAAGTTTTTAAGTGTCAACCAATTCACCCCTCTTAGGTACCAACCTATCCTAACAAGTGACAAACTCTATCACATGTCACTGATTTATCTTTAGCTAATTCATCTAAGTAGAGGAAAGTCCAAGTAAAGATATTTATATTTAAGATACTATAGTACATAGTGGGAGATCAAATCAATACATTAAAGGCCCAATACATAAGCATATGCTTAGAGGAAGTAAATTAGGGCATAATCTTGCAGACCTTTCTTTATTTAGTACATGTGATTTGAGGACAAATCCTCTTTAGGAGGGAGGGAACGATAGGAATCAAGGAACAAGTCAAAATGCAACATTTAGTATCTTTGATTCATTATAGAGTATTGAAGAATCAATGACTAGATCTAGGGCCAACAGGATGAAAGAAGGTCTAAATTCATTAATTAAAGATGTTCTACATGAATAAGGAGTCCTAAAGACAAATGAAATCCTAGAAAATCTAAAAAAGACTTTTAACATCTGGGGCCTAACCCAAGATATTCAAGTCCATAAGTCTAATTAGTTTAATTATTATTATTTTATTAAATTTAAAAAATTAGTTTCCTTTATTTTATTTTAAATTTAAGTTTTGGAAAATTACTTTATTTTGTTTTAATTCAAATAAGGTTAAAATATATGATCTATCCATTTTGAATTCTAGATTAACTAGGATTGTATCATTTAGGTTTTTAGAAGTATATTTAAATAGTTAAGCCATTTGTATTTTTTTAATAATGTATTTGAATTTATGAATTGAATTTTTTAATTGTGAGACTATTTTGATTAGAGTTGTTCTCTGTGAGGTAACGCATCATGAGATTTTGGATTATTGTGAACTATTGTTTAGTTGCCCCGTCTCATTAATCCACACTGTTCCACATAGGACCCAGTGATACTTAGCATCTTGCTCAACCCATGCCATACTTGCAGGTTAATAACAATATTAAGCATATGTAATTAATAATAGATGCTAGTCATTATGTGTAACTCTTTGTATTGGCCACACCACAGGGATTTTTCATTACGTCCTTATCACTTGGGTGATCTTCTCATTCATTCATGATCATGCAATTTCATACATATGCAAAGGCACACCTATAACTTTCTCAAATTAAACTCAATAAAATCTTAAACTTACTCTACTGTATTCATCACATGCTCATTATCAAGCTTCTTAACTCATACTCATGCAATCACACATCACATAACATTACCAATCATAACTTCAATTCAACATGCTCAAGAATCATAACTCATGGCATTAACTCAACCATGCAAGTCAATGAGTCATCATGCTCAATTCATTGTCATATAATTCATGCCATAAACATACTATCTCATAAATTGCAAATATAATTATATACTAAAATTAAGCTCCCAGTTACCCCAACCCTTGGGCTATTGCCCCAAGAGTATAGTTTGGATTTTTAAGGGAGCTTCCTACAATAATAAGCTCCTATAACAGTCAATTTACAATGCACGATTAGCAAACAACACTAATGTCAATCATCATTAATTAACCTTTAATCACAATCAAGGATTAATACCCTCATTAAGCATGATTAACTAAAATCAACCTCAATTCTCACTTCCATTACTTATTTAATCTCAAACAGGCTTAATAAATACTACCAACCAACTTTATTAACTTAATCTAGGTTGAATAGCATTAGGGTAACTTGCCCATCGTTAATGACATTAACCACTACTATTATCTTAAACTAATAATTATAATCTGAAATAATCCTTATTAGACTAGATTAAAGTCATTAGAGAAGGTAGAACTCAACTACAAATTTGGGTCCTCCATCTCACCTCCTAAAAACTTACAAGAAATGCATGAAAGAGAGAGTAGAAGGAAAAGGGAACCTTACTCAAGGGTTTGCTAGCTCCAAACAAGCCTTTCTTGATTGAAAATGCAAGCCTTGGTAAGGCCTCTAATTTCTCTCTTCAACGCTCTCTCAAAAACCTCTCTTTTCATTCAATTTCACAATGCAAGTTTGGATTTTCAAATCCATTGCATTAGCCATGGCACACTGTGCCTTCCGCCATAATGGATGACTCAATCTAGTAACTGTACTTAAGCCCATCACTTTGGGCCCAAATTAGCTCAATTACTCCTTAACCCCTGTTCTAAGATCCATATAAGGTCCAATAGACCCAAAGGGTCATCCAAACACCCCAATCAACTCTCAATTACCATGATTACATAATTAAACTCCTCAATTAATCTAGTTAACTCTCAAAATAAATTTGGAGATGTTACAATCCTTAACCCATTTTTTAATATCATAGACAAATAATTTAGAATTTTCAAAATAACATAGAGATATTTTAGTCAAGTATAAGTTTCTTTCTTCTCTTCCCTCCAAAAAATACCAATTTGGAGCAGAATTCCAAAACTTCTCAACCAGTCTATTTTTACATGAGTTTTGGAACCTAAGTAAAAAATCATTTTTAACATATGTAAATCGTCTTTCTGTATTAGAGGAAGCTGCTTTTTCTTTATGCAAATATAAAGTAAATGAAATATTCCTTCACGACGATCCTAATTGGTTCTTTAGTCTTCCATAGTTTAGTATATTGGGAGGTGTAATGTTTATTGTTTTTTTTGGTCTTAGTACCTTTTACTGATATGAGCCCCACAAGTTTTTCGAAATCAGTATAATTTTACATTATTAGGAAACTTAATTTGGTTGTTGCAAGTTTGTTGATTACTAGACATTTATCCAATTAATTTTGCATTGTTGGGAAACTTATATCGGTTCTTGCAAGTTAGGTGATCATTGGATATTTATCTAGTTAAGTTTACATTTAATTTTCTATCTCTGCACAAATGAGTTATGCTTCATAGGATAAATAAATAAATAAATAAAACAATCGCTTATAAACAGACTTTGGATTTTATCTAGGATAAATTAATGCTATGTTAGTAGGAACTTTTGCATTTCTTCCATAAAAGTATTTAGCTAGGTGAAACAACACTATCAGCTTATATTTTAGTGTAGTATATGTTAGTTACTGATTGTATTACATTATTGACGAAGAAATTTAATGTTATTTTTATGAATTGCAACCTGGAAGATGAAATGCATAATCCTGTTCCTTTACATCTAGAACCTGCAGCTCTTCCAAGACAGATATTGTGTAGTTTCCCTATGAGGATAACATATGACAAGAACATTATTGAGAAGAACTTGCATAAAATTTTCAGATCTTGACAAGTGGATTAAAATTGTTAACAAGTATCTTGAAATGCAGGCAGGACTATGGCATGGTGTGTTGACTCCTTCTATAAAGCTTCGATACACACCAAATATGTTGGAATTATGGATCTGCCCTTAATAGGAATTGGATTATTATGTCAAAGCAATCAGTGGATCTAACATTATTGTGGTAATAATGAGTTAACTAAAATCATGAATTAATGCGATATTAATTTCTAATTGAATTTCAAAATGAGAAATATTCCTTTGCAATAATGGTGATTATTCTAATGAGTTTATTCTCTCCATAATAAGGTGAATTAATATTGATCAGATTTTCCTTTTCTGTAATGGCCTCCCCTCACTATAAATATAGACAAGTGGCTGAAGGAAGAACACACCCTAAAACAAACAGTTCTCTCTCAATGTTCATTCTTCCTCTCCCTCTGTTTTCTCTCTTCAATGCATCTGCTGTACATCTTAGTTTAAACTCTAATAGTCTAAACTCATGTGGATAGTCAGGTAAATTCTACTATGCCTAGATCTAGTAAGACTCTAATCCAGCTCCCTTATTTCATTTATTATTCATTTAATATTCCTTCAGTGTCATCAAAGTCGTATTGTTTCTCTGGCTGTGGTTACAGGCATACTGATAAAAATTTACTTTTATCATTGCTCTATTTTTTTATTATTTTATGCTTCAATGTGCATCATCCATAAACTCCCTTTCCCTAGCCTTTTGTTGATCAAGGAGCTTCCTTACCTTGATTTAAGACTTGGCTAGTTTATCAACATGCTTTTTTTTCATCTGTACTAGTATTGAACTGTTCATATTGCCCTTTACATGCTGTCATTATTTTTCTCTAGCTTTTGTTATATTCTTTTCTAGACTTTTTGTTTCTTTTTGAGTGTTCTGGATCTCTACATGTGATGAGTCTTATTGCATAAGGACTTTCTCTTCTTCCTCCCAATATTCTTGTGAGTCAAAAGCGTTTTTTTTTTTGGGAGCATCTAAAACCTCTGTTGAAGTTGTTATTGAGAACACGCATAAGAGAAATTTTTCTAAATTTTAGGTTTTTGCAATATAGGTTTTTAGCTTGCAAAATTATTAAAAATAAGATATTTTAATGGGTTGAATTTAAAAATAATAGAAGTGTGGTTTAAAATTGTTAATTAATTTTGCTTACTCCTTCCTTTTCCGTTTTATGAATTTATCTATATTTTAAATTTTCAATTCCCTTTATCATTTTTTTTAGAATTCAAACTCATTAAATACTTTCTCCTCTCCATTTCCCTTACATAATATAATATGAGGCATATTCCTATAAATCATATCAACGTATGGACCAAAAAAAATCTAGTTAATTAGTTGTATGATATTGTTATATTATATTTTCTCTCCTACATTATTATATCATTTGAGAAAATTATATATAGGTCCTATATAAAAGATTTATTTACAAATAAGTCCCGCAAAATTTAAAAAATACAACCACATCTTTTACGATCTAGACAAAAATTAGAATTTTAGTGGAATAGACTTTATACCCCTACTTAATAAAATGTGAAAAAGTCTCAAAAATTCTCATTGACTCAAATTTTGAAAATTTTCTTTAGATAAAAGCAAAATTCATTGGCAAAAATGCAAATGAAACATTTTTTTTGTTTTATTTTCAGGACAACCATATTTTGGGGTTAAGAATTTTGGCGTGATGTGGAGTAGTTAAGAGAAATTAATTTATTCTAAATAATAAGTTAAAATAAGTGGGGGAGACATTAAAATGATTGGCATAACTTTTTTTTTTTACCTTCATAGTCTAAACTATCATGAATGATTGTATGTAACTTTGAAAAGGGAAGACATAAATCATCATCGTTCCTCCTAGCCTTCTTTGAAAAACTCTATATAACATTTCCTCCACCTCACTCTCAGGTGATTTACTATTCTAACAGTTTTTGTGCTTGCTAGGGTTTTAGCTATAGAACCTAGCTTCCAAAGGAAGCAACCATTAGATCGTGCTCGAGGAATCTAGAAGGGGTAGTGAATAAGCAAAAAAGGCTAAGGCATCCAGCTTTGAATTCTCTGATTCAATGCCCTTGGAAAGTAAAGTGATGGCTGCTGGGATATTGGGGAATATAGAAGACAAGCTTTTTTCAATGAATAGAAAAGAAACAAATGAATAGAAAGTAAGACATTAAAACTAATGAAGGTGCATCAAACACTACAATGGTGCCACCTTTATCTTACAAAGTATCACTCACGGGCTTTAATGGAGTTGCCAATTGGGATGTGGTAATGGAAGTTGACTACCTCATGCAAGAAGGGGATGGTATTCTATGGAAACTTCCAAAACCCATAAAAGAGATGAAAGAACTTATGAAGATTTATCCAATAGTCTTGATGATCGAAGAGGAACTACAAGACTAGAGCAAGCCATGGAATCAAGCACTAGTACTCACAGTGCTTGGAAAGTGTCTTCATATAAGTGATCTTAAGAAGTGGCATACTAGAATTTGAACTTTTGATTTATATAATAACTATTATGTAGTGAGATTTACAAACTTAGAACAAATTAAGGCTTAATACTGTAAGTTTTTTTTGAAGGGTCATGGGTTATCATGCAGCACTGCATTTTAGTCCAATGATGGTCTCCTTATTTTGACCTTTTTAATAATTCCTTGTAAAGGCTTATTGTCTGGGTAAGAATGCCAAATATTGCCATGCATTGCTATTGAATCCTGGTTTTGATGATCACAAAATGAGAGAAGTTTTGTGTTCACAGGTTTAATAATTAAGAAACAATGGCTTGCAAGGGAATTGCTTATCTTTGCTTTGAAATTCTGACTCTCGTGTCTCATTCCCAAAGATATCCTTATTCTTGTGTCATATAGGGATTGATAATCCGATGTAACCTATCATATAATTATATCACATCTTTTTTATCATGTGATATTTCAATTAAGTGTGAGACTTGGAATTGTCATTCTCCTTTACCTAACCATTACTTTTTCGGTCTTTAAGTTGACTAACTATAATAATGAAAAAAATACATTTTTTCAATTCTCTTTATTAAAGGGCCCAAAAATATCTCTCAATTAATGTGAGGGATAAATTTTATATTTACCACTCATATTTCTCTACATGAATATCACTAAATTCAATCATAGCATTTATGATCACCCAATTAAAGGTGACTTTTAACTAGGTCAAAGTTCAATAGTCAACATGTTGGAATTCATGATGATCTCAGGTCAAAAGGCTTAGTGATATGGTTATGTATGAGATAAGCTTATGACTTATACCATGCAAATTTCTTATAGCAGGTTAGTCCAGAACCAAGAACCCTTGCAAGTGCCTACGACTTGATTTATATCTCTATAATTAATCAAAGTCATACTAGTATTGTTTCCTCTATCATCCCTCATAGATGACCGACTAGGGATATTTAGGACAATCACTATAGTTTGTCTAAAAATATAGTTATCATAATGAACATGCAATTAACATGATGACAAAAGAAAAATATGTTAAATAACAATGTTTATAGTATAATGATTGGCCCTAGGGCACAATTTCTAATAGTAGATGGTCTTACCTTCCCCACTTTGATTAAAGAAATTGTCAGTAAATATGATATTTATATTCTTTGTCTTATGGAGGCTCATGTTAGTAGTAATCGATTTGATTAGATGGTTAAAAACTTGGATTTACTAATTGGATTCATGTGGAGGCCTCGAGGTATGCTAGAGGTATTCAGGTATCTTAAAATTTCCATATCACCAAGGTTGATTATTTGCTCTCTTCTACTCAATTACTCCATTGCAAAGTCTCTAATTTATTTATGAAAGAAACTTCTCTTGTATCATTCATATATTGGGAGATGAGTCAGTTGGGTACGTGTCATTTATGGGACACCATTACAGATATCTCTCGTACCATCAATAAATCTTGGCTTTTACTTAAGGATTTTAACACCTTCCTAAGATCTTCCAATAAATTTGGTGGTACAACTCTTAATTGGCTCTAAATGAAAGATTTTTTAGAATTTGTTTTTAATTCACATCTTCACAAACTAGAGGGGGTAGAAGATGCCTTAACGGGGAACACAATTATGCAAAGGAGAGATTGGATTGGGCTCTAGGCAATGTTTCTTAGGAAGAGAATTTTACCTCTATGAAAGTGTTCTATCATCTCCATTTTAAATCAAATCATCGAATTCTGGTAGTGTCTAAAAGGGTTATAAGACTAAAAACCAACACAAGATTAAGGCCTTCAAATACTAAGCCATGATTATTGGAGAAAGATTTACATGATTTGGTAAAGCAAGCCTAAGATAGTGCCTCTTGATTGGAAGGGGTTGAGAATTTTACTTCAAATGCTACTATTTAGAATGACACTATTGTTAGAAGCATACCTTATAAGAAAAGAAAAGTGCTTCACCGCCTTAAAGGTATTGATAAAGCTTGCGGTATTAATGACAAAAATAGGTTACAGTATGTAGAGAAAAAGTTGTGGCAAGAATTCTTTAAACTTTTGATGTAGGAGGAACCCATATAGTTTCAAAAGTCTATATGCAAGTGGTTACAATACGATGATAAGAATTCTTCTTTCTTTCATATAATGACCAAGATTAGGAGGAAAGAGAAAAATATTGATGGTTTGCTCAATAAGAGTGATGAATGGGTATACGATTAAGGTTGTTTGAAAGATATGGCTATAGAGTTCTTAAAAAATCTATACAATAGTGAACAGGGTCAAGGTGGTGATTGTTGCCTAATTGCTAACTTTTTGAGAATCTCCTTAGCTGATTTGTCAATTATATAGTATGAGATTACTATAACTGAAGTAAAAAATGTTGTCTTTTCTATGAATGTGTTAAAGGCCTCAGGATTGGATGGTTTACGGGTATGTTTCTTCTAGTCTCAATGGAATGGGGGACAAAGTGTATGAGTTAGTTAATAACATTTTTGCCAATCCTAGCTCCATTGCAAGTATCAATTAGACAAATATTGTGCTTATACTAAAAGTGGATCATTCAAAGAGAATGAAAGATTTCTATCCTATCTCTTTATGCAATGTGAGTTTAAACGCTATGACCAAGATTATTACAAACAGGTTGAGAACTTACCTAAATGGCCTAATTAAGAAAAATCAACGTAGTTTCATAGTAGGAAGATAGAATTGTGACAATATCATCCTAGATAGTACAAGAGGCAATTCACACTATGAACTTAAAGAGGAAGGGCAAAGGCTTTATTGCTTTAAAAGTTGATATAAAGAAGGCTTACGATCATTTGGGATGGAATTTTATTGAGGAGCCCTTATTGTCTTAGGGTTTTAATCTCCATCTTGTGGAAGTGATTATGTCTAGGATTCATATGACTAAGGTGAAAATCACTTAGAATGGTGAGGAAACCTAACTATTTCAACCCATAAGAGGTCTGTGACAAGGGGATCCACTAAGCCCCTATCTCTTTGTGCTCTACATGGAGAGACTTGTACATGTTATAACTCAATTGTACAACCATAAGCAATAGAACTTGCTCAAGTTATCCAAGAATTTCCCTACCCTATGTCATTTGTTCTTTGTAAATGATCTAATGCTTTTTACTGAGGCTTCAATCCAGCATATGGAAGTGATTAAAGAGGCTACAAGATTTTTTTGTAAGGCTTCAGGTTACAGAATTAATCTTGCTAAGTCCAAGCTATTTGTATCTTCCAACATTGGCATCCATAGAGCTTTGCAATATAGTAACATTTTAGGCATGGATTTGACACCAAACCTTAGTAAATATCTTGATATTCCACTTGTCTAAAAATAGGTGACCAAAGCAACCTTTGTGCTTTTAATCACTAAGGTATAGCAATGACTATCAAAGTAGAAAGGGCGTAATTTGAATATGGCTAGCAAGTCAGTACTTATAATATTGGTTATTTCTACTATTCCTAGCTATAATATGCAATCGTCCCTTTTGCCTAGCACTTTGGATGAGATTGAAATGTTAAGTCCTTCTTCTCTGTGGAATGAGCACTTTGATCAGAAGAAACTTCAATTGGTTTCTTGCACCATTATGGTAGGACATGGCTAAGAAACTAAAGGATTATAGTGGCCTAAGTTTCAATGATCTTAGAACACAAAATAAGCACTTTGATCATAAGAAACTTCAATTGGTTTCTTGCACCATTATGGTAGGACATGGCTAAGAAACTAAAGGATTATAGTGGCCTAAGTTTCAATGATCTTAGAACACAAAATGAGGCCTTTATCCTCAAGTACTATTGGGGGCTTGTCAAGAAAACTTTGGCTCTTTAGGTTAGATGTTTGTGTGCCAAATACCATTGTGGTGACTCTAAAATCCTTGTTATAATTCCTAAGAGAAGTATGTCACATACTTAAAAGGAGTATTAGCGAAGTATGGGACATTTTCCTTAATGGTTAGGGTGAAAAGATCAATAGTGGCAAAGACACTCACTTTTGGTAGGATAGTTGGTTTTCTCTTGATCAACCTCTCATCTCTTATGTCTTAGGTGTTGACTTTAATTTCAATCCAAGAGCATGGGTTAGTGATTTTGTTGATGCAAATGGAAATTTGAAGGTTAATGAATGGCAAAAATACTTCCACATGATATTGTTGCTAAACTTATCCACATTCAATTGCCTTGTAGTAAAGAGTTGAATAGATTTAGTTGGAAGAATGGACCAAGAGGCAATTTCATAGTGAAGGTTATCTATGAATTTATCAAGTATAATCATGGCCACTCATCAAGAGATGGCTAGAAACATTACTACAAAAAACATCTTTGAGAGTGCGTATTTCAGAGCACTTAGGGAAAAGTGAAGGTGGAACATATCGAAGTACCTTTTTTAATAAGCGCTCTGATAAGTCATTATTTAGGAGAGCTCATTTTAAAGAGTGCTCCTAAATTTTAAAAATAAAGTTCTTTTAAAAACATATTTCACATTTAGGAGCGCTCTATAAATGAGTGCTATGAAGTTAAAAATTGCATTAAACCTTTAGGGGCGCTTAAAGGTTTAACATTTTGAAGTGCTCAAGAGAAGAGCGCTCCAAAATGAGATTTTAAAAAAAATTAAAAAATTATTATGACATTTAGGAGCGCTCAATGCTCAACATTGAGCGCTCCTAAATGTCACGCATTTTAGAGTGCTCTATTACAAAGAGCTCTAAAATGAGTTTAAGAAAACAAATTAGCGTTGCCTTTGGGAGCGCTCACAGAAAGAAGGCTTACAAAGGCAAACCTTTCATAGTGCTTAGTAAATGAGTGCTCCAAAAGGTCAAAAAAATTCAAAACTTTTCATTTTATCCCGATGCCTCACTCATTTTTTTTTAAAAAAATTCTTCCTCGCTATCAATTTTTATAGACTCGCAACCCTCTCAGCCCTCTTCTTTGCACACACTGTTCCCTCTTCTTTAAATGCCGCCAAAAAGCTAGAAGATCGCCATAAAATCGTAGGCTTGTTGCACTGAGTCGGCGTGTCACCTTCCCCATTTGTCGTCATCTCCCATAAGCTCATAGATCTACCATAAGCTTGTAGATCTGTGTTGCCATTGCCATTTTCTTTCACCATCGTCTCCCAATATTCTCGCAGATCTGAACATCTTTCTTGCCATTGCCCTACAAAACTCGTTAAACGCCGTTGCCGATCGCTGAGTTGCTACCATCGTTGCCTTCTCACTGCCGCACGCCGAGCCAATGAACATTGCCTACTGCAAGTTTTTTAAAATAAAAAATTGCAAATAAATATTATATATATAATACTAATAATTTAGGATTCATAATATATAGATAAACTTTGTTGATTTTTTTTTGTGGCATTAGTCTCGTATTAGTTATTTTTTATCTTGAAATTTTTTTGTTAGGCTGTGATGATAACGTATATTTATAGTTGTAATAATAACATATATTTATATACTAATTTGCATGTCAATAAACACATACTTATACATTAATTTTTCTGTGATAATGGCAGTAGAAGCTAAGTGTGACAATAATAATTTGTCATTATAGTTAATTTTACTATGACACTATATTATTCTCATTTCAGTTTTAATTTATTTTGAAATTGAATGTAGTTATTATTAAAGAATTGGAGGTTGAAATTTAAGAGAGGAAACTCTTGCTTTAATTTTTCCAAGACGTTCCACTTTTAGGAGGGATATTGTCAGCATTTTTTTTAAATTCTAAATCTTTGTTTCTTCAATTTCTATGACTACATTAGTGATATGGATTATAAGTGGATATCAGCTAATCAATTATCTAGAGAATATTGAGATGGTGTGGATGAGTTCATTGAGTTTGCATTTTGTCGTGATCAAAACCCCCATAGAGTCATATGTCCTTGTTTAAAATGATGCTATGGAAAAAGAGTAAGGCCAATAGAATTGAAAGATCATTTGATATGTAATGAGATTGATACAACTTATACTTGTTGGACCATACATAGAAAGACAAGGAATAATGCAAATGATTAGAGGGATAGTGCGAGCTACTCAACATTTGATCATGATAGTGGGACATACAATGTTGGCCATCTTAATGAAATGATTGATATGATTAAAGAGGATCTTAGGGACTATCTTGAAATGTGTGAGAGGTTGAAGAGTGATGCTGATAAACTATTGTACCCAGGTTGTGAGAAATTCATAAAACTATCAACTGTTCTAAAATTGTACAACTTAAAAGCAATGAATGGATGAAACGATAAGAGTTTCACAAATTTTCTTGAACTCGTATATCAGATGTAATTGAAGTACAATGAGCTTCCACCTAATACTTATGAGGCTAAAAAGGTGCTCTGTTCTATTGGGATGAGCTACAAGAAGATACATGCATGTCTAAATGATTATGTCCTCTTTTGGAAAGAGTATTCAACCTTAGATAAATGTCCAAAATGCAATGTGTCACGGCATAAGAGAAATGGATGTAGCCCATTAAAGGTGTTGTGGTATTTTTCAATCATACTAAGATTTAGATGCCTATATAGCATTACAAAAGATGCTAAATACTTAACAAGGCATGCTGACGAGATAATTAAGGATGGCAAGCTACGGCACCCTTCAAATCCTCCTCAATGGAAAAAGTTTGATTTTATGCACCCTAAGTTTGGGATAGAAGATAGAAACCTGTGCCTTGCATTAGCCGCTGATGGAACAAACCCTCATGGCATGCAAAGCAGCACTCATATGGCCAGTCATTTTAATGATCTATAACCTTGCTCTAGCATTGTGCATGAAATGTAAGTTTATGATGCTATTATTGTTGATTTCTAGGCCTCGACGACCAAGAAATAATATAGATGTATGCTTAGCTCTGTTGATTAAAGATTTGAAGATACTATAGGAGATAGGTGTGGAGGTTTATGATGGGTATAGAAAAGAACATTTCATCCTGCGAGCAATGTTGTTTGGCACCATAAATGACTTTTCTGCCAATAGCATTGTTAGGATGCAATATCAAAAGGTGAGATGTATGTCCAATTTGTTCAATGTAATTGGAACACTGTAGGAAGAATGTCTTCATTGGACATCAGTGATTTTTGCCACAAATATATCATTACCAATGACTAAAGAAGGCCTTCAATGGCCACCTAGAAAAGGGTAGTCTTCCTTTGCCATTAACCAGTGAGCAACTCTTTGAAAAGGTTAAAGATTTGAATATTAAATTTAGAAAACTATTTACAAGTAAGATTGTTAAGAATGGTTAGAAA
The DNA here is from genome assembly GCF_029017545.1 of Prosopis cineraria. Classification (NCBI taxonomy): domain Eukaryota; kingdom Viridiplantae; phylum Streptophyta; class Magnoliopsida; order Fabales; family Fabaceae; genus Prosopis; species Prosopis cineraria. Next base: position 25,826,811 of record NW_026555344.1, on the reverse strand, counting down.
AAGAAGTCCATATTCTTTGAATTGCCACACTGGAAGACCTTAGATGTTAGGCATTTTTTGGACATGATACATATTGAAAAGAATGTCTGTGACAGTCTTATTAGCAAGTTACTCCACATTTCAAGAGTAAGGACGGTATTAATGCAAGGATAGATTTGATTAGTATGGGGTTAAGAGAAGAATTGGCACCAAAAAGGAAGGGAAAATACACTTTTTTACCTCTAAAAGCTCACACTCTGTCTAGAAAGGAAAATTAATTTTCTATGAATTCTTGCATGAAGTTAAAGTGCTAGAAGGATATTCTTCAAATGTCAGTAACCTCTTATCCATAAAAAATCTCAAACTAGTAGGTCTTAAGACTTATGATTGTCATATCATTATGGAAAATTTATTGCTGGTTGGTATACAATCCATTTTGTTAAAGAAGTTGTGAGCCATGATTACCAAATTTTGTTTCTTATTTAAGGAAATTTGTAACAAGGTGATTGACTTAGAGAAATTACTAAAGCTAAAACATGAAATAGCTAAGATTCTGAGCGAGCTTGAAATGTATTTTTAGCCTTCGTTCTTCAATATCATGGTTCATTTATCATTTCACTTTGTTAGAGATATAAAATTATGTAGCCCCGCTTATTTGAGATAGATGTACCCAGTAGAGCATTACTTAAAGGTATTAAAAGGATATGTAAAAAATCAAAGTTAACCCAAGGGGCATATTGTTTAGAGGTACATTGTGGAAGAAGCAGTTGAATTATGCACTGAATATCTCTCAAATGTGGATGCCATTGGGTTGCCAAAGTATACAAAGGACACCACGGGTAAAAAAGGTGGAATCATTAGGAAGAAACTCATTAGCATAGACAAAGAACAAAGGGAGCAAGTTCACTTGCATGTTTTACACAACACTGAAGAAGTTTAGCCTTATGTCAAAAGAACACAAGGTAATAGTTAAGAGTCAGAATATGGACAGGAATGAAACTTGGCTAGCAACATATCACAAAACAGGATTTTATATATTGGTTTAAAAGAAACATGTTATTTTTAGCTCCTCACAATCCAAGGTAAGTTGTTATTGTTATTTATCTTTAAATTTAGTTGATATTTTAGTTAATGAAATATTTTATTTTTTCAGGCAACATTAGGTGCTTATGTATCAATCCATTTGTCCTGTGATTTATTATGTTAACTCATTAAGAGATAGTGACTTTAAAAACTACAAATCTATGAGGATATTATTTAATCAGTAAGTTTTTAGTTCTATATTCTTTATATATGTTTATGATAACAATTAGCTTTTACTTGGTATGCTTAATCATTAGCTATAACACATTATCGAAGTGGTGAAGGTCTCCTTCCAAACACCGAAAAGCCTAATCCTGTTAAGTTTTATACATGAAAAAGAATAAAGGTTTGTATTATTTTTTTAATAAAACAAGCTGATATTTTGATTGTTATTTTATATTTGTTATTCTAAATATGCTACTTTAGATTGATGTAGAATTTTTAAAAAATTCTGAAACTTTCAAGTTATAGGGGAGACTCTACAGGATCTTTTATAGCAAATACTTGTATTATATATATATATATATATAAATTTATCCCTAAAGTATTTTAAATTAAGTTGAAATTTATCTCTACCATATTTTGATAATGACATCTTTTACTATTTTATAGGTATCTACATAACTACAAGCATTACTAAAAAATAGGTTATATATAATGACTTATATTCAACAGTTATAAGAAAAAACATTGAATAAAAAAAGGTGAAATTTTGAAAAGCTAATATTCAGTGGTTAAAAATATAATCGTTGAATAAATTTATATATATTCAACAGTTAAATAACAAAATTGTTGAGTAAATGCTTCATAAAAGCATCTGTTGACATCATTCCATTATTCAACAGTTCCTTAAAAATAACCATTGAATAAACTAGCAGAATATTCAATGATTAAATTAAACAACCATTAAGTAAATGCTTCAAAAACTGCCTTATGATGTCATTGAATTATTGAACGATTCCTTAATCAGAACCGTTGAATAAACGTTTAGAATATTTAACAGTTTCTGTTAAGGAACCATTAAATAAACATTTATTCAATAGTTCTGTAATAGAACCATGAAATAATATCATTTAAATTGCCTTTTTGTCTTACAAAGCTGTTACTCTTCAAATGCTCAAAACTTCATTTTCTCTCTACAAAACCAAATACCCATTGTTGAATCTCCTTCCTTAAGCATTGAGTCCACATTTCCGGCCAAAACCTTCCATATTTCACCGTTGGAATGCCATCGCTTGCCTTCATTGCCATTTTCACCTTTCATTGCATGGTATGCGAACACGTAAGTGCTCTATTACATTCCTCTTCTTCTTCCTTCTTCCTCTTCCCTTCCTCTTCCTCTCTCTCTTCCTAACTTCATCTTCCTCTTCTATTCCAATTGCTAAGTTCATGATTCATCTCCAATTAACCATGGTTCCTAACGTTCGTGGCTTACATAGACAAACAAAAAAATATTATTTTTTTAAGAAATTGTATAAAATTTGAGTAGTTTATTTGACCATAGATTGAATGGGTTATGATTATTTAAAGTAGGGATGATTTCATATACAATGTGCTTGAATTTTGTTTGAACAAAAATGCTCTGTGTCTGCTGCCAATTCTAAAATTTGAATTGTGAAATTGTTAAATGTGATTGGTTGAGTGATTTTTAACATGAATTTTTTTTATTTTAATGTTCAATTTGTTAATAGAGGGTGATAAGCCTAGGAAATGCTTAGTTTTATGCTGTTATGTTGTTAAATTTTTTTTAATTTTAGTCTTCCAAATATGACCATTGTTAAAGTTGTTTTATGGTTTGAAGGGAGTTGAATTATACTTCTATCTCATTTCTTGAATTAGTTTAAAATTTTGTACATTAAAATGGTATAAAGAAAAGGCATACTGCCTAGGAAATACTCATTTGAAAGTGTTATGCTACTGATTTTTTTTTAATTTTAATTGTTCTCTTGAAAAGAACAAATATAACTGTAATTGAAGTTGCTGAAGTAATTAAACTCGTGACTCACTGAATGGTTTCCTGTCTTTACCATCTTTCTTAAATAAAGGCATTATAGATAAGGAGTGGATGTCTGCCAATTGCTTATCTAAAGAATATAGGGATGTGGTGGCAGAATTTGTTAAGTTTGCAATAAATAACGTAAAAACTATGAGTGAATTGTTTGTCCTTGTTTAAGTTATGGCAATGTGAAGTCAATTTCTCCTGAGACATATGAACTTCACTTGTTTAAGTATGAAATTGATCAGAGTTACAGGTGTTGGATAAAGCATAGAGAAACACTTGAAGATATGAATAATAGTAGCCTAGGGTATATAAAAAGTTGTTCATCATTACCATCTTTTAACATAAGTGCATATGAGGCCGACTGTCTTGAAGAATTGGTTGATGCAATGGAAGAGGAACTCGAGAATTTTCCAGAGAAGTTAGAAAGGTTGAAAACTGATGCAAAGATACCTTTGTATGAGGGTTATACTGAGTTCACTTTATTGTCTACTGTGTTAGAATTGTACAACTTGAAAGCAACAAGTGGGTGGAGTGATACAAATTTTTCAAGCTTGCTCTCTTTAATCAAACTAATGCTACTAAAGAATATCAAGCTTTCGGGTCAACTATATGATGCAAAGAAGGTGTTACGCATAGTTGGCCTGAGCTATAAGAAGATACATGCTTGCCCTAGCTATTGCATTTTGTTTAGAAATGAATATGAAGAGCTAACCTACTATCCTAAGTGTGAGACATCATGTTATAAGCAAAATGGGAAGAGTCTAAAGAAGACAATGTGGTACTTTTCTATTATTTCAAGATTTAGGCGTTTGTATAGCATACATCAAGAGGCAAAGAATTTAACATGGCATGTAGATAGAAGGATTAAAGATGATAAGATTCGGCATCCAGCTGATTCTTTAGAATGGATAAGGTTTGATTAGAAGTACTCTGAGTTCGAAAAATAAGATAGGAATCTATGCCTCGCATTATCTACTGATAGGATAAACTCACATGGTATGTAGAGCAGTACTTATAGTACATGGCCTATGATGATGGTCGTTTATAACCTTCCTTCGTGACTTTGCATGAAGTGGAAGTATATGACGCTATCCTTGCTAATACTGAGGCCCAAGTAACTCAGGAATGACATAGATGTTTACTTAGAACCATTGATTAAAGACTTGAAGCTATTATGGGAGACGAGTGTAGAGGTGTATAAAACCTATAGAGAAGAGATATTCAATTTGAGAGCCATGCTTTTTGGTACAATCAATGACTTTCATGCATCTAGTAATCTATCAGGGTATAGTATTAAAGGACAATTTGGATGTCCTATTTGTGAAGAAGGAACACGTTCAATGAGATTGCAACATGGTATGAAGAACGTGTACCTTAGGCATCATAGATGGTTGGGTGATAAACATCGATATCATCTATGAAAAAAGTCTTTTGATGGAAAAATATAAGAAGAGAGGACACTAAAGTAGTTGACTGGTGAGGAATTATTTCAAAAGATAAAAGACCTTGATATTGAATTTGGCAAATCATTTGCAAGGAAAATCATTTGGAAAGCATATTAGAACAAGCAGGTGGAAGAAAAGATCAATTTTCTTTAAGTTGTCATATTGGAAAACCTTCAATGTGTGACACTTCCTCAATTTGATGCATATTGAGAAAAATATGTGTGATAGTCTTATTGGGATGTTGCTTCGTATTCTAGGAAAGACAAAGGATGGCATTAATGCAAGGTTAGACATGGTTGAAATGAGCATAAGAGAAGAATTGGCACCACAGGAGAAGGGAACACGTACATTTATTCAAGTAGTAGCTCACACATTATCTAGAATAGAAAAGAAAAGTTTATGTGAGTTTCTTGCTATAGTCAAGGTTCCATAGTACTACTCTTTAAATGTTAGAAACCTTGTCTCAATGAAGGACCTAAAGTTAAAAGGTTTAAAGACTCATGATTACCATATTTTAATAGAGAATTTTATTCCAATGGCTATACATGGTATTTTACCTAATAATGTGCAAGGTACAATCATAAAGCTATGTTACTTCTTTATATGCCTCTATAGTAAAGTAATTAATCCTGACAAGTTGCCGAAGTTGTAAAGCCAAATTGGAAAAACATTATGTGAGTTGGAGATGTTTTTCCTTCCTGCATTTTTTAATATTATGGTCCACTTAACTGTTCACTTGATTAGGGAGGTACAATTATACGGCCCTGCTTATCTAAGGTGAATGTACCCTTTTAAGCATAATATGAAAGTATTAAAAGGGTATGTGAAAAGTCAGAGTCGACCATAAGGTTGCATTGTTGAATGATATATTAATAAAGAGACTATTCACTTTTGCGGTCATTACTTAAAGAATTCAAGGAATGTTGATGATGAAGCTACAGAACAAATAATGGGAAGAAAAGTTGTCATTATCTCAAGTGATCAATGGAAAAAAGCACACCTTTTGTGCTATATAACTCTCCAAAGATTGATGAGTATGAAAAAATTCACAAGGCAAAGCTAAAAAGGCAACACTATCATCAATTAAAGAGTTAGATGATCAAACTGCACAATAAACAATTCATTCGCTAGTTGAAAGAGTATATCAAAGGGAAGTACAATGCCAATCCTAATTCAATTCTTGATAGATTAAGATGGCTGGCACAAGGTCCAAGCAAACATGTCTTTACTTACACTAGCTATACTAATAATATGTACAAGTTCTACATAAAGGAGCGTAATGACTGAAGTACGATGCAAAATAGTGATGTATCCATTATAGGTGATAGCATGCACATTTCCAGTACGAAAGATAAAAAAACATATTCATGCAAAAATGCATTACTTTAGGGTAATTAAGCACATTTAGGAGTTAGATTATATCTCTTTTCGAGTTTTAGTCTTCAATTGCAAGTGGGTTGAATATAAGAATAGGGTAGATGTCAATAACTCTAGGTTGATTAGGGTGAATCTGAATAAGGAAGGGTTCACAGAGGATACTTTCATTTTTCCTTCCCAAGCCAAACAAGTTTTTTATGTCCATGATCCAATTGATAAGGAATGGTCTATTATTTTATCAAGTAACAAAGAAGTTGAAGAAATGGAAGATGCAGAAAATAAGCAAAGTCAAAGAAATGATGAGGTTGAAGTTGATCCATTTTATGGGACATCATTTGAAAATGATGATGGTGTAGACATTATTGAAGATAATGATTTCTACGTAAGACATGATCATAATGAGGGAATTTAGATCTCTAAGAACTGTTGAATATTATCTCTCACAATTTCTCATTTTCAAATTTCAAAAATTTATGCAATGGTTTTGGAATAAAAATCATTGAATAAATGAAAAATATTTAACGATTAAAAACCATTTAATAAATGATCCTAGAATATTCAATACCAAATTACTCAACGGTTTATGATCGTTAAATAGTAAGGCAAATAGCCATTTTATATTCCTTTTTTTTTGGTAATAGTAAAGGTTAGGAATGTAGGTACTATGTTATGAAGTTTATGAGAGAAGTAGTTACACAATAAGAGTTGATCATTCCTCAAAATGTAAGCTAAAAGCTTTGAAACTAAGTTAATATAATTTTAATTACTTATATATTACTTTCATATCTTATGTAGTATTTTATTGGAGCAAAATCCTCACATTTTACTATGAAAAAATAGAAGATTTAATTGAAGAGTGGTCAGAATACATTATTAGGTGTTTGTGATAGGAAGTTAGATTTTAATATTAGAAAAGTACTAATAGTTTCATTTATTAGGCTTGTTAGAAATTAAACTAGGTAGTTAGGAAATTGAAATTGTTGTTTAAATTTCATGTTCTTTCCTTAAATATAAATTTTTTTGTTGAAATTGTTTTTGGATTTGTTTTTGACACTGGGGTTACTCATTTTTAAAGAGTTGTACAGGGAGAAATTTTGAAAATTTTAGATTAAAAAAAATAAAAATGGCCCATGGGAGCGCTCAAAGCGCTCCGTAAAACTAACATGCAGGAGCACTGTTGAAATGAGCGCTCCCATATGTGCTCTCAAGCATATTTAACCTTACATATATGGGAGCGCTTTCCAAAAAGCACTCCTGTTTCTAATACTTACAGGAACACTTTGTGAAGCGCTCCTGTATATTTCGAAGCACTTGATATGCGAGCGCTTCAAAAGCGCTCCTAATGTTTAAAAGAAATATTTCTGTAAGCTTATTTTATAATAGTGAAGAGGTTATGTAAGTTGCCAGTTTTGAAACAAATCAATATGTTTTTATGGCAAGTTAGTCATGAGAGACGACCAAAACATCTCTTAAGAGCAAAGAGAGGTTTATGTGAGAGTACACACCATCCTTTTGAGTGCCATTATGAGGAGTTTGAACTACATGTTCATTGAAAATTTTAGATTAAAAAAATAAAAATAGCCTACGGGAGCACTCATTATTTGAGTGCTCCTGTAGAACTGACATGCAGGAGCACTGTTGGAATGAGCGCTCCCATATGTGCTTCTGAGCATATTTAACCTTACATATATGGGAGCGCTTTCCAAAAAGTGCTCTTGTTTCTAGTACATACAGGAGCGCTTTGTGAAGAGCTCCTATATATTCCGAAGCACTCAATACATGAGTTCTTTTGAAGCGTTCCTTAAAGTTAAAAAAAAAAAAACATTCCTGTAAATTTATTTTGTAGTAGTAAAGAACTTATGTGAGTTACCAGTTTTAAAACAAATCAAGATGTTTTTTATGGCAAGTTAGTCATGAGAGACGACCAAAACATCTCCTAAGAGCAAAGAGAGGTTTATGTGAGAGTACATACTGTCCTTTTGAGTGCCATTGTGAGAAGTCTAAACTATATATTCTTTGATATTGTTCCCTTGCTCAGGATCTCTAGGCATTTTTTATTAACCCTTGATATCTGCACGAATTTTCATCTTTTTCTATGCAGGATTGGTGACGATGGAATTTCAAGAAGGAAATTGGGGAAGGATAGGTTCGTCAGTTGTCATGGAAAAAGGTGTTTAGCGTAGCATGTTGGCACTTATGGAAAAAAGAATGGATGCTGAGGTGTGCTTGAAAACTCCAGATTTCCAAGCTAGAGGGTCTTCCATTCCATTATTCATCAACTAAGGGAGGAAAGTGCTGCCAAGGGATCTAGAAGAATCATTCTGAACACCAGATGTCGCAAGGAAACTCACTGGACACCTCTACAAGAAGGTACTCTCAGGTTTGTTATGGTTTATATAGACTCACTACAGGCGATTAATCTTTTGTTTCGTGAAGGGAACGTTTATCATCCCTTGGATAGGCTGCTGTAGCAAATCAAGCTAATTTGGATGGAGTTGCACAATGTTCATAATGCTTATACCTACAAAGAAGGCATCACTTGCATAAATCAACTAGCAAAAAATGCTCACCACGGAAACTTTGATATCCAGATTATCCTTACTGTTCCTATTGAATGTTTCAATGTATTGTGGCCCTGCCATTACTGTGCTGAACCAGACTTGGGATTTTTTTCTTTTTTCCTGTTCTTTTTCAAGCCTTTGGCTTGCCCTGTTATTCCAAAACAAAAACAAAAAATGAAAAGGGCAGATATAATAAATAAAATGAAAAAGTAGCACGTGAAGTATGGTTTGGTCGTACTATTTGTCTTCTCGTGTCAGGACCACATAGTTCACTCTCTAGCGATTTCTCTTGTCTCATCCCCGGATTTTCCTATAACAGAACAGCGAATTCAATAAACAATAAACGCTGACCTCTAGTTCCCCGAGCCACTTTACCCAATATGGCACTATCTGCCCTTTCTTCTGGCCCTCCTTCAAAATATAGGACTTATTTGGAAAAATATGTACAAGTCCTCCGTAAAGAACTTCTTTACAAATAAAGAAATTTAGAAAATGCGACCAAGTTCTTTGGAATTTAAATGAAATCAGAATTTTAGCGGAAAAGATTTTTATATCACTAATTACTAGAACGTGAAAAACTCCCAAAAATTCTCCTTGCATGCTACACGAAGGACTCAGATTTTGAATGCCAAGCTTTCCTTTCAAACCTTTTAGATTTTCTGTACCCAATTTCTTCTTCTTCGTACGCCCTTCTACATTTGGACCCTTATGCAACCCAAGCTTGGTTTCGGTACTCATCAGGCGATGAATATCATGAGCAATCTGAAACTCTAGATGGTTCAGATTCATCAATTTTATTTATATATTTATTAAAATATAAAATTTTAATAAATTTACTTTATTATCAATTTGAATAACGTAGATTTAATTTAAATGGATCAATTTAATATTTTTTTTAAAATAAAAAAATTATAAATTGACTACCTAAATATACTCTGAATCCAGCCTGTCTAAAGTATATTTGGATAGTTAATTTATAAAAAATTTAAAAAAATAATACTAAATTAAATTATTCAGATTAAATATGTATTATCCAGATTGATGATAAAATAAATTTATTAAATTTTTATAATTTTTTATAATGAAAATAAAAAATAAATTTTATAAAATTTGGATGGTCTAGATTAAAAATTTAGATGAATGCTCATCAAGTGATGAGTGCAAAAACCAAACTCTATGCAATCGTGAGAGAATGGGTGAAGCAAACTCGTGCTTGGCTTGAGCACAAAGAAGGGAAATTTTTGGCGTTATGCATCAAAAATAAGGATGACCAGTATAGGATAAGTATACAAAGCTTATATCTCTTAAATCTTAATTTACAAAAAAATTCAAATTTTACACCATGACACAATATTTATCTTAGAAATAATATTTTTAACACTTTTGTTATCTTTTGAAAAGTCTTGTCCTAATGGTAAGATTTTTCGAAATTTTATAATATAAAAGGACATTAACAATCCAACAAACGGAATGCTGCTTCTTACCAACAGACATACCACATCACTAATAAAAGTAAGGATCCTGCCGATGATTTACATGGAGCACTTAAAACTTAACTGAAAAAATATAATACATAAATTTAGGTTTTATGATAAATTAAGATTAACTGAAATAGTGCTTCAACTTTAAATTGAAAATAAACCCCTCAATATTCAACTACAAGTATATAGATAGGCACATATCATTTGAGATTAAAAATATTTTTTTCAATAAATAATATCTCTATAATAAAGCTGTAAAGAACAAAGATTATTATTTTCAAATAAATATGTGCACAATTTAAAGAGAACAATTTAATCTAATATAACCACTTTATCTTAAAATAAAAAGGGTATTATAAAGCATCCAAAATCATGGTCCACTATATTATTAAAATGGAGATATCTTAACATTTTGGGGGGTGGGGGAGCAAATCTGTCAAACAAACAGAACATGTGACGACATATACCAATAAAAATAAATGTTTATACAATAGTTAATTAAAAATTTTTATTTTTGAACTTCTCAAAACAGGGAGAGCTGATAACTTGGGCTAACCCAATGGGCCAACCATAATCTGCTCGAAAAAAGTTAAGGTCGAAATTGACTATATAAGCTTTTTAAGAGGATTGGATATTTTAAGCCCAATCTAAATAAGTCCAACCCTTAAAAGTTTTGGCTCTATGTGTATGTAAAGTAGGTAACTTTGGCTAGCCTCAACACGTCAGCTCAAACTTAGCCCAAAAAAAGTCAAGGCCGAGCTTGCCTATATGAGATTTTTTAAGATGATAGGATACTTAAAGCACTATCCAAATAACCCCTGTCCAAATTGAACTTGATCTAAATAAGCCTAATCCGATTGAATTACTGGCTCCAAAAATAGGTAACAAACTTGAATATATAGTTTATAAAGGTAAATAATTAAATGTAGATTACACCATGAAGACAAACATAAATACACAATCTACAATGATAAGTAGCTAAAACGGCCTAAACCACAAAAATAATCGTGAACAGATAGTCCACGAGAGTAATACTAACTAAACCATTTAATAAAGCTTTTTAATCAAACACTTTGTATGGATAAATTTCCAAACAGTTAATAAAGATTTTTAATTTTCAATCTCTTGTCCAACAAAATTCCAACCAACCATAATTGAATTTATCATGTTTTTTTTTCATTCAAATTTCCCATCAAAAATCAATTTAAGCTAAAGAAATAAAAAAAAAAAAAAAGCAAACCCACACCATCATCATCTTGATCTTAATACTAAAAATTTCAACTTGATTCAAATATTGTGTTTAAATAATAAAAACTATATAGATACTGAATGTATAATATATCAACCATGTGAGCAGAAATAGAATACATCATCAATGCTTGCCTATTTTGAAAATAGCCAAGCATTAATACTAAAAATCTTGATTGTATAACATATCAACCAAGTTAAATGCTTGGTTCTTATTAAAATAAAAATTTTTAGTATTAATACTTCTTGTTTTAGTAATATTAATTATAATTGAAGGATATTTTGAAAATATAACTAAAAAAATTTATTTCATTTCATTACTCTGACTTATTGTTTTCTTAAATCTTAATTAAAATTATGTCACATCCAAAGATCTTTAATAAAATTCTTCCCTTTTTAAATTGAGAGCCAAGTGCAATATGTTGATGTTAGATTGATCTCTCTCTATTCTTTTTTTAGTACAAGGGAAATATACCCCAAAATTAATAAAATTATATTTAAAATATCATATCATAAATTATAGTTCTTATTAAAATTACTAGGTCATTATTTATTACATTGGGGATGTTAATGAATCATGATAGTAGGAGTGAGCTGCAGGCAGAGGTAATTTTAAGAGGTTTTTATTTTATTTTATTTTATTTTTGAGTAAACAAGGCATAGAAGTCTTTTTCATTAAAATCCAAATTACAATCAGGTCCTTGGGGTTTAACTATAGTTTTCAAAATTCACGAGCCTTTTATAAATAAGTCCTTTGTATGAGATAATACATAAATTTGTCCTTATTGTTTCTTTCAATTTTAAAATCACACGACTTCCCATATTAAGCTGCCCAGATCTGGACCAAGCAGAGAACAATACAGAAAAATGACAACGGAGGAGACGACAGTGAGGAATAAGCAGGTGGTTCTGAGGGACTACCTAATATCAGGAAGTCCAAAAGAATCCGACATAAAAGTGGTCGAGGCTTCCATGGAGCTGAAGGTTGCAGAAGGTTCGAATCAGATTCTGCTCAAGAATCTTTACTTGTCCTGTGATCCAGACTTTCGACACTTGATGACCAAGGAAGGTCTTTCTGGTTTTCATTTCACTCCTGGTTCTGTGAGTCTCTTCCCCCCCCCCCCTCTCTCTATATCTATATATCTGTTCTTAAATTTGAGGGATAATGAGATTGAATCCATAGATTTTGATGATCCTGGAACATGGTTTCTTCTTTTAACTGCTAAAAATTTATTCTATAAGCCTAGTGAGAAGACCAGAAAGTGGGTTTGTTATATATCTGCAGTTATAAGCAATGGTATTTTTGCTTCTTTCTCGCGTTAAGTTTTGGTGATTAGATTTGGACGATTTAAATTTGTCAATAATTTCTTATAGTTAAGAGTTCTTTTTTTTTTTTCTTTTTTTGTTTCTATTTTGATTCATGCATGCATTAACATAACATTTTTTTAAAAAATAAAAATTAAATATCAACTATTGAGATTAAATTCATTCCAGATTTTGGTGTTCAACGTACCCCTTATAAGCACCGAAACCAATTCCAAAATGGATCAGGGATACATTTGGCTTTAGATAATTTTTCGTGACAAAATGTAGCGATAAGGAAAAGAGAAATTTTCAAGAGAAAAATTTATTGTTTTTTTGCGATGAGAAACATGAAAGAAATTTGTGTGTAGAAAAGTTTCGGACTTAACTTCTCTTCATTTTCTCTCTTCTCCATTTTCTCTTTACTTCTCATCTCAACCATTGGATCCATTTTTAAATGGTTGAGATTTGATGTTTCATAAAATTATTATTAAAATGTGAAATTTTATAAAAAATAAATATAATAATTATTTTATGAAACATCAAATCTCAACCATTTAAAAATAAATTCAATGGTTGAGATAAAAAGTAAAGAGAAAATAAAGAGAAGCCAAGCCCGTTTCTTGGGTTGATATTTTGGTGTTTTAACTTCTCATCAAGTTTTATTTTAGTAATTTAATTTTATAAAATATATTTTTAATTATTTAACTTTAATATTGTTAATTTCATTAATAAAATAATGTTGACATCAAACTCTTAAATGTTAACAAAATATTTTTAAATACTGACATATTAAGTTTAATTTTTTTCAATAATAATAATTGATACAAAAATTTATCATTTGAGACTAATAATAACATTGAAAAAAAATTTAAAATTAAGGGATCAAACAAAAACTTTATATAATATTTAAGAATTAAAATCACGCTCTTAACTTTGAATTTTTATTTGATTCTTTCACGTCATTTACTTTAAGTTTGGTTCTTCAATTTTTTTTCTTAATTTTAGTTTCGTATGCTAATTTTATTTGATTTTTTTCCCAATATTTGGTTTTAATTTAACCACCTTAAATAATCTATTTTGATTTTAAATTTTGTCTCTTAATTTTATTAGGTTCTAATTTAGTCCTTTAATATAAGAGATGAAACTAAAGGATACGATAAAATTATAAGATTAAATTAGAATCAAATAAAATCAATTAAACTTAAAGCAAAATTAAAGAACTAAAATTTTATAATAATTTGAAGGTTAAGATATATTTTTAGTCCTGTAAATTTACATAATATTTTATTTTACATTAAAATTTTAAATATTAACAAAATATTTTCAAATGTTAACTTATTAAATATAATTTTTCTTAAAAATAAAATTCATTAGCACAAAAAATAATCACTTAAAACTAACAATATCAAGATTAAATGATTAAAAATACACATTATAGAATTAAGAAAATAACTAAAAAATTTTATATAAAATTAAAGGATTAAAAATATATTTTTGTTTAACTTGAAAATCACTGTGACTCTATCTGTTGGCAACTACTAACATTTGTTTTTAAGAATTGCAGCCAGTATTTGGATATGGAGTGGCTAAAGTTGTTGAATCTCAACATGCTGACTATATGAAAGGTGATTTTGTTTGGAGCAACATTATGTGGGAAGAGTATAGCCTGGTCTCTCCAGCAGGTCAATTCCTCTTCAAAATTGACTACAGCAACGTGGTCCCACTTTCCTACTATGCTGGAATCCTTGGTATGTTAATGTGTATCTCTTCGACAATTTCAATTTATATATATATATATATATATATTATTTCATATTATGTCGGGATCAAGTATTATTAGTAAAGTAAATAGTTCATGCTGGCCAGGTATATTTAAGTTGGGCTTAATTTGGATTAGCCTGAATAAGCCCAAACTTATAGAAAAACTTAAATACCTAAAGCCAACCTGAATCTCTTTAAACTGGTCTGAATACTTGAATTATTAATTTTTTATTTTAAAATTAATTATTTTTATTTTATAAAAATATAAAATATAGTTTTGAAATACTTAAAACGATGTAGAACACTCAAAATTTTATTTAAAAAAATATATGAATTTAAAAATTTAAAGATCAGTATTGAAATATATTTTTAATATTATCTTGTGATATTTTATAAATTAAAATAATAAAAATATGACAATACAATGGGCTTGCCAATTGGACTAACAATACCCGATTAAAAATAACCTTCTTAATGTAATGTCCCCCGCCCCACCCCCTACAAAATTAAAATTGCCAATTTAGTAATAAGTGTTAGGTCTAGTGGAAGGAATTATAACCATTTAAACACGAGGACTCAAGTTTAAGTTTATGTAGATGTAATAAGACCGTATTTAAAAGAGTTATTTTTAATAGAATCTAATGATACTCAAATCTAACTCAATTTGATAATCATAAAAAAAGAAGAAGAAGCTATCAATCTTGCTTGAGAAAAATCGAATGCATTTCACCACTTGATCAAACTACTATTTGTAACAATTTCAATCTGCATTGGTTGCAAGAGAATTATTATTATAATTATGACAAACTTAATCATCTGGTCTTCATAGTTTAACTCAATTATAACTCATTCTATAAACTTTAACTCATTATATAACTCAATTCCTATAATTTTAACAATTTAAAACATTAATCCCTAAGTTTCAAGAATTTACTTTAATCTTTATAATTTTATTTTTCAAAATTTAAGAAATAATATTTTAAATACTTAAAACTATAGAGTATAATAATAGATCACAAGGATTGAGTTGCACCAAATCAAAATTTAAGAATTAAGTTTTAAACAAGTGAAAACTATAAGAATTAAGTTACGGTGATTGAGTCAGATTTTAGTAATTGAATTTTAATTATAATAATACTATAGAGATCAAATGATTTATTATTATTATTGTTATTATTATTATTATTATTATTATGCTTTTTTCCTTTTAAACACAGGGATGCATGGGATGGTTGTTTATGTTGGTTTGTTCGAAGCGGGACGCCCCAAGAAAGAAGACTTTGTACTTGTGTCGGCGGCGTCTGGGGCAATTGGTCATATTGCTGGCCAATTGGCAAAATTGTGTGGTTGTTATGTTGTTGGAACTGCAGGAAGTCAAGAAAAGGTATGTTTCTAACACAATATATTTAAGGGAAAAATTATTAGATGAATTTGCTACACCACATGATATATTTAATAAAAGCATGGTATATAGATATTGTTAAATATAAATTGATTCTTACATTAATAATAACAGAGAGAAAAAATGACAAAAAATTAAATAGGTATTTTATTATAAAAATAAAATCATTAAAAATAATGATACATAATATTTTATTTAATTGAATTATTACAATTTTATTGGACGGTCCATGAATAATGTAGTACACCAGATCTATTCAAAAATTTATTGTATTTAACGTAGTCTAAACAACGAATGACATTAACCGTTTTTTTTGAATAGTAGAATTTATTATAAATTTTATATTTTTTATATTGAATTTTCATGTATTCTAGTTGTATAAATAAGGAAATGGTACCAGCACTCATGTATCATCCCAGCCTTGTTATCTCTTCATTTCCAATACTGCAACAACAAGTTTTACCTCATTAAATGAGATCAATTATATAGATTACATGGCACCATTATACTTTGCCAACAATCAAACTTTTTAATAAATTATTGACTAAAAAATCTCTTTTAACAACTTTTTTGAACGTCCTTATTAGTGTTTCTCTACCTATATTTATGGGATTTAAAACTTTAGTTAAATGGCAAAAATGTTCTAAATTTTTTTCATGAAGCTTAATATCATTTTTTTTTTAAGTAATGTCACCCCAAAATTTACAAAAAAGAGTGCAATGTAGCCCTACCAACACCCACATCCACATTTGATCGTTAAATCACTCGATTCGACCAAAAATATTTATAGGTGGCAAGCTATATAGGATGAGTAGAATGAATCATGAGTTCCACATGGCTCTGAAAATTCTAAGAAACCAATGAGGTCTTTTCCAAGACCAAGTTGATTCCTTTTAGAACTTGCTTTATTCACTACTTTCTTAGTTTCCTTTTTAAGCCACATGATACCTTATCCAATTTTCAGTGTTATGGTGTAACTATATGTCTTTAAAATATTCTATTTTATATTTGACTTTCTCTTGTAAGTTCTCATCCCACAATTAAAACTCTATCTCTCAATCCATAAACTTTTGAGTCTCCACAAAATTTCTTAGCAACCTTTCCTACCTCCTCAACCATATCCTTTCATAAGATATTGGCACTTTCTCAAGATTTTCAAATTCTTTCATTCAAATGATTCCTGTCATGGCCCTTACTTTCAACCACATAATTATCCATACACTAAACCTTTAATTAAATACTTTACAATGGCAATTAAAATAAAAGTAATCATTAACCAAAGTTGCCATGGTAGAAAAGAATATCCATATTTCAATAAACCATGGAAATTGGCTAAAGAGTTTGGACATCTTTAGGAAATGGGATCCCACAAACTATTTAATCTCAAAACCCATTTTAAAGGGTTGTTTAACCCTTATAAATAAGAGTAGAAAACATTTAGGAAGCATCGTAGTTAAATGAGCTTTAGAATAAGTCAAAAAAGGAGTCAAAACAGTTATTTTCATCCACACAAGTCAATCTGCTATAGCCAAAAACCATAAGCCATAGCCAACTGCACACAAAAGCATGCAAGCCATGACCAGAAATCAGTAAGCTGTAGCCAACTCCTCTCTAGATACATAAGTTGTTGCCAAGGCATTATAAGTCACAGCTTATCTATCATGACAACAGCTGTAATATTCCAAAAATTTTAATACTCGGATTTATTTTAAAAATAAAATAAAATATCTATAATTAAATTAAAATTTAGAATAATGTGATAGAGGTCCAGAGTTTCAATTTTACTAAGAAAAAGTTAGGTTTTATTTTATTTTTAACTATGAAAAAAATTACCAAAGCTGACCCAAGCTTTTGTGCTATAATAAAAAATGTTAGGCCCTTTCTTGTAATTTTTTCCAAAGTCTTATATCAGCTTTTTCTAAGGGGAAACTGAATGCAGGAAACACAAAAAAAAAAAGAACAAAGAGCACGAGAGAGTAAGAGGAAGAAGAGAGGAGAAAGAGAGGGAGTTAGGCTTGGATCTTGGAGGCTTTACGACCGTTGCGAGCTCGGCTACACGATAGGTAAACTCCCTACTGCAATCCTTTTCCCTTCCTCTTGATTTTCTTCAATTTTTTGAAGAGAGAATTTTTGGATTTTGATCCCAAAGGCTTTATTCTTGTAAGCTTTTGTTTCTTTAGATGCTAGGAAGGATGTTTTGAGTTTTTATATAGTGTTCTAATATTTTGAATTGATAATTGGATTAAAAGAGGTGTTTTGGGCACAAATCAAACCCCAAGAGGTTGGGTTTTGCTCTTCAATAATTTAAGTCTATTGATTTAGTTATAATTTTGCCATTTGAGCCCAATAAGATTTAAATTAAGGTTTGGTTTTCATTATAAGGGCTAATGGTGAAAGTTGGTGACACTAAGTGAAGATTTTTAATTGATTAAAAATTACATAAATTGAAAATTAGCCTAGTGATGGCTAATAAATGGTTTTAGTGGTTAAGTGATACTATGTGAATGGTTGGTTTAATATATAGACCATTAGGATGGATTATGACTCATTGACCCAAGTTGTGTGGTATGAGTTATAGTCTTCATTAATGCGATTTGTCATGATAAGTGGTGTGAATCAATTATATGTTGTAAGGATTGTTGGCGGAATTTGTTCGGAAGTTAAGGAACAAGCCGAATCCTATTTTGTACAAGAGGAACCCTTTTAGTATCAAAGGGTTGAGGTAACAGGAGAATTTATATTTCTTATTGTTTTGTTTAGCTATTTTTGAGTAGATAATATTATCTAGCATGCATTACATGTTTTAAGCAATTGAATGCAAATAAAATGTGTTTTAGAAGGGTTTATGGGGTTTTTCTTTAATAATAATGCATCTATATTTACTATCTATTTAATATTGATGTTACTTATGGAAATAAGATTATTAGCATGCATTTTGATCATAAAAAACAAGGAGTTGCACTTAGGGAAGTGCAACTAGGTTTGGTACCTTAAATAGGCTAAGGAACCGCTTAAAGGATGAATTATGAGTGTTATACTACCTTAAGTGTTGAAGTGGCCAATACTCGAGAAAGGTAGAAAATGGTAGGAGGCATGATCTTGATGGGAGTTCACCAATAGGGAGATGTGCTCTTGTGATATTCTATAGCTCACTGTCAGTACTTAGTGTTGCTTTTGTATTGTGGGCTCAATATACTAAAGTGATTAGTGGATTAAGTGTTCGACACCTCTCAGTGGGAGAGGGAATCTGACATATGAAATATGAGTTTGAGTGCCTAAGCCAAGGTAACCCTCACATGGAGAGTAAGTCGCGCTAGCTCTGGGAGGGAGTTAGCTTTGACTATTCAGGATTCACGTCAAAGGGGCACAGGCAGTTTGGTGGATCAGATCATGCCTTGGTTTATATGTTGTGCCTGTGGAGGTACAGTGGGTACAAGGTTTACTTACAAGTTAAAGAGTGCCAAGGGGCATTCTATTGGTCAGGAAAGGCTATATTGGCCTATCTCATGCATTCAAGTATTTTAATTAGTTAATTATATGTTATTTTGAATCTATTATTTATTTACTTAACCATAGCTTTTCTTGTAATAAAGAATATCGATTTCTGTATTATTAAGACTATGGTTGTCTCACCCCTTTCTTTTCAATATTTCCAAGTCCAGGCGAAGGAACCAGTGGAGGACGGGGAAATGAGCAGAGCTAGAGGTTGTTTGTGAATTGTAAAGAACTGCAACCCCTTTCTTTTGAGCAAATCTATTGTAATGTATTTAGGATTAGAGTGCTAGTAGGATATGATTATGTATATGTGTGTGAGTATGTGTGGATTGTATGGCTTGTGTATGAATTTTTGTTTGCTTGTAGACTTATGGCTAGGAAACTTAGCTATGGTGTGTGGTTTTGATGGATTTATTTAGTAGACCAAGTTTTCACTACAAGCAAATATTTATTTTGGTATATATGTGATTCCATAAGCAAATGCAAAGTGGTTGTATTACAAATAGTGTGTTATGGGCAAACATACACCTTCGATAGAGAGAGTGGGTGTGTGGGCCCCGTAGAGATTTCTGAGCCAAGTGAAAATGTTTAGCGTGTGTATTCATATCTGTATATGATATTTGGAATAGTTTTTGGCCACTCTTGTGTGATTTGTGCATTTTGGGAGTTTAGGGTCCATTTTGGAAAATGGCACTTGGGTGGTCAAATTTTGGTATAAAGGGTTTTTCTATCATTTAAATATTCTATCAGGTGTTTTTAGTCCTATTTGATGTGTCCAAAGTGTTTCCACAAGTTTGTGACCATTAGGATAAGATTTGGACAATTTTGAAAATAGTTTTTACCAAAAAAACTGTACTTTTGAATCCGGGTGTCCAAATCTTAATCCGACTTGGATTTCTCTAAAATTTTCAAGTAAAACCTTTTATAAGCTTTATGTGGGCTTTGGAATCATGTTGATCTGATACCAAACGGAGAAACAGTGCACTTCAAAATTTGGTCCAGAGGAGCTTTCATGACAGCACTTTTGCTGTCATGATAGCAACTTGATAATGTTGCAACATGCACGAAATTCAATCCGTCCATTGGATCTTTCCAAAATTAAATATTCTAATAGTACTATTTAAAAGTGACATGTAGGCTTTAGAATCGCTCTGATTGGAGGTCGGATGATGAAATGGTGCACCCCGAAAGTTAGTTCAGAGGTGCTGTCAGCTGTCATGACAGCAAAAATGACCAAACTTTTAACATGTTTAATTTTTAATCCGACCATTGGATCTTTTTGAAATTTGGTATGCTTATAGTATCCTTTGAATGTGACGTGTGAACTTTAAAATTACTTCAATCGAAGGCCAGATGATGAATCGGCATCTCCTGAAAGTTTGCCCGAGAGGGCTGTCATGACAGCAAAATTAATGCTGTCATGACATCAATTAACTGCCCTTGTTTGCCTTAATTGCTTCCGTGCACTACATATTAATCCTTTATACTTTTCTAAGAGGTTTTATACTTGTATTTTTCTATTATGTAAATTGTTATTGATTTAAATGATTTGTTTCCTAAGTTGGTTTTAGGATTAACTCCTTAACCACACTTAGTTTATTTAATTTGTGTGATTTTTAGATAACACTTGGGGCAAGTATTACAACAACAATCATGACAATTATTGAATTTCAACTTCTAGCACACACAACTTTTTACTCAAATCTTCAATTGAGGTTCTTCAAGTGGTCACATGTTGACAATTTCATAATATACCCAATGGCTTTTATTTCACATCAACCTAATATCATACAAAGAAATTGGAAACCCAAGCACAGTTACTCAACTTCAAACTTAAACAATCAACCAAGTGTCTAAAACTCATACCACAAGCCATTAGCCCACACACAGGCTTAAACCACACTTAATGGGTCCTAGTACACTTGTTCAAACATTCACATGCATCATACAACTCATAATTCAATATTTGACCACCCCACAGCCATAATCAAGGATGAAAACATGTGAAAAATCTCAATTCATGCTAATAGCAAAACCAAGCATTTTAAGCAAGTATAAGATGTTTAAATACACCTGCATAACTGCTTTGGCATCCATAAAAGTCAAAATAAAGACTTAAACCCTACCATGGCCAAGACAGTCAAAAAATGCTTAATTCAAAGTTTAAGGCTAAATACAAATATAAGCACAACTTGACCCCCAATTGGAAAATATGGATTCATATACACATTAAATGTAGACATCAAAATATGATGAACTATCTCTAGCCTCCAAGGCCTCCCCTTTTCCCTTAATCGAATTCTCGCCTATAAAACATTAAACTATAGGAGTGAGATAATAATCCCATAACCAAAAAAAAACCTAAGCACATACAAGTGTGGCAATCATGAGCATGCAAAGTGGGCACATTTCAAATTACGATCATTCAAGTACTTAAGCATGCTAATTAATAATGTATGATACACATGATCAATACACCAAACTTATTACTCTCCCTATTTGTTTTGATTGAATCCATGGGCTACTAATATGAATAGGAATAGCCCATGTGACTAGAGTAGCTTAAGCTCTCCAATTATAAGGGATTACCTAGCTAAAGGCTTCCATACTTACGTCCCATTTGGTTCAATGTTGTTTCACATGTGCAATGGTACTAGATATTGCATCAATATTAGGAGAGTGGTTAGCTTTTTAGGTAGACTCATGGTAATTACTATTACACATCATTACCTAAATGATGGTAATATTCATTCATATCTCCCCTCCTATAAATCTTCATTACACTCCATTACCATCTCTCCATTCTAAAATGTTATTAAGATTACATTGCATCCTATTACATTGCACTGAAACTTTCTTAAACCAAAAAAAAAAAAACAAAGGACTTAGACCATGGATTGTACCTTTCTTGAATCCTAGGGATGTCATAATGCCCAACCCATATCATCTCCCATAAGAAACTAGTGATATTAAGAAATGCCCAACCTATGCCACTTCTTGAAGGATAACGACAACTAAGCATTTGAAATATAAAGATGCCAACCACCAAGCACCACTCTTAATGGAGGCCTACCATGTAGATTTGTAATCACTATTTTCCTTAGAGCAAACTCCCACTCAATCATGATCATGCTAAGGTGTAAATTCATATTCATTATGCACACTATCATAACTCAGGCTCAACTTTAACAATCAACAACAACATGCTTGAATTTCATATTAAATTGCATTGAACAACTTCAATAGCATAATATCGCATACCACCTACTTGACAAGATTTTCTAAAACATAGACATGTAAATTTCATAGTAAAATACATTTTAAACATTTTACAATACTCATAATCACAGACAATAATCATATACAAGAATTTAAGTTTTCATTTATTTCAACCCTTGGTTTTACCAAACTAAGAGTGCTCGTATTGATCCAAATAAGCCTCCAACAAGCTCAAGTACACCAATGTAGTCCTAATCTACATTCAAATACATTAATCATCATTAATGACTAATTATCACTAATTAAATTAATAACTAATCATCACTAATTACTTCTAATTAAAGTCTAACCTAATTCTTAACCTAACATCCCATTATGGTTTTCAACCACAACAAGCCTCATTTAAACTTTCTATAATTTAATTAGACATTCTCATTAGTCTGAACAAAACCATTAAGCTCTCTAATTGACATTAACTTAGTCATTTATATTTAAGGTCTACTTAAAAACCCACTTTAAGATCCTAAATCACCATTTATGGCCTAAACCAATAGTTAGCCACACAAATAAACACCCAACTACACCTATGAATCAAAATCTTGAGTGAAAATCCCAAATCATTTTTGGACTCCACTTAAGGCCTGTTTGGTTAGGGGGAAGGGAGGGGAGGGGAGGCGAAATTTTTAAAATTTTAAAATTTCGCCTCCCCTCCCCTCCAAAAACTTCCCCCCTAAATTGGGAGGATCCATCCCTCCCCTCCCTTCCCCTCCCTTCCCTTCAAACCAAACGCAGCCTCAAAGAACTCAAGAACAAGCTCAAAAATGCATTAGAGGGAGAGAAGGAAGATAAGAAGCTTAACCAAGTGATTGCAAGCTCTAAAACACTCTAAATGATCCATCCAAAATAATGTGGGAACCCTTGCTCATTTAATATTATACTTAGGTGCCAATGTAAAGGCTCTTGCTCACTTGTCACTATACTTAAGCCATATAGTACTAGTATGTTGCTTGTGGGCAATGACCTAACATTAACACAAAAGAGTCTACTATTAATATTCATGTGAGATATGGCATAATTTTATGTTGTGTAACAACCCAAATTTTAACCACATGTTTCACAATAATTTCAAATAAAGCAACATATTTTTATCAATATTTCCAAAAACTTGTCAAACAATACAACAGGAATCCCAATAATGATCACCAATAGGCTTAAGTAGTTGAAACCCAACCAACAGTCCAAGACAAGCCTAGAAATTAACACTATAGTGTCTTAAACAAATCATATTCTAGACTTAATATAACCATTTAAATAACATAGGCTCAGCCTAAAATCTCCAGTTTTGTAGTTCATTCTCAAACTATTTATAACCCAACATCAAACCCCCCATTTTAAATAGTTTTCAACAATTCAAATCAAATCCCACATTTATCCTAAATAAAATAGTTATGAATTGTTCCTAATCATGGAAACAAAATAATAAAACAATTATAACTTGTGCTAAACCATATGGGATCAAGAGCCTAAGCTCACTATTATGATGCCTTCCCTGTAACTTGTCGAACAACTCACCTGAAAAATGATAAGAAGCAATATATGAGATCTAATGTCTCGATAACATTTAGATATTCTAACCTATGCCAATATGATATTTAAAACTAGTTTGCAAATAAGTACAACCTTCACAAATCCTTTTAGAAACCATTTTACATAACAAGGAATACAAATTTCCACTAAAAACACATTTCATAGTTCAATTAAATAGATAAACAAGTAATGTAGATACCCAACCTCTTCTTTACGGCTCCCTTGCTCCTTATTACCCCAGGCTGAAGTCTACATTAAGTTGCACTAGTGCATTGCCTCAAAGTAAAACTCTCCTTCTTAAAAAAGAGCTGCCTATCTTCCCAAACCAACACAGGTAAATAAGAAACTATAAGGAAATCCAACCACTATGTGTATAATGGAGGTGTATCAATTAGTAATTAGAATAATCAAATCTCAACCCCAATATTGTAATCACATCAATCAACACCTTACTACCTCCTTAAATCACATTCACAAATCATTTAGAATCAACAAGCATGCTTGAAAAGCTTTAAACCAACTTTCATACAACTCAAAAATTTTCCCAAATAATTACCTTAACCATGGTAGATAGGAGTCTACTATGGTAAACAAAAGTTAATTAATTCCATCATAAAAACAATTCGTTGACTTGAAAGCATCACCATGGTAAAAAAAAAAGGGACTACCATGGTAGAAAGGAGTAAAACATAATTTATAAAAACAACCCAACTTTTAAAGGAATGCCATGATAGAAAGAAATGAAACAACTTTTCTTTCAAACAACTATCATGATAGAATGAAACAATCTAGATGAGTAGAAACTATCATGGTTAAGAAAAAACAATTTAAATTATTCAATAGTCATTTCAAAAATTTAGGATCCCAACTATTTATAATCAAAAGAAAGTGTGAAAGGCCCATTCAATACTACATAAGTTAAAAACTATAACAAAAAAAATAACATAGAAATTTAGAAGCCGTTATGTGTTTCAAAGACTTTTTACTATTTCACAAACATTCCAAACAACATATAATCATTTCTTCTGCTATTTAAATACCAAAGAAATCATAGTTAAATTATAGTCACCCAACACAATTTATATAAAGGGACCTTAATACAATATCATCTACCATTTAGCTTTGGTCTACACAACATAATTTTTTATAAAATTATCCTCCCACATGCCGCTTAGGCTAAAATATCATTTTTCCATCCTTATGCTCCCTACATATGCAAACCAAAGCCAATATCCATAAATAGATCAATTGACCAAATTCAACAGCAAGCCAAAATACACGACCTAGCCATCATGCTATTCTAAACTAGCCGACATGATCAAATCTTATCAATGCCCCTAATAAGTACAAAAATGTATCTCAATAATTCAAGGTTTATGGTCATCCCAAAATATATGACATGTATAAACTATTCAAAGAGGCATGATCACAAACATGAGCCTATATGCTCAATAAATAACAAAAAACCTTGAACATTATCAATAATGCATTATTAAATATAATAAATTCAAACCCAAAAGGAGGAAATGGTTCCATACTATTGAACCTTAAGGGCTTCCTCAACTGCCACATCTGGCTCCTCCTGAAAATGTTAACCACCATAAGGTGAGACTAAAATGTCCCAATAACCAATGACAATTTATAATGATGTCTACAAACAGTTATATGTGAGCTTGCTAAGTAACCAAAAGTAATACATTTTAAACAAATGCAAGAAATATTATATTGCATGATAAACAACCATCTTTATCTCCCTCCAATAGCCTTGAGCCATAGCCCTTACTCGGTGCTAGATTACCCAGTCAAAGATAGACTAGCCCAAGCCCTTACAAGCCACATATTGAGCCTCCAATAGGGGCATATCTTGTGGCACAAAAATACATCAACAACAACAACAAATCTGTCAGTACTTCCAATAAAATTCAAGCAATTTAAATATCAACAATGCACAACTGTACAATGTCACAACCTTCGTAATTTTCTCATTTCTAACAATATTATAATATAGCATCTCACTAAACAAAAAAATTTCAAAATACATATTTACAATTCTACAATTTCTCAATAAACATATCCACATAATTTCTCATCAAACATCTCAACATACTTTTTAAATAATCACACAAATAATGTTAAGCAACACTAATTACAAATTAAAGCATGGATACCCTATGGATTTATCAATAATTTACCCTTTATAATTTTTTTCCATCATCCACAATCTACACGACATAGTACTGTATATAATATATTAATTTCAATCATTGAAATCAATAAAATAGCTTTAATCATAGAGTTAGAGAATATAACTTACACTTCTAATTTTATTATTTATGCTACTTCTAAAGCTAGTGTAACTAACAAAATTTCTAATGTAAGGCCTCCTTTACTAATCCACAATTAACTCCATAATTCAGGTAATTACAAGACTAAGTCAAGTAAATTATCAAGTATGTAAAATTTACATAAATGGGATCTCAAGTTTTAAAAACTTAACATGCTAAAAACCATTTCATAAACAAAAATAAGAGGAAAATATGTATACAAAGACATTATACAAGGTAAGATAATATTAAATTACAGTCAAAAGAGCAAAAATAGTGATTCTAGCATAATATGCTGTTTTATGTTATGGCATAAAATGCAAAAACCCATGACAGTGAAATGCTGTCATGGCAGATTTTCTAACTGAATTTCTGACGCACCCCATTTCTTCGTCTGATATTCGATCGAGGCGATTTAGGTGTATATAGAAAGCTTTCTCTGAGATCTAGCTAATGGAATTGGTTTCACATTTAAATCATTTCTCAATCAAAAGTTAGACAACAAAATGCAAACTTACCCATTATGCTTTTAAAATATAACTAGGGTATCTAAAATCATAACTAAGTGTCACAAGCTCACAACCACCCCTAAACCACACTTAATAGACTTAACAAGACCTATGCAATATATTACAACACTCCAATAACATGTACAACACATTTTCTATGCTCAACTCCTTAATATCAAAAATGATAGAGGGAGTCTCAATCATGTAATCCCACCTTTAAATCACCATCATTCACAAATATACTCACTTCTTACTCGCACAAGCATTTTAGCCCTATTTACATTTCACATTAATTCACATACAACCTAGGGCCCAAAATATACAACTTAGATCAAGAGTCAAATAGTACAAGTAAGCAAAAATATGCAATCTCTTAATTGACATTATCAAGATAAATTATACATATAAACTCTTAAATAAACGAGGCCTTTAAATTTAGAACAAAAATCCTAAGCCTCTAAATGTTTCCTTCAGTATTGTTCTGATAAGCTAGTTCCTATAATATTGAAAAGAGGGGTAAGTACAATCACTGAGCAACCAAGGTTAATCTGACCTATATAATTGCATATCAATTAATTATAAATATAAATGGAAATTAATATCTTCATAAACATTTATGCATATATTTTGAATATAGCTTTGGCCACAAAACTAACAACCATATAACCTAGCATAAGCATATATCATCACATAATTTAAAAAATGCACATTATAGGGTTGCAATAATAACAACCATACACCCCTAATAGAAAACATGCCGGACCACAATAATAACAACCATGTGACCAAAAATAGAATACATCATCAATGTCAACCTATACCTTCCTGATACCTTCGACATGAAACCAGTGAATATTCAATGGCTACCTCCTCAACTCATATTAACTCAGCCTTTCACTTGTGAGGAGCTATTGGGCCAGAGTGAACTCACTTGCTTGTGATCCATAGTTTTCCTAATCCTAACAACTATAGGGTGGTCGTACCTCTAATATAGCCTCCTCATGAATTGGTGAAAACTAGTTAGATTCGAGTTTCTCAAAGAACTAGTGATATAGTCCCTAATCAACTATGGGATAATGACTACCTCCTTATTCTAACAATTGATGCTAAAGGAAGCCTTTGATTCTAATGGCAAGCCACCACTACCACATAGGCTTAATACAACTACTCTTCCTATAGGCAAACGCCTGCCTAAATGATCATGCCATGCACAATTGACAATTTACATACCATTCAACGACATTAATCACATCACATTATATTCACACAATTTTCTTTCTCCATTATACTCCATATGCTAGATATCACATATTTATCATTTTCATAATGACATGCTTTCAATTATCCTCATTAATCACATATGTATAAATATGCATATTATTCTCAACAATCCAACACAATTTCACACACATAATCCATCACATTGCCAAAATTTTCATCAATGGGTCTTCAATCACCGAACAAGTTCTAAACAATTTAGTTCAACAACTAATTAACAAACAACTATACAAATTAGATTTTCCCTCGGTTACCTCAAACCTTTGAGAGTCAAATGTTTACCTCACAATAAGGTTCTTTACAAGCTATACCTAAGCTTGAATGATGCATAAGATGATTGATCTACAACTAATCATACCAATTATAATTAAAATCAGCATAAACACTCTTCCAACTTCAATTAATCAATACTTTAATTGCTCAAAATTTTAATCTCATGCATTTAAACATAACCATTAGGTTTATTAACTCTATTTAACTTCCATTAACTTAAATAATCACTAATATAACACCCAATAATCAAAATCACACTTTGGAGGTCTAAGGTTCGTCCAAATGAATGACCCAAGCTTATAATGTAGTAAAAACTTTTAAACTAAGTGTAGAATACTTAAGAAAGTCTCATTTAGACTAATAAATTCAGATTTATAACCATAAATCCAAAAGTCATCATCTCCTATCTTTAAATCTTACTTCCAAAACATGTAGATAGAAGAAGAAGAAGAAGAAGAAGAGATAAAGAAGGCATACATAGATAAAATCAAACTCTAAACAACTCTAAAATGCTCAAAAGTTGATGCCCTAGCAGAAAATACTCTCTTGGTTGCACCCTCTTTGTTTTTTGGTCTATACCACTAGTTTTGACTGTTTTCGCATTTTTTAAAAAGCTAGCTCAAGAAATTATGCTGTAGTGTCAATTTTTATGCTATAACATAATGCACAGTAGGTTAAAAATCTAATTTTTTTCTATAATTTAAGCCTGAGTGAACCAATTTACTTCCCAACCCAATTCAAAGGCTAAAGCCAAACCCAATAGTCATCTCTAACTATTTTCAAACCAATTATACTTAAATTTGCATAATTACCCTTCATTAGATTAATAAATCATAGGAAAATTTTTGGAATGTTACATCTAACTCCCCTGCTAACATAATCACACCCTAACAAGGCATAATCAATCATCCAAACCATTTCTAATACCATAACTTTTCTCTTTTCTATTCTGTAAATTTTCATCATAATTACCCAAAAATCTCAAATTTGGTCTCTAGCCTAGAATCATCATTCCAATGCCTTATAAATTTTTTAAACCTAAATATACTCCTAAATAATGCAAAGAAATCCCAATGTTCTCTAAATTTATTTTCTTAAAAATTTCCAATTCACTACCAAAAATAAATTTTACCATCTCAATTATATTCCTATAATTCAATAATCTCATTTCACTTATTAGAGTTATTAAATAACAAAAAGTACATCCAAAAGAAGAAATAGGATTATAAATTTTTTATTTAAATTTAAGGAGTAAAAATAGAGATTTTACACATCAAGCATGCTAGAAAGTTTTAATAGAAGTTTTAATCAGAAATCACAAGCCCTCAACAAGCACAACAGCATTTTCATACAATTGTGTATGTGCGTGCGTGCACAATAATAGAAAATTAAACAAGTATATCAGCATTTGAAAAAAATATTCCAAGGTTACCTCTTTTTCAAATGTATTTACCTCAATCACGTACTCCAATTAACAATCTTCAATATTGATTACACAAAATTTCCCTATTTATTACTAGTCAACTACCTCTAAACTACCTAAAATCATATTGAATTCTTTCCCATTGATTATAAACCAATTAAATTCCAATTCCAATTTATATAATCATAACCAAGTCATCAAACTTCAAGTTTACACCATTCAATTGTCATTAACCACTTCAAATATATACATATCATAAGCCCTAACCTTAATCACTTCATAATCAAAAAAATCCAACAAATCTAAGCCAATCTAATACTCAGTATGGCTCCTAAACTCTTTTAAACCTATTTTGTTTGGAAAAATCAATCCCAAGTACGGACACCAAAAAAAGCCAAATCCCACTCAACAAAAATCTAAAAAAGATGAGTAGATATGAGATCGATGACTGATTTCACTTACTTGAGAGTTAGGAGCCTAAAAAATGAATCTAAATATATGGAAAGGCATACCTTAACAAAGCCCAAATTCCCTTTCCTTCCTTTTCTCTTTCTCTCCTATGATTTATGTAGAGGATCACTTTCATCTCTATCCCAATTACTTAGAGTTTATTCTACCTTCATATGAAAGATGGGAAGATAGTGTATGTTGAAAAAAATTTTGAAGGCCTTGAGAATGGCCCTTTAGCTATGGCTGGCCTTTACGGTGGTCACAATGCTGGAAAACGTGAGTTGGTTGTTGCTCACGAGTGATATAGTATTGCTATGATCTATTTTAAAAATGTGTAAAAGTAGACTTTTAATGTTAGATGAGAAGATTATGCATGTAGAAGATATTATTGACGACTGAATTTGAACTTTATTGTAGTCCTAATTAATGTTGGAAAATAAATATTGTTTGTTACTAGCTAGTTGATTTTTTTTTTATGAATTGGCATTAAATAAACCTCTTTTGAGTGCTTCATATATGTGTTGTTCTTCAATGAAAACATACACATACACACACACACACACACACACACACACACACACACACATAACTTATGGAACAAATATTTTGGAAGCATTCAATCCAAACATGTTAAGAGTTTAAAGAGTTATTTACATATAATTTAAAGTTTAAACAAGTGTTATAAAGAAGGGACACAAGTTTTTTTTAATTTTAAAGAGATTTGCGCACATGCATGATCAAAATGGATTTTTATTCATCTATTAGAATGACCTCATTCAAGGCCGTTTACTATAGAGATCCGCCACTCCCGTTATGCCATACATCAATAGAGGATATGCCTCTAGACCTTTACAAATAATTATGCTATCGATATGAGTTATTTGCAACACTCAAGCTGCACCTTGCACGATCCCAAGCACACATGAAAATGTTTTCAGATCGTAAGCATATTGAAGTTCACTTTGAGGTGGATAATTTACTATATATGCAATAAAGCTCCAGGGAAATCACTTTGACTATTTTAGTGACTTGCTGCTGGGTACAACAGGGAGATCACTCTATATTTCAGGTTCTCATTTTGTTGGATCACAACAATGTCCCCACTCAGGAAGCTTATAATGAAATGATGTCTTTATACCCATCTTTTGACCTTGAGGACATGGTCAAGCTTATGGGGAAGGATAATGTCGGGAGCTAAACACCATCAATATTGATACAAGACCTAAAAAGGAAAGACTAACATGAGTGAGAAGCAAGAAATGGGTTGGAACCTAATAGGCTTATGTAGAGGAAAAGGCATGCTTCGGCTTATGTAGAAACTGAGGACCTTAGAAGAGGACATGGATATATGAAGATGCTCATGAGTTGAGAGAAATGTGGGAGAATTGACTAGAATTCTCTTTCTATTATTCTCTTTCTTTAGGTAATCATTTGCATTTCTCTTTATGTTACTATACTTTTTGGTACTGCATTTTTATTGGTATTGTATGAAATTTATGGCTAAACATGTGCATTTTGTGTGATTAGAACTTTTCTTCTATTTGATCCTATTTATAAGAATTTTTAAACGTTTAAGGAAAAAAATACTTATTTATAAGTCATAGTGCTATTAAATGTTTATAGGTCTATTTGGTACTATTCATAAGTTATGGTGCGACTTTTTAGATAATATTTAAAATATATTTCCAAAATTACCCTTCATGAGAAAGAAAAAGTACTATGATATCACTTTTAGATATTTTATATTAGAAATTTTACACACTTTTATTCCTTTTACTTTTTTTTTGGCATTGGTATTGGTAATGTTAGTAGAAATGATTTATAAAGGGGATTAGAAGAGTATCTTACTTAGAGACTAGAAAGTTATATATAACATTTTCATACAACCTATTGCAAACTATTGCATACTCATATTAGATGTCATTAAATGTTCTCTCCAATCCTTAATATAAGACAAAATTTAAAATTTTTTTGATCCTAAATAGAAGATGAAGTTAGTGTAATTAAAGTTTTCCCAACTTTACCCCTCATTTATTTATTGTCATTTGAATTCCTAAACAATAATTTATAATGGTCATTAATTATAAAGAAAGGTAAAATTAAAAGTTACAACTTTTTTACAATTTCAAGATTATGGCCAACATTTCTTAATAAATATGAAGTTTGTTAATTTCATCTTACACTAAAGAACTAGAGAAATACTTCTCATTTAATTGTTGACACAAACCCTTAAAAATTAGGCACGCATACACTTAAATGTGTGCATAGCTTCTAGAAGGAAGATGTAGAAAGTGAGAAAAATACAATGTTTGGTACACATTAACTTTTCCAACACTACATACAATTTCATACTTTGCCTTTTAAAAATAAAAGTTAGTCCATATTATAAAATACCAAGTCATTTATTTTTTCTCAAACTATTCATGTAGGGTCTGTCGATGTCGTGAACTCAATTTTAAGTATTTTTGTCCTAAAATGTTTAAAACAAGAAACATCCTTATTTTGATATTAACGCACCTTCTAATACTGTTAGTGGATCCCAAGCTTTGCTAAGGTGGCATAGATTGAGAGAGTGCTAGTCAATGCTTAAACCTCATTCAACAGCCTATGCTGAGACATCACACTGTCCTTTGTCTCCCTCTTTCGTCTCTCCCTTTCCCACTTTCTCTCTTTGTTTCACATCAATTTTAGCCATGAAACTTCCCCTTTGACCTTTGTGAAAACGAAGTAGTTCATTATGTTCAACTCACATCATCAAGAACCACTGTCAAGAGAGTTCTTCTGATTCCACTATTTTTATTTTTTTATTCTAATCCCTCTTCCTTTCTTCAAAACCTCACATAATAACCAATCATCATCATCTTCTTACTCTTCTTCTTCTTCTTCTTCTATGATGATGAAGTGATGTGAAATGTTTTCTAGGAAATGGATTTTGAATCCAAGAGGGCCTTGTTATGATGATTGAAGCTGCCATTCAATAATAGATGCAAATTGACAATCATTCTATGGATAAAACATTATTTCTCAAGATACTTCACTTTTAAAAGTATTTACTAAAATATTATAAACTAAAATTTGGTTTGACACATACAGAGTTTTAATTTTTTGTTTTTGTGAATAGAACTTGGCTTCTATCACACCAAGTTTCATGTAATTGAAAAAAAAAAAACATGTCAAGGAGCCTGCCCCACACTCTCCTACCCCACTCACACCACCAATCCCTCTCTATTTTTTTTTTTTTGGATTAATACAATGACTTCCCCAACCCTATGCACAAAAGTTATGGGAAATTCTCCCTTCCCTTGTAAGTTATAAGTGCTAGCTAGCATAACATAAATGTAATACAATACTCTTTCCATTTTAAATTATAAAACAATTTGAGATGCATACCAATAAAACATAATAATAACACTCTATAAACTTACTTTTTTCAAAAAAAAATATAACTTTCAAAAATATCCATATACACTTAATTATTATTCTAGAACATTATTTCAAATCTCTCTCCACTTGAGAATAATATTGAAAAAGTATCATTAATAAAATTTTCTTAAATTATCTTATATTATAGGATAACAAAATTCCTCAAAAGTTGTCTTATAATTTAGGATGAAAGGATTATTATTTAGATAAAAAAATTGTATATTTTTATAATATAAATTTAAAGAAATGCTTCCTAAATAATTATAAATATTTTGATAAATACACATATTTTTTAAATTTAAAATTACCATTGATAAGATATTGTTGGCTCAATTTTTAAGGAATGGGTCAAAGTGCCACCCACCTTAAAGGTGTGCCAAGCATGCTAAATGAGCATGTCCTTAAAAGTGTGAGTTAGCTCAAACAATAGAGTGAGTTTGTAAGGTCCGTTACCACAATTTTCTTTGAGAGTCAAGTGAATGCTAGAAGGGTGTGCCAAGTAATGCATAGGACTTGATTGTATTATTAATGTATTAATACAATGGGTGCTCTATGGTGATGAAGATGAGAAGAAAAATACAAACTGGCATAGGAAGCTGAGCTTGCATAAATGAAGTAATTCACACTAAGCAAAGTTGATTGACGCAAGGTCAGAGTTAGTGTTTTGTGATAGGCAAGTCAATGTAGGTGTGGCATAGTATCAAGAGTCTTTCTGCCATGTGCTTATCACCTATTTATAAAAAAATGGTAATGGCATGCTCCTTTGAATTTGAGTCTTGGCACAAGGAGTGGATAGCTATGTGCGCAATCAAGTCACCAAGAGTGTGCCTCGACGTGCAAAATGGAAGGAGTAAGTGCACTGAGAAACTCGAGAGTGGGCATAGTAGGCGACGCTACATCATTGACTCCTTAAACATAGCGTTCCACTTATGTTTATAAGGCTACTTTGTTGTTGGGTTGAACCACACTTTAGATTCGATTGGGCTTTGGTTGATTATGTCCTTAGGCCCATTATGCCATTTTTAGTCCAAACATCTATAGATAAATGTGGCTACATATTTTGTTATTTTTTAAATTTATATAATATTTTCTTGAATAATTTTTTCAATAATTATATGAGGTTAGAGAAATGAGCCTTTCATTAAAATTGGGATGAAGGAAAACTTCTAAAAATATTACAAAAATTACTATTTTTAGAATTTTCTTCAAATAGTTTTTTCTCTTTCTTATTTTCTTTTTAGTTTTTCCTCCATCCAAACCAAGCCTAATGATAATTAAACATATAGAACCTAATTCTTAACAATTATGAATATAAGGGAAAGAAATCTTACAAGTTACATTCCTTTTTTAAGACATTTTATATTTTTATCAAAATATTATAATTATTTAGGCAGTATTTATTTAAAATTTATATTATAAAAACATATATAACTTTTTATCTAAATAATACTATATTACATCTACATTATACTAGTACTTATTACTTATGAGGGAAGGGAGAATTTTCAGTAACTTTTGTACACAGAGTGGGGAAAAAAGTTATGTTATCTCGGAAAAAAAAAAGGATTACTATTGTGAGTGGAGAGAGTGTGTGTGGCAAGATGACTCTCTAGCATGTTTCATTTTATCATATGGAACTTGATGTCATAGAGGCTGAGTTCTATTCATCGTTGATACAAAAGAAAAAAAAAAGAAAACTTGGTATCTGTCAAACCAAATTTTAGTGTATGGTATTTTGGTAAATACTTTTGAAAGTGTAGGATTTTAGGAAATAATTTTTTTTCTATAACATGGTCAATTTCCCCAATAATAAATCAGCAAAACTACATTAAGTCTGAGAGACCTGATAAAGAGTATCTAATGTGGAACTTAGATACTCACATCAAAAATTTTGACCATGTCATCATCTTAACTAGCCACTAGTTCTTTCATTGAACACTATACTACAAAAAAGGTCACATAGTTGGATGCATTAGCTATAATATGAATAACATAGCATATCTAAAAAGCTACTATGGCTACAAAATGGCATTCCAAACAACTTTTAGGACTTGCCTTGTTTATCTCAACATAAGTGGAAAACTTGGACAAAGCCACCAACTGCCACCACCCAGAAGGATGGAATCACCAGCACATCATGGATGGCCCTCAGGCATCAAGGACACCAACATTCTTAATAAGCGACCTAAGTTGACCCCAAAATCTCCATCCGCTATAAGTTTAGAGGAGTATTCTATAGTTTTATCTTTGCCTAATTGTAAGTGCAACTCCTCTCTTAAGTATGCAAAGACTATCCAACAATAAAGGATCTT
Organism: Prosopis cineraria; assembly: GCF_029017545.1. Classification (NCBI taxonomy): domain Eukaryota; kingdom Viridiplantae; phylum Streptophyta; class Magnoliopsida; order Fabales; family Fabaceae; genus Prosopis; species Prosopis cineraria. The sequence goes on along the minus strand of NW_026555344.1, from coordinate 25,790,874 downwards.
CCAATTTCTTATAGGCCTTTATTCATTATATCAACATATTCACAGCCAGATGTTGTTGATGAACCTCTCTTGAAGGTCAATCAGGCCTATTCAATGGTTTGTCAAGAGGAAATGCAGCATAACTTGATTCTTCCTCCATATGGCCTAGATAATGAAAGCTCTACCATGGTACTAAAGGTTGTGGCAAATTTACAAGAGGTCATGGACAAGGAAATTATTAATATGAAGAATGAACACATTGTCATCGTCGAGGCCATCAAAGAGACAACTACAATCAATTGGTAGGGTTCCTACCAAGCTTTGCAAGAGGAAGAGGAAACAAGGGCTAACAAATCAATCAGGCAAATACCCTTCTAACAACTCTACTTCTAATAAGTCTTAAAACGTCAACTCCTTTCTCAACAAGATTACAAAAATATTCTTAAGATGCTCTATAAGGAAACCAAATCTATCCCTACAGGTGCTGTGACTGTAAATGACTCGAAAGAGTCATTAGGTTTGATTCATTCTATCTTATCTATCATAAGCAAGATTTCACTTATCACAAACTCACACAAAGCTCACTAGTTGTTGGATTCAATAGCTACTGTACATGTTATAAGTTTATTAGATTATCTATATATATACACTAAGTATAATGGACCTTTTTATAAAAATATGGATCCCAAATGGGGATAAGCTACCTATCACATACAGAGGATACATCACATTGTTTGACAATATAGTCCTAGAAAATTTGCTATCTGCACCTGGCATCTATTTTGATTTAGTTTCCATCTCTCGTCTCACCTAGAACAAAATTGTGTTGTTGCTTTCTTTCCTAAAGTCTATGATTGACAAGATCTCTATAGTGGAAACATGAGGATGATTGGTAAAATAGATTCTAGAGTTTACATTGTTGAAGATAATGATGTTCCCATTTGTAGTCACTCTATTTCTAATAATGAAATTTGGCACCTTAGGTTAGGCCATGCATCATTTCATGTTCTTTGACATCTTAGTACTCTGAAAAATGAATTGTCTTATATTGACAATGATAAATGTGATGTTTGCTTACAAGAAAATAGCCATAGTTGCCTTTTCCTAATAGTAATAATAATACTGCTCAATTTTTTGATCTTCTTCATATGGATGTGAGGGGTCAATACAAGGAATCTACTCACCAAGGCTACCGATATTTTTTAACTATAATTGATTATATGTCACATGCTACTAGGTTGTACTTGTTAACAAATAAGTCTAAAGAATTTTATCATATTAAGGTTTTATTTGCTTATGTATAGAACCAATTGTCTGCTCATATTAAAAGGTTCAAAAAAGATAATGGAACTAAATTTGTTAATGATGATGTATCTACTTATTTTTTAAACAATGGAGTGATTCATGAGACTTCTTGTCCTTATATACCTCAAGCATATTCTAGAACTTGCTAGGAGTCTTATATTTCAAGCCAATCTTCCAATTAAATTCTAAGGAGAAAGCATTAGAGTTGCCACTTACCTAATTAACAGGACACCTTTTAAGGTCATCGATTACAAAACCCCATATAAGATTATCTATCAAAAACAACCTGATTTAAGTCATTTGAAAACTTTTGTGCGCTTAGCTTATGCCAAAACATTAAGTGGGGTAGATAAATTTCAGCCTAGATCTAAACCTTGTATCTTTGTAAGATATCCTAATAATCAAAAGGGGTACCTCCTCTATAATATTGAGGAAGATAGGCTATTAATTAGTAGAGAAGTCATTTTTCTTGAAAATAAGTTCCCTTACAAAAATGAGGCCTTAGTGAATTCAAACGCAGGGGAGATTCTCTAGTTCAGTCTCATAATCCCTTTATATTTGAGACGTCATTTGATAATTATCAAATTGATGATCCTATTTCTATTCATAATGAGCAGAATCATTATGATGCTGTCTCACATCATTCTCCTTCTAATTCTATTCCTAATCATAATGTGCAAAACCGTTTTGATTCTATCTCACATAATTCTCATTCAAATACTTACACTTGTAATGATTCAATGACAAATATTGATGATCATTTACACTCCTACACCAAGTCTACTAGACATAGGAAGCCCCCCAAGCAGCTTAGAGATTATGACTGCACTGAATTAGCACATTTGAATAGCGTTCAATCTGAAAAAAAAAAAGAAAAGAAAATATTGTACCCTATTTAGCATAGTGTTTTTTACACTAATATATCATCATCTTATAAAGAATTTCTTACATGCACTAATGAGATCATAAAGCCAAATACCTTTGAAGAAGGACAATAGGTGGATAGAAGCAATGAAAAATGAGATAGATGCCTTTGAAAGAAACAAAACCTAGGAGATAGTTAACCTTCCCGTTGATAAGAAAGCCATAAGGTTTAAATGGATTTTTAACAAGAAATGCTAATAAAACTTTAAATAAATTAAAGGCTAGGTTAGTTGCAAAAAGACATAGTCAAGTAGGAGTCGATTATTTTGACACCTTTTCTTCTGTAGTGAAAATGACCACTGTTAGGACTATTTTGTCTTTAGATGTTAAAAATAAATGGAGCATGTGTCAAATGAATGTTGATAATGCATTTTTGCAAGGGCACTCAAATGAAGAAGTTTTTATGAAAATCCCTCAAGGGTTTGCTAAAAATGGAGAGAAAAAGGTTGGGCTTAAACAAGCATCAATACAACAACAAACTCGATTAAATATTTGAAGAAAGATCCTAGAAGAGGGATCTTCTTTCCTTCTAGTAGAGGGACAGTGCTTGAAGGGTATTGTGATTCTGATTAGAGAGCATGTATAGACACTTGAAGACCAGTGATAAGGTATGTTATTGAGATGGGGGGAGCAGCTATTGTGTGAAAGTCAAAGAAACAAACAACAGTGTCCCACTCTTTAGCAAAAGCCGAGTACAAGACTTTTGGGAGTACTATGTCAGAAATTACAAGGCTAGTTGGTTTGTTGAAAGAACTAAAGGTTGAAAATCTTCCCTTTGTCCTAGTTAAATGTGATGGTAAAGAAGCAATTCAAATTGCTTCAAATTCAGTATTTCATGAACAAACAAAGCATATTAAAATTGACAGCCATTTTATTTGCGAAAAGCTTCAAGAAGGTTTAATTAAATTCCAGCATGTATCTTCTTCAGATCAACAAGCTAGGTAAATATATTCATGAGAGAATGTTAAGTTAGGAACCATAAATATTTTTGGTTCTAACTTGAGAGGATTGTAGAAAGTACCAATTAATGCTTATAATAATATCTTTGGATATTGTTTATCATTTTTATCTTGTCTGGGTTTGTTTTGCTCTCTAGGCCATAAATACATATATACTTTGTGCCCGTATGTTATTTGTACGTTTTTGTTCCCGGAGTTTCATGAGAGACATAAGGACGACAGCGTAGAGAACTATTGAGTGGGCATTGGTGCTGAAGACTGACATGGAGACGGCGAAGATTTCAATGCTCGTCACCATGTAAGCTGTGTCTGTTTTGGACTTGAATTTTCTCCCTTCAAGGGAAGAAAATTCAATGCTCATCACCGTGTAAGCTGTATTTTTAAAAAAGGAAAAATAAGTACAGATGTTAAATTAAATTTAATATTTTTTTAAAATACAGATTTAATTTAAATTATTCAGATTTGTAGTGGAGAGACAGTAGGAAAAAAAAACATAAAGGAGAGAAACTCACTCCCCTTCATTTCACAGCAAATTTTTTTTTTATTTTAACAAGAAGTTATTATAATAATAATAATAATAAATAAATATTATAAAATTATTATTATAATATTAAGTAAATAAATTTAAATTATTAAAATTTGACCTACACAATTCATAACTATTATAAAAAAAATTAGGAAAAAATGACACATAGTTTAAAATAAAGGTTTTGGGTATAGTAAAATGGGTCAGTTGGACTAGTTTCTCATAATGAAACAAATTAATATTTGAATTTGAATATTTATTAAAAGATGTATCAATATTTAATATCTAACATTGCCACAAATAATATTATCTCTAATAAATGGTCACCTATGCACCAAAATAAAGAAAATTAAAGAAAATTACTATTCTAAATTTTTCAACATACTTTTGAACCTTGTATGTTAAAATTTATATCTGAATTAGTCAAATCAAATTTTAATTGTTTAAATTTATTTATTTAATATTGTAAAAATAATTTTAAAATATTTATTTATTATTTATTATTTATTATTATAATAATAACTTGTGGTTATAAAAAAGGAAAGTAAAAAGAAAAAGTTTGCTATTAAACGACACAGCTTAAGGTGATGAGCATAGTGCCACCTAGGGCTGCACAAAGAACTGGACAGGACTGGACTTTAGCCTAACCCGGAGTCTGGTCCTTTTCATGAAAAGGACTAGGTTAGGTAACCCGTAGTCCGGTCTGGTCCTATGAAAACCCGGAGATTAACAAGACTGGACTTGGTCCATAGGACTGGAAGACTGGTCATATTAATCCAATATTCACTTGGCCTTTTTTTTCTTTTTTTTTCTATGATGACCAATAATCTATTTCAACTTAACAAATTCAATTAAAATAATAAAAATACTTATTATAATAAATCCATAATAATTTCTAACACCAAGAAAATAATATTTTAGTTATAGTCCAAACTTCAAATGATTTAAATACATAACTTCAATAAAAAATCAAAGGAAAGACCGAAAATAGACCAAAGGAAAAAAATTAGCAAGACCAGAAGTAATAAAAATCAACCCACAGACATGTTCCTTCAAAGTTTGAACAGATCAAGATCAGAGTGCAAAGTACAAGGCAGGGGCTAGGGCTTTGGCGCACTAAAAAAATTGAGAATGAGAGCAAAGTTGAGTGAGTAGCTGAGACGCTCAGTGGTGTTGAGCAACAGTATTGAGGTTTTTTTTTCAATCAGAGTGCAAAGTGTAAGGCAAGATTAAGACTTTTTTTTTCTAAAGCTTATTAATTAATAATTTATAAATTAATTTTAATTATATTAAAATAATTATATAGGACCAAACCGGACCACTTAGTCCAGATGCTTGGTCTCTAGTCTAGTCTTATCCGAAAAATCAGTCCTGTCTTTTTGGTCTTTTTGGTCCTATAGGACCAACATTTTACAGGACTGAACAGGACCGGATTTTCATAGGTCAGACCGGACCGAACGAGACCACGAGACTTATGCACAGCCCTAGTGCCACCGAAACCAAATCCAGGGAGTGAGGCAAAGCACAATGTGATGTGTCAACACATGGTCGTTAGATGAGGTTCAGCAATGAGCATCTCTCTCACCCCATGCCCCATCAGGAAAGTGTGGGACCCATTAACCATGTTGAAAAGTGCATTAATGCCGAGAGATTTTAAATGTTTAAAGATTAAAAAAAAAAATTAAAATTGAGTTTAGGATACCTATAAACTTTACATAAAAAATTCAATGATAAAAATAATTCATAATTTTATTATCAAATAATTTCCATTTTTATCTGTATAATTTTAATATTAAAATATTTTTGAGTAAATAAAGCAATTAACAGCTTTTTGTTTTAAATGTTTAAAACACCATATATAAGGAAATAAAAGGGATATTAAAGAGGGAGAATTTCAATAAATGACCATGAATATGACATATTCAAATCACTCCAAATAGATTATGAAATTTTACTATGGGATCAAGAGACTATGTAAAATTTATGTTTTAATAGAAAATTATTAAAATATCCTTTATTTATTTTTGAAAATAATTTAGTCACCACCACCAAAGGCTGAACCACTGTCATTAAGGCAATGGTCACAAAACTTTGCCACAGTTGCCAAAACTCTGACGATCAACCACCGGAGAATTAATTCATTAATTCTCTCAAGTTGGCCAGGGGATTTTGATCCCATAATCCCTTAGCTTGGCAAAAATGATTGACCACCAAGCCACCCCAACTTCTTAATAATGTAATGCAAAATATATATATATATATATATATAAACACTCCCTTCTTATAATATGAATATAACTTGTTAAAATCTTAACCTCACATTTTAAAACACTATCTCAACTTGTTATTTTAAAATAAACCAAGTTTTCAAACAAAAGCCAAAGTGAACACATAAAGTTAAGTAATTAACAAATTTTATTAAAAAATTAATAACTAAAATTATGTGATTAAAAAATAATGCAATTTGGTTGAGGGAGTTATGAGTTTAACAAATAAATTTAAGTAATTAATAAATTTTGTTGATGAATTAACAAGTTAGGTGATTGATAAGTAATACAATGTAATTGAGGAAGTCACAAATTTAACAAATAAACTAAGTAATTAATAAGTCTTGTTGGGAAAATAAATAATAAGTTGCACAATTAAAAATTAATGCAATTCGGCAGAAGTCTAATGACCAGAGCCTCAACGCTGGCGGTGGGCCTTGGCCTTGGAGCAATGGTGTCTAAATTATTTTTAAAAACAAATAAATGGTATTTTGGTAATTCGCTATCAAAAACATAATTTTCATTTAATCCATTGGTCTCATAGTGAAATTTCAAAATCTATTAAGTGTGATTTGGAGATATGTCACATTCATGGTCCTTTATTGTAATTCTCCTTATAATGAAAGAATTTTCAATATTTACCAAACTTTCCTTCTCATTCTTTTATTATTTTTACTCTATCAAACATACAAATAAAAAGATTATTGTTCCAAATATAGGGCCAAGAATACGAGATGGGTTTAACGGGCCACCAATTTAAAGTTTTTTTTAAATGGTTTAAGCTTGAAAAATTAAAAAATTTTGATATAATCAAACTTATAAATCTAACTATTTTAAGTGCAATAAAAATGGGCTTTGACATCTACCAAGTAGAACCGGTAATATGGGTTGAGTCTGCGGGCTTAACCTACCAACCCGTAAAAAAGTTGTAGGTTAAATTAAGCAAAATGGATTCAATTATATGCAAGGCGGTTTTAGCCTGCCTCACATAATTTGAATCCATAGCGGGCTAACTCACAAGTTGTCAGGTTAGTCTGCTTATATTTTAAAAAAAATAAATAAAAAATAAATAAATGATATTGAGTTTAAAATAAAGCATTTGAAGTAAGCGTGCCTGAAATTGTGATCTAAGTACTTGATACTCTTACAGTTATTCAATTCAATTTTAAATTATGGTAGAAAACATTAAAAACACACTGCTCATATATTTAAATAATGATATGATATAATTTAAATGTGACCAAGAAAAGATTAAATAGAATATTTTATTATACTCTACATCATTCATATAATAGCTCATTTATATTATCTAGTTTTCAAAATAGTGATACCCAAGTTAGCAAATAAAAAAAAATTTAGTTGCTCTTTTTATTTATAAAATTAAACATATTTATGAAGTGCTAACCATATATTATATTATCATCTTAATTTGAATATTAAAAAAAATGGATACAGAGATATTAGAATGTTTATGTGGTATGAACTAAATGTATCATGAGTTGTGATCTAATAGTCAGAGTTTAAATTATCATTATTTTCTTTAAAAAAAGAATTAATATTTTAAATTGGGGCATTAATTTTGTAACAAAAATGCCAAAACAAAATGACTAGAAAAGAAGATAGATAAAGCATTTCTATTAATTCATATATGTATAATACTGATCAATCATGTAAATAATTAAAGAATAAAAGGCTCACAAAATTAAATTAGTTGATATTTAAGTGGTGATATTAGCATGTCTTAATTAGAAGGACTTTTATTGTTATTTGAATAATTAATTTTTAGGAAAAATTTATGATTTTTTTTTACCGTGACAAAAATTATAAAAAGAAATAAATTTATAATTTTTAAAATTTTAAAAAATTATTAAAAAAATGCCTTTTTACTTGTGAGTTGGCTCACTAACCTACCAACCCACTGCGGATTGGACAGGTTGGCAAAATTCAACCTGCAAAAAACACAGGCCATGCCAACCCACCACAAATTGACCCATATTTCTAGCTTGACTGCCAAGTATGCATTAATTTTTTTCGTTAAAATGAACACCCTTTTAATGAACTATATGAAACTGTAAATATGGAGAATGATGGCTCCGATAATTGTGTGGAAATTAGTACTACAGCAACGATTCCTTTTTGTTGTGGTTGTTTTCTGTTTCTTGGTCATGATTTACAGGCTAATGTCATCCTGATTTATTGAGGTGAGTCATCCTTTTTCCAGATTTGGTTCCTCCTTTTTAGAATTCAACCTTTTCTCTGCTCTGGACTGTAAGCAATTCAGTGATGGAGCTTACATTACTAACCACCATTAATAATATTCTTTATACCCGCGCAAAATCCCAGGTTTTAGTCATGTATCCTCAACATGTTAGCATAATGTTGAACTTTTTTAATTGTCAATTTTGTGAAAACTAGATTTACTGGCCTGAGACTATAAGAACGGGGCACCCCGTTTCCGAGCTCTACCCATATCATAGCAGATATAGTTTTGAACTATAAAATTCCATTTTCCCCCCTCAAATCAATCATCATATCTATTATTGCCTTCAAAATCTATCCAGTCAGTCAAATGGGACCTTTCCACAAAATAAGTTTCCAGCCAAATAATTAGTTTGGATCATTTACAAGCACATATTCCCAATCCCAAGATTCCAGAATTTGGGTCCCACTTTATTCAATGACAATAGATAATTCAAATCCATCAAGATTACAATGTCCACAAGTTTCTTCAAGTTAAGAAGTCAACCTACCAAATTGCTGTAATGAGAGCTTCAAGCCCTCCTCTCTGGACATCATAACATTTTCACACTTTCCTAATTAGAAGATACAGTCTCTGGTCAAGCTCAAACTTGTTGCAATGAGAAGGGTCACCCACCAGCATCATTAGAAGCCCACCAAAAGATATGTATATCTCCCTGCAACCCAATTAGAAAACCCAAGTTAATTAAATGATCATATTCATCATTAAACATACGACCACTCCACTTCCAATTCCATCATTAAACGTGCGACCGCTCATACAACATACTCTCTCAGGTCCAAAATACAAGTACTTTTTAGGAAAAATCTGAACCAATAAAGTCTTTATTCTCATAAATATATTGTTTTTTCCCTTTAACCCTCAGTCCAAATTACCAATGCACTTCATGATAAGTGGAAAACAAATTTACACAAAAATCTAGGTTAATAAATACAAGCAGTAAAATGGAAAAAAAATTTTACATGTATTAGGTTATTTATATTTTATACCAAGATTAGCTAGAGAAAAATGCTTACACTTTGGATTGGAGGGAGTATGCCATATGAAAATGAACCAATCCTAATGCATGACGTTGCACAATAAAACAAGAAACTAGATTTTTTTCCCATGCATAGACAATAAACTGTGACAATACTTAAAAGGGGAAAAAATTTAAAACTGAAAACTTTGGAAACAAAAACATGATTAAGATAAGGTGCAACTAATGACTTGCATGAGAAGTAAGAAAAAGAATATGCATCCATATATTTATATATATAGTCTTGTGGGAGCCAGTACGGCAGCACCATAGATAAGAACAGCACTGGCTCTCACTACTTTTAAAATCTTAGGCTACATATATAATTTTAAAATCTCATAACAATGCAGGACACTTTATAGTTGTTTTTTCTTTCTCTTTTTCTTTTTTTTTTTTTTTTTTGGGAATCAGCACTGAACTTCTATTCAAGCAAGAAAAGCCAAATACAGGCAAAAGGAATACAAAGCGACTTTCTAGTTGTTAAAAAAAAAAAAAGGTTAAATACGAAAGGACAAGTGCACTGAGTCTGAAGGAGGCCGAATTGGCACCATTCATGATAGAGGAAGAAGAGAAATATAGACAAAAAAAGAGGCTGATTTCATTCACACCCCCCCACTATACCCTAGATACTCTATTTATATAGAATATACCCAAATACCCAGATTACCCTTTTATCCCTAATTTCCCTAATTATCCCTTTTTATTGCTAACTCTCATATTCTCACGTATCAATATACTCCCCTCTAAAAAAAGATCCTTGTCCTCAAGGATCAGTGCAAAGATGAAAAGTTAAAACCTATGTCTAATATACGACTTATTCTGGAGCCATCTCCTCTTGAGTGTCTGCAAATATCTCTACTCTATCTTCAACAATTAAGGAAAAGACCAGTGAATCTTGGCAACGGTGTGCACTGTTGTATTTGTCGTCACACCAATAACACAAGCCCTTACGCCTTCGATCGTCCATGTCACTCTTTGAAAGTTGTTTTAAGGGCCTAGAGGATGCCGAACTAGAGGTGCTGAAGGATTGGGTCTGTTTGAACTTATCAGCTAATGGGCTCGTGGTGGATATCGGCTTAGTAACTAGGTCATTAGTGGATATGGGTTTAGTAACCGGGTCAGGCCTGGAACCTGATAATAATGGAGAAGGAAAACGAGAAGACCCAGATGAGTAGAATGAAGAGAACGCAGAGGAAGGCTTGTGAATCAGCGGCGTAGAAGACAGAGCATGGTCATGAATCGCTTTAACGGCAGCAAGTTGTCATCTGGCCATCTTCATTGCACCGGCCAGTGTTGTTGGTTGGAGACTAAGGACGCCCTGTTGCACGTCGTTGCGCAAGCCTCCGATGAAGCAATTCATGGCTGCTGCCTCTGATAAGTCAACTTCAGTAAGCAACTCATCGAATTTCTCCTCATATTCTTCGACAGAGTCTTGCATCTGCAGTTTCTTTATCGCAATCATGGGGTTTTCATCTTTTATATCCCTAAATTTGGTTTCCATTTTGCAGAAGTATTCTTCCCAAGATATCTCGTCCAAATGCCTCTGTTTAGTGAAGGCTAAGTGCCAATGCAAGGCACGTTTCTCCAAGTGGATGCTAAGAAGACGAATACGCTGGTCAATGGGCATTCCATCCACGTCAAAAAATAGGCGACAGCGGTAAGCCCATCCTCAAAAATCAGTGCCATCAAATTTGAGGAATGCAACTCTGCTACTCTTGGTAAGAACAGAGTATGAGTTGGGTGGTGTGGGAAGGAGAACTTGGAAGGACCCGAACTGAGGTGGTAGTGTGAAAATGGGGGGAGTGGGTGCTGAGGCGGAAGGGGTCGCTGGTCGAGAGAAAGGGGGTAGTGGTGGGATTGTTATTAGGGGCGAAGGGACAGAGGTTGTAGGTCGAGGGAGAGCGACAGAGGGTGCTAGGGAAGGTGGCTAGGAGGGTTCACCGACTTGAAGTGGAGGGGAACGCAATGGTTGATTGGCTAGCATAGTAAGCTTATCAGAAATCTCCTTCATAAACTAAGATAAGGTAGCTTTAATCTCAGATATATCGTTAGTGTGCTGGTCTAGAACCTGTTGAGTACTTTGAAGTAATGAGGATTGCATTTCCAAGCGGTGTTCCAAGTCGACAACGCGTTCAGTCGAGGACCGCGTCTCCGGCAGAGACATGGCCGGAGAGATGGCTTTGATACCTTGATAGAGGAAGAAGAGAAATATATACGAAAAGAGAGGCTGATTTCATTCACACCCCCCCACTGTACCCTAGATACTCTATTTATATAGAATATACCCAAATACCCAAATTACCCTTTTATCCCTAATTTCCCTAATTATCCCTTTTTATTGCTAACTCTCATATTCCCACGTATCAATTCATAACTCATAAATATATGGCTATGGATATAGATATCATATCTCCAGTTAGATTGAAGGGGCTAAGAGATGCCTAGCATAGTAGCATCAAGCCTCTAAATTGCTAAACCAGCAAAACAGGCCTCACAGCAATTCCATTTTTCAAAACCTGGCACTCAGAACTGGCAATAAGTTGATGTTCAGAAACTAAGTACATACGCTTTTTCCTGTCCTGATTCTTCTGAAATTCTATAAAGCTTGCCATACATAACATATTCAAAATTGTCAGCCAGTGATTGTCCTTTGCCCTGAAAAGTGGTAGAAAACTTTGTAAGGAAGATTCGGCATTAGAGATTTGCCAGGAAACAGAAAAATATCTACAACTTACAAAATGAGAGAAAAATAAAGAAAAGATACTAGACACAGGTAAAATGGCATCATCTATCACTCTAATCATTCAATATAGTATGAAAGTATCTCTTGGTTCCATGAGAAATGTATTGTATAAGCAATATAATTTTAATCCTCTCAAATCTGATGTCATCAGTTTAGCAACAGCCTTGTAAGTTCGAACCATGGTTTGATGAACATTGACCAACTCTTGAAAAGATCTGAACTTCCTTAATGATACAGATCACAGGTCATCTTAAAGGATATTAGATGTTAATTTTCAAAAGCACTCCCATTGCATTTTTCTTTTAAACATCAGCTAAAGTCAATGTAAACCTGAGTATAAAACAAGAGTATAATAAAACTGACTTCAAGCTACTTAATATTTGAGGGAATTTCATTTACAAGTGGTCCTGTATAACAAAAATCAGCATATTCAACTCAAGAGAGGAAGCCACAAATGTTATAACTTTTAAACAGTCTTAAAAAGCCTGAAATTCTTACTCCCCTCAAGCTTTGAGTAAAGTAAAATTAAGAAATAGAACCATTGATTGGTGCTCATCAAGATCAATGCATGTAATACATCATAGCCCTAACACAAACTTTGTTATTAGCTTTTGGTCAATATATCAATCTTATGATGTTTATCCAGCAAAGCATTACGAATGTTTGCTGGAAAAAAAACAGTTTTTTTGGGGGTAGTCATGTCAGCAATACACACACACACACAGAATCTACTCATATGACCATGCAGAAACCAAGCTCTTGCCATATAATTAACAACAACAACAACAACAACAAGCCTTTATCCCACTAGGTGGGGTCGGCTACATGGATTGCAAGACGCCATTGTGTTCTATCATTTATCAAGCTTTTAGGAATATTATTAATTAAGAGATCGTGTTCAACAACTTCCAAAAGTGTTCTCTTAGGCCTTCCTCTACCTCTCTTAATCGGACTCAAAGTTATATGTTTCATTCTTCTCACTGGTGCCTCCCTTGGTCTTCTTTGTACATGCCCAAACCATCTCAACCGATTTTTTACCATTTTTTCCTCAATAGGTGCCACCCTCACTTTATCGCGTACGTGCTCATTTCGAATTTTCTCTTTACGTGCATGTCCGCACATCCATCATAACATTCTCATCTTTTAAGTTTATTAGGCACCTTACGGTCGCAAATAATTCCTTTAGCTTTTTTCCAATTAAACCACCCAGCTTGAATTCTATGTGAAATATCTCCACTGATTTTGCCATCATTTTGAATAATGGCTCCCAAATATCTAAACTTTTCCACTTGAGGTATAATTTGATCTCCCAATTTTACTTCCAAATTATTGTCGAATAATTTCTTACCAAATTTACAATATAAATATTCCGTCTTACTCCTACTCAGACGAAAACCTTTTGACTCCAATGTCCTCCTCCATAACTCAAGTTTGCAATTAACATCTTCTCTTGTCTCTGCTATAAGAACTATATCATCCGCGAAGAGCATACATTTCAGAATTTCCCCTTGAATATGTTTCATCAAAACATTTAAGATTAAGTTGAACAAATAAGGACTCAGAGATGATCCCTGATGTAGTCCAATCTTTATAGGAAAATCCTTTGTTTGACCACTAGGCGTTCTTATACTAGTTTTTACCCCCTCATACATATCTTGTATGGCTTTAATATAAGCAATCCGTACTCTCTTTTTTTCCAACGCTTTCCAAAGCACTTCTCTTGGTATACGGTCATAAGCTTTTTCCAAATTAATAAAAACCATGTGTAGATCTTTATCTTTACAACAATACTTTTTCATTAATCCCTCAGTAGATAAATCGCCTCTATAGTTGATCTATCTGGCATAAAACCAAACTGATTCTCAGAAATGCTTGTCTCCAATCTCAACCTATGCTCAATTACTTTCTCCCACAATTTCATTGTGTGGCTCATGAGTTTAATCCCTCCATAGTTAGTACAATTCTGAATATCTCCTTTATTTTTATAAATAGGAATAAAGAAAATAAGAAAAATACAAAATAACCAACACCAACAAAGACAAGAACCTTCTATTAAAGTGTGCACAAAATACCAATAATTATGTGTAAATTAGTTTTCAATGGTAAAATGAAATTAGTGACTGTAAAATATGAGATGAAATACCTGCACATAGTAGCCAGTGTCTGGTGTTCCATCTGGGTTAAGTGTTGGGACTAGTAAGAGCGCAAATTTTTGACCAACTTGTAAAGGATATATTTCGGAATTGATGTCTAGATGCATAAACATGTCAAACCTTTCACTTTTTGCTTCAACACGTGTCACTGCCAAAGGTAAAATACACAGAAGTATAAGAATAATATGTAAAGTACTAATTTGTGTTTCAAGTAAGATGAGCATCAGAAAGTGCATCAACAGAATCTTAGATTGGTCAAATTATTTAGACAAGCTCTTTTAGAAATGTTATCAGTGCTTGGTATAATATCTATTTTTATTTTGGTTCCATAAGTATCTTTCAGCGATGAGTTCATTTCTTTGATCATTTTCCTCCTAATTTGTCCCCCATTTCTTAAATTGTGTCACATCTAACCTAAATCATCAATCCTGTCAATCAAGCTAATAGCCCTGAACAATGGAGTTGACATGGCACCTATTTGGCCGACATGATCTTTTCCATTCTAATCTTACAGAAATAGCTTAATATTGGACAAGAACATGACAAAGTGAGACAACAATGAAGCACCTTGAAACCCACAATTCCAAATTTCTAAAACCAAAATCTAGGTCAACTTGAGATGATAACCTTTACTTGGTCAGTAAGACGCTGTAGTTAAAGTTGGTCACATAATTTATTGCCGCGGTCAAGCTTACACCAGCTGAAAGTAATGTTACCATGTTTGATTCAATTGATCAAATGGAAGCCAGTGATGCTGCTAATCTTACCCAAGAGGTTAAACAAGTAACTTGTTAAGAATGATGAGTATTTAAAGTAGGTAATACTCCATTTGACAAATGGCGACTGCTTTCATCTAGAGGCCTGGTAATATTAGATTGATGAGTAGTTAATCGTTATTTGTTACATGAGATTGGTATTCTAACCGAAGTAGTTTCTAGCTTTAAGGAAAAAGGCCTAGATAGCATATGTGGCATACTTGAGGGGAATAAGCGTAACCCCAAAATTTGGCTCATCAGGTTTAGGTGAAGACAATAAAACTGAAGGTGTGCACACCTGAAATCAGAAGAAAGTGCACCCATCATATTTGATAATGCACTTAAAGTCACGCTATTTCTATTAATATTAATCAATATTCCACCATTACTAAAGGATCATTGCAATGTGTAATGAGTATATCAAAGTCAATCATACTTCCTTGCTTATTACTCTTCATGATTGCAGAATTGCAATTAAAATATCAAAATCTACTTCCACACCAAGAAATGTATTAGGAAGGACATTAAGAAGTGAACTTAGATGCCGTGCAAGCTTTGTGAGTGCACAGGAAGAGGTGTTTATTGTTACTAGAAATCAAGTTTTACTATCCATAAGCTCTTTTTCCTTGAGAGGAATGATAGGGTTTCAAGGCGTGAGGCTATCATATTTTTCTGCCTATGTCTAAAGAAACAGATAGCAAGTACGAATAGAAGAGGGATGACCACAAACTGTCACAAGCACTTGACCATCGTGCAAAAAACAGAGAAAAATAAATATTACGTAGAAAAGTAAATAAACTTATGCAGAAAAATAATGGAAACCCATAAAAGACATACCTTTATCAAATGCTTTTTTGCCCTCTGGGGGATTCAATTGATCCACCCTAAATATGTCATCAAAGAGAACCTCAACCATCTTAGGAGCAAATTTGACCCTCAACCAAGCGCAACTGATTAACGAGAAAGAGAATAAATAAAATAAGGTTAGAAACTAACCAAACAAATAAAAATACTGGGGAAGATTAAAAGGCGCTGGTATTACAAAATAATTGACAGCGACGCATATCATGGTAAATATGTTCGAAGATGAAGGTGATCCAAACAAAACAACCAAGGAGGTCCGAATCCGAATGATTGACCAACAACTTAAAAAATTCGAAAAAATGGGAAGAGTTTGGCATTTAATTAAGCATGGATCTCAGTTAAGCAGAAGACCTTCAACGATGTGGGGTGTGGGGATTCAATCACTTAATCCATATCGACTCGTACTCAGAGCTCAGACTGTGGAAAAATTATTTATTCATTCAGCAAAGTCAACCAGAAGAGGGAAGGCAACGAACCTGGAGCTGAAGCAACGTGACAGACGGCGAGAAGCACACGAAGCAGAGGCGATGTGCAGAGAGGTGAGCGTCTGAGTTCAGCGACTGAGAGAACGATGGGCGAACGCGAATTCAGCGACTCAAGCGTCAAGCAACGCGAACGGCGACTCAATAGCAAGACTGGGTTCAGCCTCGGAGCAACGGCTAGAGCCAAGCTTCGAACAAGAATGAGGTTGAGTCCAGATTCCCTTAAAATGTATACAAGGGTTTTCTAATTTATTTATTTATTTTTTCTTTGGTTTTTAAATATTAGAGGCTTTTTCTTTGGTAAAAAAAATTAGAGGTTTTAAAAAAAAAAATTGCCCCTAACCCAACTCTTTCCCATAAAAAAAAGGAAGACACACCAGCCCACAAGCACATTAATATTGACATCGAATCAGGACCTCTTTCAAGAGAGGGAAATAACATTGCCACCAGGACAATTAACAATTGACAAATAAAAGAAATTACCAACATATTTTTTAATAAATAAATCATTATATCTTTATTATATTAAAAAAAAGATAAGTACTCCAAAATTTACATTAAAAAATTATTTTTTATTTATAATAATTAAAGGTAAAATTAAAATATTAATATGTTTTTAAGTAAATAATAAATTTTTATTGATTTACATGATTCAATTAAAAATATATGTTAGAATAAATTAGTCCAATGCTCGTGAAAAATTTATTAATCACAAATCACGAAAAAAGTTTCTCAAAATTTTGGAATGTGGTCTATTTTCAATCTGTTGGTGTGTGATTTTTTCTTTTTATCCTTAAAACAAATAAAAAAAAATCATGTAACATGATAGCAAAATTCCCATAACTAAATGACTATAATCATGGCATATTTACAATCACATATTGCTTCAATATTTGAATACTTCATTGTCAACTTATTGGATATAGTATATTTCAAATTTGAAAATAAAACTAAGATTTCAAATTTGAGGAGAAGGGGTTATTTTATTATTTTAATTTAACTTAAATATTAATCTAGTCACATTGCAAAATATTAAAATGTTAGGCTATTATCTTTATTTGATTCTATTAGATGAGTTATTTGTGTAAAAATCCCAATATCTTATATATGAAGAACCATGTGTTTGGATTAAAAATTCACAAATGAGTTTACTAATGTTAGGAAAATAATATTAGAAGAAAAGTATAATATAACGTAATCTATATTTGAATTTTTTTTATAAGTCAAATTACACAAATTAAAATTTATTTAAATAATTTACCAACAAATTTAATTTTCATAGTAAATCCTTGAGGATTTAATTTAGAGGTTCCCAATTCGATACCCAAAAAAAATTGTTTAAATGATTTGATTTAAAAGCTTGAGATTTATAATAACAAAAATAAATTTGAATTCTTTTTATATATTTTTTATGATTAATTTGATTTTTTAAATGAAAAATATTAAAATTTTAAATAAGGATTTCATACATAATTTATTTTTTGTAAATTACAAAATTTTAAAGAAGTCATTCTAGATCCAATGGAAAGTCTAGAAGTACCAAAAATAAATAAAAAAGTTATTAGAAAAAATTGAAATGCAAATCAGGCAAAGAATTTAAGTTCTTTGTCCAAACCAAAAAAAAAAAACAGAGAGAGAGAGAGTTTAAATTCAGAAATATAAGACCTCTTTAGCAATATATTTTTAGAATATTTTTCTATTCTTTAGAATTAAAAAATAAAAAAAATCTATTTAGTAACGTATTTTTAAAAAGTATTTTAAAAAATAAAAAAATTAAATATTATTTTAGAGAATAGAAAATCAAAATATCTTTTAGGTTTTTTGAAATTATTATTCTGAAAAATAAGAAAGAATGCAAAAATATCTACTTTTATGTTTTTTGTTTTCAGAACGTGTTTTATAAAATATTAGTTCTCCAAAATAATAATCCCAAAATACCTAGATTGGACAAGGAATATGATCAATGCATGGTTAAGGGAAAAAAAAAGGAGAATGACAAAGAGGAACCAAAATGATCAATTAATTCAAGTTAAATCTCAAGTGTCAAAGTCTAAAAATTTGTAAATTCAGCTCTCAATTTTACAATTTAATTGTGATAAATTTGTAACTTGTGTTTTAAATTTTAATAAGAAAAATACATTTTTTTATTCTTCAACCATGTTAAAATTTAGAAAATAAATTGCAAATTTATTACAATGATATTGCAAAATTGAAAGACGAACTTGCAAATTAGTGAAGTTTGACACTTGAGACCTAACTTGAATTAATTAATTTTTTTGGGACCTCTCTATCATTAAATGCTGTCAAAGTTGTGATTGAGGCAACACTAGAAGCCAAACTCAATAGCTTCTTATCTAATCAAACTTATAGGATAAAAGCTCTTTTTACATTTTTTTTTTAAACCAAACAAAACATAATGAGTTTTTTAGACTCAAACTAACGTTTGAATTATCCAAACCTCAATTAGAGTCTCATCCAAGCATACCTTAATCTTTCTGCATTCAAAGAGCACCAAAAAACGATAAGGCTTTAATCTGTAATTTGACCTTGTTGACAAAAAAAAAAACCTTTAAAATGGGAGAGAATTTCAATTAAGGACCATGTTAGCTTCTTATTTGCCAATCAGGCAAGGTCGTCGAAGCCCTTACTGCCAAGGAATCACCAAAGCTCCGGCACCGATGACATTTTATTTGAGAACTGAGATTTTTAGGTGGCCAAGGATGAGTTTGATTCCATGATGTTTAACAAATAAAATAAGTGAAGTTTTAAAATTCTCAATTTGTAATTTTTTATGTCAAATTAACAAGTGACATTTATAAAATAACAATAATTCATTTAAAATTAATAAGAATCTTTTATAGTTTTAACAAATTAGAAAAAATGATAGGAAGGGCTTAATTGTACGTGTTAGTTATTCACTAACAAGTATCTGTTTAATTTTAATAATAGTACATTGGGATGTTTAATAAGTAAAATGAGTGAAGTTTTAAAGCCCCCAATTTGTAATTGTCCATGTTAGATTAACAAGTAATATTCGTAAAATAACAAGTTCCATTCAAAAATTAACAACACACATTAGGTTATTATATGAAAGTGGCCACTAAGCTTTTTAGGTAGCCAAGGGTCATGAGATCAAACCCACCCTTGGCTACCTAAAAACCTCAATTCTTAAATAAAATATCACCAGTATTGGAGCTCTAGCGATTGGCCGTCGGTGACCCTCCAGTAGTAAGGGCTCGGGCAGCCTTGTCACCAACGGTGGTCCAACGGCTAGTGCCGGCGACGATGATGGCAACGGTGGGGGTTTTTTTTTGTTTTTTAACTATGACGGACATTTCAATCTTTTCGCCTATGGAATTAATATGTTAGAAGGACCAGATGGCTGTAATGCTATTATCAAATCATTTAATCCTTATGAGATCTAAATATTGTACAATGGTCCTTGGATACTATTTTCCTAATTTTAAATAGCTCCCAATTCTCGTGAATATACTCCCTTTATTAAACACCTTCTAAAAGCAAAATCTAGTCTATTTTATAAGTTATTAATTGATAGGATTGTTTTTTTTAGTAAAATTTTTAAATTACCCTTGAAAAGTAAAAGAGATAGAGAAAGACAAAATAATATTACACGGCTTTTTTTTTTCTTTTCACTTGAGGGTTATGTTTGGAATTTCACTCACTTGTATTCCTTATACTTTTGTTATATTGGCGTTAATGAGGCTAATAAAAATGACTTATAAATAAGATTGAAAGAGTATAATGAAAAGCGAGATTGAAAAGATGAAATGGTTCCAAACCTCCAATGTGAAAGCACAGGAGAAGTAACTCAGTTTGCAAAGCTTCTTTGGACAATTGGAGACCAATTTCCATCATTAAATGGAACCCCAAAATGGCAATATCCAATGGGGAGGATAATCGGTGTCACATTGCAAAATGAGTTTGCATTGCACCTGTAAATGCCATGGTGCTACACTTCCAATTAAAACCTTGAAGCTTTTTTTCCCATTCCTCTCAAAAGTTTTGATCAAATTTTAAAGGGTTTGGATTTAACATTTTACAGGATGGTACACTCTCAAAATATATGATTTGTTTGGATGTGTGATTTTACAAAAGTAGAAAGTGGTTGGCTTTGTTTCAGATATATAAGAAAATTAACAAGTAATATCAGACAAAGTTGTCAAACTCATGAGTTTAAGTAAACTTATAATAACAATATGAATCTGTAATATAAACTCGTATTATAAACTTGTAAGAATTTACCTCTAATAATAAATATTATTAAAATGAATAATAACATATTCAAACATAATATTTTAATAATCAATTTTACCTAAATGTAATCCAAAGTATAATATTTAAGAATAATACACACCACACACGCACAACATAATTCATAATTCTCGAAATAAAATTAGCAATAAAGTTTCTAACAAAGTCATTCAACCTAAACAATTATAAAGCATGTTAATCTATATTAAACAAAGATCTTCAAACCTTCTATGGTTATCATCTTGGTCATCTTCAAATTCTTCATCAACATCATCATCTCCATCTATATCACCACCAATAATATTAAAATCAACTCCAAAATGATCACCACGCTCTATCATCGGCTCATGAGTAGAATTATTAATATTCTCATGACTTCTTATGGATTGCAAAACCCCACCCTCCTCCATGTTGCAAATATCTTCATTATCCTCCCTTATATTATCCATTCATCATCTGAATGAATATCATCAAAGTTATAGGCATAAGATCTTCTATTCTCCTTGCTTTTTTATTTCAAATTGCATATTACAAACGCTAAGTCATTCATCTTTTTCGATGCAACCGATTTTTTTTTGTTATGAATCTAAAACAAAACAACTTCATCAATATTCTAATATTTAATATAATAATGTAAATGACATTTTAAAATTTATAACCTACCATCTCAAAAGCATCCTAATTATGTTCATGTCCCGAAGAGCTACAACATAATATAATAATGTAATTTTTTTTTTAAGTTCAGATCAACCATCCCCATAAGAATTCCACCATTCTGTTAGAGGCATTTTTGTTCTTATAGCTTGTGCACTACCATGTCCAAACATGCCTCTCACATAGTAGAAGTCATTTAATTGATACTCAATATTATTTCTCTTTTTTGGATCTTCAACCATTCTTGAGAAGCAACTATGCAACCCTTCTTTAACACAATAATCAGCTTTGAAATCATAGTTCTAGTGAAAATGAGGATTAAGATAGTACGCGGCTACATTTAAATGCCAACACAACTGAGTTTCCCATCTCTCATCAATTATATTTAAAATTTGCTCATAGTTACAAAAAAAAATCATAAAAAAAGTTATGATATAAATTTGCATTTATAAATTTAAGAACAAGAATTATATTTACTATTTACCTCTCTTTGACATTGTTAAAATTCTCTTTAATCTTTTATCATGCACTTTCCATTGTTTCATATATGAATCCTATAGCTACCAAGCAAAGAACTTTAACAAGAGGAGTAGTAGCCTTCTTCCAGAAACTCTTATTCAAAGCACTTCTAGCTACTTCTTTTCCTTTTTTTTAATGGACGAAAATTTTCTATCATTCCATTCCTTTAAACTAAACAAACTTATCAATACTGCTTTATTTTCACTAAGATATATGATGAAGCTCTAAATCACTTTAGGCCATCAATAAAAACTAGAATGTTGTAGGAAGCAATCTAGGTCATCTCCTAAAAGAGCAAATGCATACAAATTTTCAAACTAAATGCCAACAAGTTAAAAGAATGAGAGTGATTAAAGGTTCAGCAAGGTCTAAAAATGCAAAAATTAGATGTTTGTAATTTCTAATTTTAATGTGATGAGATGAATGAGTGAGATGATGAGCTCAAGTTAGAATCCCTTGTGATAATCCTTGAATTTTAGGTTTAAAATTACACAAGTAATTACAATTAGCTTAATGTAAAACACTCTAAAACCTTCAAAGTATTGTGAATCATTAAACTCAATGATTACTAAAAAATTTAAGCTAAGTGAATCAAGATTAATATTATGTTCAGCCTTGTTCATAGCCACATAATTCAAACCAAAGAAAGTAGTGGAAAAACCTCTCAAATCAAATTCACATATCCTATGTTGACCTAGCATGAGACATAGTGAAAATCTTGAACAAGAACACCAAGAACATATTAACACATTCAAGAACATTCAAATGCATTCATAAATTCTGGAATTGAAACACAACATTAAATCTTAATTCAACATATATAACATCAACTTAACATGAAAATGGAATCAAATCTCACAACCAGCCAGATTACAAATTTTGAATTCCAAAAGAAAAGAAGAAGAAATTATAGAATTGAAAATACAAGTGAGGAAAATAAATATGAAAATCTCAAATCACAAATTCATTTTCCTTAGAGCTCAATGAAAAATCGACCACTCATACTCCTTTCCATCACATGGTTGAGTTCTTGAGCTTAAGAGGCTTTCATGGATATTGAATGAGGATAAAGAACAGACCTAGAAATTAACTTGAGTTGGACGAAAATGGAGCTAGAAGAAAAAGCAAAGCTAGATGCAATTCTGAACTGGATGAAGAAGGATGTGGCTGGATGAAAATTGTAACATCCCGAAATTTTAAGACTCGGATTTATAAAAATAAAAATAAAATAAAATATCTATAATTAAATTAAAATTTAGAATAATTTGATAGAGGTCCAGAGTTTGAATTTTTCTAAGCAAAAGTTTAGTTTTATTTGATTTTTTAACTATGAAAAAAATTACCAAAGTTGACTCGGGCTTTTGTGCAATAATAAAAAATGTTGGGTCATTTTTTGTAATTTTCCCCAAACTTTTGGATCAGCTTTTATAAGGGAAAAGAAATGCAGAAAACACAGAAAAAAAAGAAAGAACAAAACACACACAGAGAGAGAGAGAGAGAGGAAGAAGAAAGGAGAAAGAGAGGGAGTTAGGCTCGGATCTAGGAGTCTTTGCAACCGTTGTGAGCTCAGCTACACGATAGGTAAACTCCCTACTTCAATCCTCTTCTCTTTCTCTTGATTTTCTTCAATTTTTGGAAGAGGAGATTTTTAGATTTTGATTCCAAAGGCTTTATTCTTGTAAGCTTTTGTTTCTTTGGATCTTAGGGAGTATGTTTTGAGTTTCTATATAGTGATCTAATGTTTTGAGTGGATAATTAGATGAAAAGAGGTGTTTTTAGGCACAAATTAAACCCTGAGAAATTGGGTTTTTGCTCTTCAATGGTTTAAGCTTATTGATTTAGTTATAATTTTTCTATTTAAGCCCAATAAGATTTAAATTAAGGTTTGGTTTTCATTATAAGGGCTAATGGTGAAAGTTGGTGACACTAAGTGAAGGTTTTTAATTGATAAAAAATTATATAAATTGGAAATTAGCCTAATGATGGCTAATAAATGGTTTTGGTGGTTAAGTGATATTATGTGAATGGTTGGTTTAATATATGGACTATTGGGATGGATTATGGCTCATAGACCCAAGTTGTGTGGTATGAGTTATAGTCTTCATTATTGCTATTTGACATGATAGGTGATGTGGATCACTTATATGTTGTAGGGATTGTTGGTGGAATTTGTTCGGAAGTTAAGGATAAGCCAAGTGCTATTTTGTACAAAAGGAACCCTTTTGGTACCAAAGGGTTAAGGTAACAGGGGAAATTTATATTTCTATTACTCTGTTTTAGCTATTTTTGAATAAATATTACTAGCTATCATGCATTATATGTTTTAAAAGATTAAATGTGCTTTATAAGGGGTTATGGGGTACTACTTTGATTATAGTGCAAATATGTTTTTTTTAATTGTTTAATAACAATGTTTTTATGGAAACGAGATTTATAAATGTTATACTACTTTAGAGTGTTAAATGGTAAATACTCAGGAAAGATAGACAAGAGTAAAAGGCATGATCTTGGTGGGAGTTCACCAATGAGAAGGTGTGGATTTTTGATATTTTATGGCACACTGTCAGTACTCAGTGTTGTCTTACGTATTGTGGGCTCAGTGCACTAAAGTAGTTAGTGTATTTAGTGTTCGACACCTCTCAGTGGGGGAGGGAATCCGACATATGAAGTGAGAGGTTTAATGCTTAGGCCAAGGTAGCCCTCACATGGAGAGTAAGTCGGGTTGACTCTAGGAGGGAGTTAGCTTTGACTGCTCAGGATTCACGTCGAAGGGGCATAGGCGGTTCGGTGGATTAGATCATGCCTTAGACTATGTTTTGTGCCTGTGGAGGTACAAGTAGGTATAAGGTTTACCTGTGAGTTAAAGAGTGCCGGGGGCATTTTGTTGGTCATAAAAGGCCATACCGGCCTAGGTCATGCATTCATACATTTTAAATGGCTAAATTATATACTATGTTAAATTTATTATTCATTTATTTGATTATGGCTTACTTTGTAATAATCAATGTAGATTTTTTCTGTTACTGAGACTGTGGTTGTCTCACCCCTTTCTTTTCAATATTTCTAGGTCCAGGTGAAGGATCCAGTGGTGGACGGGGAAAAGAGCAAAGCTAGGGGTTTTCTTGTGATTTGTAAAGAACTGCAACCCCTTTCTTTTGAGCAAATATATTGTAATGTATTTAAGATTAGGGTGCCAGTAGGATATGATTATGTGTGGTGTGTGTGAATATGTGTGGATTATGTGCTTGTGTATGAATTTTTGTCTGTTTGCAGACTTGTGGCTAGGAAACTTGGTTATGGTGTGTGGTTTTGATGGATTTACTTAGTAGACCAAAGTTTCTATTATAAGCAGATATTTATTTTGATATATATGTGATTTTATAAGCAAATGCAAAGTGGTTGCATTGCAAATGATATGTTATGGGCAAACATACACCTTGGATAGAAAGAATGGGTGCGTGGGCCCCATAAGGAGCTTTGAGCCAAGTGAAAATGTTTAGCATATGTATTTATATAAATATGGTATTTGGATTGATTTGTGACCACTCTTGTATGATTTGTGCATTTTGGGAGTTTAGGGTCCATTTTGGGAAATGGCACCCGGGTGGTCAAATTTTGATATATGAGGTTTTTCCATCATTTGAATGTTCTATCAGGTGTTTTTAGTCTTATTTGACGTGTCCAAAGTGTTCCCACAGGTTTGTAACCATTAGGATGAGATTTGGACAATTTTGAAAATGGTTTTTACCAAAAAGCTGTACTTTTGCATCCGGGTGTCCAAATCTTAATCCGACCGTTGGATTTCTCTAAAATTTGGGTCACAAGTAAAACCTTTTATAAGCTTCGTGTGGGCTTTGGAATCATGTCGATCGAATATCGGACGGAGAAACACACACTCTGGAATTTGGTCTGGAGGTGCTGTCATGACAGCATTAAATTGCTGTCATGATAGCTACAGTGTTGATTTTGTAACCTGCACAAAATTTAATCCGTCCATTGGATCTTTTCAAAATTTAGTATGCTAATAGTATTCTTTAAAAGTGACATGTGGGCTTTGGAATCACTCCGATCGAAGGTCAGATGATGAAATGGTGCACTCCGGAAGTTGGTCTGGAAGTGCTGTCATGACAGAAAAAATAATCAAATTTTTAACATGTCTAATTTTAAATCCGACCGTTGGATCTTTTTGAAATTTGGTATACTTATAGTACCCTTTGAATGTGATGTGTGAGTTTTAAAATTACTTCGATCAGAGGTCGAATGACGAAATAGTGCTTTCTAGAAGTTGGCCCAGGAGGGCTGTCATGACAGCATCTTTTTATTTCATTTTCGTCTAGCTTGCTTCCGCGTGCTATAGGTAGAACCTATAAATTTTTTTTAAAGGTTTTAAATATTTACTTTGCAATTGTGTATTTGCTTAGTGATTTAAATGGTTTGTTTCCTAAGTTGATTTTAGGATTAATTCCTTAACCACACTTAGTTTATTTGAATTGTGTGATTTTTGGATAACACTCGGGGAAAGTGTTACAAAAATGATGATGAGATGAAGAAGAAGTGAATATGGAAAATAAAGCTAATCTAGACGTGAATATGAAGGGTTGAAGAAGAGAGAAAATCTAGAGGAATGTGCTGAAAGTGAAGTGAATTATGAGCCAAAATGAAAATAAAAGGCTTAAGTATGTGTGGAAAATGTGAATGGTGATAATAACAAGGCAAAATCTAGATATTATTTGGCTAGAAATGAGTTGGAAAATAAGCATAATTTGGTTGGAAAAATGATGTGTAAATGGCGCTTAAAGAGCCGAAAGGTGAGCTGGACAATAGATATTGAACATGTGACCAAGGTGTAGAAAATGTAACTCTCTTAGGCTCCCAATAACTGCGACATGTCCTCCCATTACATCTGATCATGTCACACCTCCCATGCCTCTTATTCACTTGATGATGTGTCCCTCAATGCTTCCCATGCTCCTTTGATTATTTATTTATTTATTTATTTCTTCCCCTAATTAAATCTAAAATGGTGCTACATCAGCCTCAAATAATTTTTGAAATTGACGCCATTTGCTTCCTTTCTTTATCTTCTATTTATTTATTATCTTCTTTAATTCTTCTAAGTGAATTGACATTGATCCTTAATTCCAAAATTGCCCTCACAAAATTTGAAAATAAAAATACAATGACTAAATAAATTCTAAAAAGAGAATTAAAAAAGAAGAGAAGAGAATTAATGCCCAAGATATCAATTTAGGGTTTGAAAGTGACAAATCAACACAAATTAGCAACATTAGAGTCCATATGATCAATATAGAAAAGACAACTCAAAACCAAGAATGAAACCCTAATATGCATAATTTGATGCCAAAACGAATCATTTTAATATGTAAAATATGTGACTAGTTAACATGATATTGTCAAATATGTAGTAGCAAATCAAGTTGTAGCTGGTCTAATTAAGCCTCAATCATTTGTAAATTTTCTTAAAAGACTAATAAGCATTGTTCTATTGTAAATATATGTCATAATTCTTCTCCTCTTACTTATGGTTTCTTGATGTAATATAAGTTTTTTTTTGGTCAAAGTCCTCCAACATCAAGTTGATACAATAAGCTGCGCATGGTGTCCAATACATATGTTTTCTCTTCTCCATCAATTTTTGTCTAGCTGCTTTGTAGTTTACAATATTATCTATTATTATTTGCACTACTTTTTCTATAACTTCATCAAACATATAAAAAACTCTAGCAACTGTCTTAGAAATACAAGAAGTTTCTAATAAATATAAAAATACAGTCCTTTTAGTGTTCACCAGGAAATTACAAATTGCATACCTTTTTTTTATTAGTCTACATGTCATACATGATGCAACAACCTATTCTTGTCCATTCACTCCTAAATTGGCCAACATAGCATTGATGTTTTTTTACTTTTAAATTTAAGTACTTCTCTCTATCTCATGATAAGAAGGGGTTTTAAACCCGATGCCATATTTTCCTATAATCTTACACATCTTTATAAACTCTAAATTTTCACATAATTAAAAGGAATGGCATTTATGGAAAAAAAAAATCTAGCTATTTGTTGACAAGTTTCATCCCCCAAGTTTTTCTTGAACATTTGATTAATGGTTGATTAGTGTTGTTCATATTCTTACTATTATTTTTTGAACTTTTCAAGAAATTGATGATCCTTTTTTCTTTTTCTCTAAACTCAACTTGTGCTTGTGTATGTTGATCTTCTTCATCAACATCAACACATTTTTTTTTTGCTTTTAGATGCTACACATTTGGCTTTATATATGTGTGTTAAAATCATTTTTCGAACATCATTAAAAACACTGACACTAGTTTTAGCATCTATCTTAGTATCAGCTAAGTGGTATTTTAATCTGTAAATGCCTCTACTAACAATTTTGCCACAATAGTACACTTTACTCTTTTACCATTCCTATCAATATTTAATTCATGTTTCCATTCTATATCAAATCTATTTTTAAGATAATGTTTTCTTCCAATAACAACTTTTTTCCAGCAACTTCACTTGATGACATATTCAATTTATTACATTGATGGCACTTAACAAGATTCTAAAATAAAAAAGGAACATGTTAAACAAAATCAAATGGATAAAGATATTATTTTATGTAAATATATTAACATATCACGTACGTAAATTTTATACTAACAAGCATCTCATTCTTAGGGTTTTTTTATTCATATTCATGCCAATTTCAAGGTGAAAATTTATGTACCATTTTTGTAAAGATGCCAAAGTAGAACTCTAAAAAAAAGTAAAGTGTTCAGTAGTTGATCTAAAAGGTTGTTCACAAAAAAAATATCAACAATACCCATGAGGCTGTGACCTTGAGTTCTTGACCAAAAACAATAATTTTTGTCCTTTTTGTAATGATTAAAAAATTAATAAAAATTCAATGTCCAAAAAGTTGAAGTCTCGAAGAAAGAGAAAAGTTACCAACAAGAAAAGAATTACCATGCTCTTCACACTAAAGCATCAATGTACTCTTCAATAAAAAAAAAGTTTTTCCTTCTTTCTCCCACCCCCTCTTATTTCTTTCACTTGTGCTCTCTCTCTCTCTCTCTTCTGGTATTTCTTCCTTCAAGCAAGTCAAACTAGAAGAATAGATTCTTGAAAGACTTAAATGGTGGAAGATGAATCAAGAAGGCACACAATAAAGGACACCAGTGACCTTTTTAGGTCAAGTTATTTTTTGTATTTCTCTCTTTATTTACTATTTAGGTTGTGGGCTATTTTTTTAGGCTTGATTTTAATGCAAACTTTAACTCTCCTGGCTCGATTTTAACTCACCAAGTTGATCCTTTTTTATGAGTAAAGAAAAAGTTTAACCAAGTTAGTGTTAGTGTCGAGTTTATAACTAATTTAACTATTTTTCTATGCTTAAAATGTTTATTTGACAAGTTTAGGCGAGTTAACAACCATGATATTAGACATTTTACAAGTGATGTTTATAATTTAACAAGTCATGGATGAAATTATACATAATGGATATTGTATAAGCAACATACCGGTCTCAACAAGTAACGTAAGGAAATTTAAAAGTTATATTAGACATTTTACTTATAAAGTTATTAATTTAACATGCCGTATTTGGATTACATGGGTTACATACTACACAAGTTAAGATTATGTACTTAAAAAGAAACATAAAGAAATTTACAAGTCATATTAGATATTTTACTTGTAAAATTAGTAATTTAACAAGCCATATTTAAATTTACACATGTTATGTATTGCACATGTAAAACTTGTAAAACTTTTAATAAATTTCCTTAAGATGCTTGGTAAGGCTATAATTTTACATGTTAAATATCTAACTTCAATATGTCATTCAAAAATTATTTGGGTCAGAAAAGTGAAAGAGGAATGTACTCATGAAAAGGATGACTCTGAGAATCTACAAGGCAAACACTCTAAAGAAGTTGAGTACTCTAATCTTCAAACCTTTAGTTCTATTCTTGGGGTTAGATGAAAGAACATAAGAGATTTCAATGCATTTATAAAAACTTGACAACTCAAGAAAAGGAAAGGCATTATCTGCACTTAAAAAGACAAAGGGTTGAATTGACTCATAAAAATCAAACTTTCATGATAGGTCTTCCAAGGAAAAAGCCTAAGCTTTCTTGTGGCTGAGGGGCTTCTATTGCTGAATTCCACTTTTTTCTCATTTGATTCTTCTACTCAAAGTTATCCTACTCTTTTTATGGGTAAGAAAAGACATATTAAACTACCTTGTGCTTTTGATCGTGTGATAAAAAATTAAAGCAATCTCATATTTTGTCAAGTAGGCTCACGAAGCTGTACTAAGAAAACTTCCCCTTTCACCATGAGAGCTATAGGTTGGAACTGTCATGGTTTTAGGAAGGCAATGACAGTTCAAAGACTTAAACAACTAATACAATCTAATGACCCTAACTTTTTATCTCTATCTGAAACTAAACTTCATGTATTTGCTTCCTGTAAGCCTCTTGTTTCATTTGGTTATGACTCTTTTATTGGTGTTAATGCTATTAGAAAAGTTGGTGGCACTGTAGTTGCTTGGAAGCCTTTTTGGGAGGTGAAAATATTTGAATGTAATGCTCATGTGATTTGCCTAAAGATGTGGAATAATGCAATTAACTATTTTTATTTTGTCTCTTTATCTATGGGCCTCTCAAAATGTTTGATAGTCATGTTCTATGGTCTTGGATTAAAGACACTCTGATTATATTCTGAGTCCCTAGGTTCTTTTGGGAGATTTCAATCAAAAATTGGTCCTCCAAAAGATAAATATAGTTGTAAACAAGGTTCCATTGGTTGTGCTGACTTCTTAAACTATATTAAACATGCCAACCTCATTGAATTGATACAACATGGTCCAAACTTCACATGGTCAAATAACAAGATTGGCAATGGGTTGGTATTGGAAAAATTGGATAAAGGTTACTGCAATTCTGAGTGGCTCTATATTGTCCCCCTTTATTCCTTTTAACTTATGGGATTGCTACCTCAAACCATAGTTCAATTGTCCTCTTTACTCAATCTCCTCCAATGTTCAAGAAAAGATTAAAACGATTTGAAAATTTTTGGTTTTAGTTTGAAGAGTGAAATAACATCATACACTCTTGTTGGTCTTCTTCTACTTCTAGCTCTCCTACTTACAAATTTTATCAGCCTTAGACTCTTAGAACAAATCTTCAATTGGAAATCTATAGGCTCGTGTCGGTGATTTGGAAAAGCAACTTGGTTCCTTACAATCTCGTTGTCTTAACTCTGATGGTTTCATTTCTAACAACTCATTTTTCTCTTGTAAACATCAACTTGAATTTTTTTTAATGATTGTCAAAACAGTTTTTGGAAACAAAAGGCTAAACTCAAATGGAAGGTTGAGGGAGAAAGAAATACTAAATATTTTCATATTGTGTCTAAGCAATTTGTCAGAAATTTTGTTTGATGTCTAAAGAAAGATGATGACAACTAGACTGATAATCAACAAAAGTTGCAATAATTAATTTGGTCACATTATTCTAGTCTTTATTGTGATCCTAACCATCATAATATCAGTGAAATTTTAGTTGAAATGAACATGTTGCAATTACTTATGATTTCTTAAGCTTAGGCTGCTCAACTTATAGTAGTCTCCTCTTTTGATGAAATCAAATAAGTTAGTTTTTAGCTTGCCAAAGGATAGTGCCTTAGGTCTGGAAGTTTTTTAAACTCATGTTTTAAAAAAATTATGGTCACTTGTGGGTAAGGATACTTATGACTTAGTGCTTCATTCTAGAGGATCTTAATGTGCAAATGATCAAAGACTTAAGACCTATAAGTCTTTGTAATGTCTCTTATAAAATTTTTTTTGAGATCCTTTATAATAGATTCAAAGAGGTCCTTTAAAATATGATATCTCCTTATCAAAGTACTTTTCTCCCAAATTAGCTCATTTTGACAATGTTCTTCTTGCTATTGATCTTTTGCATGAAATTCAATCATTCAACTCTAAAAAGGAAAAATTAATAGTTTTGAAAATTGATTTTTCAAAAGCATTTGATCAATTGTCTTGGAATTTCATTAAAGCTATCATGATTAAAATGCGGTTTCCTAGAAAATGGATCAATCTCATCATGCAATGTCTTTCAATAGTAAAAATATCAGTTGTGGTTTAATGGAAATCTCTCTTCTTCTATCTTTTCTTGTAGGGGACTTAGATAAGGTGATCCCCTTTCACCTTATTAAAATATTTTAGATTCTAATGTCACATCCTTTCTTATTGCTTAAGTTGAGGCCTTTGAAATGATGAAGGGCATCTAGATTTGTAATGAAGCTTCCCCCTATCTCTCACTTGTTATATGCTGATGATTCTATATTCTTTTTTAAGGTCAACACCTTTTTAGGGGGTAGATATCTTAGACACTAATTGTAGATATTTGAGTTAGGTTATCAACCATAGCAAATCTTCTCTCATTTGAAGCTCGAATATCCCATCTAAGTTCAAGTCTGAGATGGTTGCCTCTTCAAGAGTTAGTCTATCGAAAGAATTAGGGAAGTACCTTGGTACATAGATTGATGTTGGGAGAAATAAGTCAACTATATACTCCTAAGTTCTCAACTCAGTTAAAAGCAAAAAAAATTCTTGGTGGGTCAAAATGCTCCCACAAGCTTCAAGGTTGACTTTACTTAAATTAATTCTCTCAACTTTTAATATCTATCACGTGTCCTATGTCAAGCTCCCTAAATCCATTTGTAAGGCTATTGATGTTGTGTTGATTTCTTTTGAGGGGTAGTGAAAATTCTCAGTATTTGCATTTAAAAAACAAGAATATTCATTTTTTGTCAATCAATCAAGGTGGCATGGGGCTTTAATAAACATCTTTGGTAAACAAATCTTTGTTAGCTAAGAAAATTTTGAGAATTATAAATGTTGATGGCAACTCCTTGATGTCTACTACTCTGAAGGTCAAATATATTAATCTCAATTCATCTTCCATCATCGAAAAAACCCTATAATATTCTTGGTTGTGGAAAGGAATCTATTCTTTTGCTGACTTGATAATATCTAACTTATAATGGAGAGTAGGCTCTGGCACAAATATCTCTTTATGGGACCCCTTATGGTTTCAACCAACTTTTTCCTCTACTTTTCTGCCCTCTTCCACCTCTTCTTCTAAGCTTCTTCACCTCTTGTTCAAGAGCTCATTCTACATCATTTTGATGGGTAGTCTGGTAAAGAATGGAATTCAACTTATTCACTTTCTTTATGACCCTAGGTTTTTAGATTTGATCCTCAATACTCCTCTTTCTTTTACTTAACAAGTAGATCGGCAATGTTTTATTGAATTAAGTTCAAGTGAGTATATTGTTAAAAAAGGGTTTCGAATTGCTTTTCAACAAAGAAATTCTAATCCATTGATGAATTTTCCTTATTGGAAATCATTTTAGCAACTACACTTGACTTTAAAAATGGAAGTTACTTAATAGAGCTCTCCCAACTAGTGATATTTTTAGAGAGCATCATCTTGTTAATACCAATTTGTGTCCTTTTGGTTGTCAATGTGAGGAGTCTATTGATCATGTTTTTGCTGATTGTGCACCAGCCTATTCCCTTTGAATATTCAAACATCAAATTTCTAAGATGTCAGTTTGATCTCTTAGTTAGTATCTACTTTCAAGGAACTTTACAAGGGCTCACATTTTGATTTGATCCATCATTTCATCATTTTAATCAATCAGCTATAGTTGTTGAGGAACTCTATCACCAATCAAGGTTTAGTTCCTAACTTGATCTTTTGCCAAGAGATTTCAAGAGTCAATGATACTTTTTTTATCATATTTTTGTTGGCCTTCTCCCCTAATATCATGATTATTTTCTTCATTAAATTCTCATATGGTCTGATCTCATTTGATTATTGTACCTACTTTTAAGCAATGGACAATTTGGCTCATGAAACTCAAAATGCATGGAAAGTCTTTCTACTTTATTGGAATCTACTTCAACTCTCAACTCATTAACAGTAAGTTGGTGAAGAAATAGTCTCAAGATGCATCTCAGTTTATTTTCATTTGTCTAAGGGTAGCTCTTTGGTGGATTAACTCCATCTGCACTCAACATGCTCTCCTTAATATTGTTGTTCAAATTAATAGCGTTAATAAGCAATATTTTCCACTTGTAGCATTCTCAAGATGTGGTTCTAGCACTATCATCTTAGACATTGATCATTTGCTTCATTAATTTCAACATCATCAATTCCAAGTAGTCTAGGAGGATTTATTTTATTCTATATTAAGTTTTTCTCCTTGATTGTTTTGTAATAGTTTAGCCTAGAGACATTTTTCTATACATTATGTTTATAACTTTATCCTAATATAGAAAAAAATTTCATTTTAGTGTCAAAGTCCTACATTGGATTTTCAAAATGTATTGGGCTTTATTGAAAAATAAGAAGCTAATATGGTCATCAATTGAAGTTCTCCAACAAAAAGAAAAAGTTTGGGCCAAGTTGAGAGTTTAGCATTTTTTGCATTTTAGGCAAATATTGGTTACTTGAAGAATTCGAGCTAAACCTAATCCTAAATAAGCTTAGTTCAGATATCCAAATTTTTTATTATTAATAAAATAAAATTAATCTTCACCCTAACCTTCACTTAGCACTAAAAAGCTATCTTACATACTCTCATTCTCACCCCTTTTATTTTTATTTCATTGCTTGATATTTTGGAAAATTTGGGAGTATTATCATCACCCCTCCAAATTAGTCCAAACCTACCTATGTTAGACCATTATTTACATTTTACACTCCTAAATGAAGTTTCAATGTTCTAATGATAGTTTGTTTTGGATATTTGTTTTTGAAAACATTAAAGAAAAAATAAACACAAATGACTACTTTATATACTTTCATTTTTACTCTTTCAAGGCTTGTCCTCACATTAATAAGGGTAGAAAAAAGTACATTGTGATATTATTTTTCTAGAAAAATCTTAATTTTTTAAGCTAAAATTTGAAATTAGCTAAAAAAGAGAAAACATAAAATAATATTTAATAATTAGGGTCAGTCTAAATAAGCTATAAAGCCCAAGGCATTAGAGTTAGACTTAGTTATATCTGCTTTTTTATATGTCAAGGTATTTTAAACCCAGCCAAGCTAAAACAATATTTCATTTTTATATAGTTTAAATGATATTCTTAAAGGGTTAAAGATCATTTTTTCATAAGCGGAGCACTGGGCACCCTATATTGAAGGGTAAATCAATGTCCTCCTTAAATAATTTTTAATAAACAAAATCGCCCTTCCGTCAAAGACTTATCATATTCTCTATTATCTGCTAATATAAAATAATCATAGGGCTCTTATAGTGACAAGGCATTTTGATCCATTTTACTACTGTTTCACCTCTAAAATCAAGCCTGGTTCTAGCCACTGCACTTCCAACCCTTTTGGCCCTCGTCAGATGATCAAAATGAGTCAAAATACCTTGATAACACTGTATGTGAGTTTCACAACTATTTTATATTAACATATAATGGAGAAGATGATAGGTCTCTGATAGAAGAATAATTTTGCTCTTAAAAAAATTACTTAGGGGGATATTATTCCACTTCTCAATACAGGGTGTCTAATGTTCCTCATAAAAAGGGTTAGTGGGGAAAATGGTCTTTAATGTTATGATAGGCCAGCACCTAAGAGGGGGTGAATTGGGTGACACTTAAAAACTTTTGAAAACTTAAAAGAGTGAAGAATTTTAGTGTGAAGGAAGAAGATGAGACACTCAAAATTTATATTAGTTCAACCTCAAACTTGGCCTATATTTAGTCCTTAAGATCACACTTGAGATTTTCAACTAAGTTCACAAGCTTTAATGGGTGCTTGCCACCACAGTACAACTCTCAAGACTTAACTTATCTTGAATAACTCAACAAACTTTGCTACAATCTAGCAAGTTATTACAAATACTTGAAAAAATACCTTTTCAAGATTTCTGAAGATTAAAATAAGTTTTTGCAGAAAACTCTCTTAAAGAGTAGATGGAATTACAATTGAAAACTTATAAACTTGTGAGAACTTTTCACAATTCTTTTAAAAAATAATGAATGAATGCAAGATGTAAAAGCATAATTTGAAAGCTTTTCAAATGCTCAAATAAATATTAGTTTGCTTAAGGATCTTTTTTTTTTAAGTTTTGGCTCAAAATGAATCATATATATGGTTTTGGTATTTGATAAACCGCTAAAACAATGATTCTATCCATTGGTGCAATTTCTTGTGAGTGACAAGCAGAATCACTCGTGAAATTGCACTTGGCTTGTTCTAGATATGTATATGTGATCAATCACGTGTGAACTCTATAAACACTTACGCGTGGTTTTGCACTTATGAATAAGCATTCAGTTTTGTGTGCTAAAACTCATGTGGAACCTCTTTGCTCTCACGCATTGTTTTACATCTTTGAATATGCATTCATTTCTGTGTGCTAAAACTTGTGAGCAAACCTTTAGTTTTCACCTGTGGTTTTGCACATAAGAAGCCAACATCAATTATGTATGATAAATTATATTGAAACCTCTTTCATCTCATGTGTGAAATGGTTGAAAGAATGCTAAAGCCAATTCTTGTGAACAAAACTTGTGTAGAATCAAAAGGTTATCACACATGAAATAACCAAATTCAGACTTACTCTATACGGGATGACAAATCACGCGTGGATCACATATTCATTCATGCCTGAAATTGCAGGTAATAATGCACAAGCTAGTCTGGGTTTATTCTCACGTGTGAAACTGCATATAACTCAAGCGAGATTTTGCATGACCAAGAAATATGGATTTGTGAATCAATGATCATACAAGTGAACAAATTGAACTTGTCTTGAGATGTCTTAAGACTTAATAAGGCAAAATATGATTGTGCAATGGGTGACAAATCACGCGTGGCTACAATCAGACTCACACATGAAACTGCATTTTGATACAAAGTAATGAAACATAGTTGCTAAAACTTGTGTAGACAACAATGGCTCTCAACCATGATTTTACATATAGAAGCAATACTTAAGGCATCACATAACACAAGTGACAAATTACATGTGAATTACTTCTTGACTCTGATGTGATTCTTTAGTCAGTGTGCCTAACCTATAGATTCTCATAAGTGACTTGCAGAATCACGCATGATTCTGTACCATACTGCAATTAGCCATTATGAATTTTAACAAACAAAAAAGACATTGTTTGTAAGCTTTAATACACTTAGATGAGTCTTAATGCTTATAAATGAGACATAGATGCATTCATTTTAATGATTATAAAAAATGATTAAGCTCTCAAAGTTTTCACATTGAATCTAAGAGAATTTAAATAACTTATTATAAACATCTTCATCTTCTCTTGATTCTTTATGCTCTTGAAATTTTGTTTTCATCTATAATTATTTATATCTGCACACATAATAAATACCTCTTTTTTTAGTTTTGTAATCATCAAAACATATGATCCAACATTTAACCCTATTCTTGAATCTTGAAGGAGCACGATAGCCTTATATAAATAACAAAGTATCCATCTCATATTTCCATTAGTTATATTTTTCATACTAATATTTATATCATATTAATTAATAAAGATAATTAAATTTTTTAAGCAAGTAAAGTGACATTTTTTTTGGTTGAAGTCCTAATTTATACCAAAACTTTTTTTTAAAAGCAGGGGATATCATATAGTGAAGCGTGGGATAATATCTCTCCTAAATATATTTTTTTAAGAAGCAATATTGTCCCTATGTAAATATTTGTTGATTTGATTTTTAGTTGATCTAAGAAATTATAGAGAAGGACTTAGAAATTTATAGAAAAGGACCCAAAAATTATATAAAAAAATCTTATAAGAAAATTAATGCCAAGTAAGTCCTTTAAATTATAAATAAATTTCAATATATTAATGTTATTTTATACCCATATAAAATATGAAAATATCATTTTAACCAACACTTTGATTAACTACCGGGTGCCAAATCACCAACACTGTCACTAATTAATTAAAAAAAATATTATTTATTTTCATAAAATCCTGTAAAAATATTTAAACAATTTAATATTTAATAATTTAAATATTATTATTTATAATTATTCATCCAAAATTTATACATAATTTTTTAAATATTAACAATGCAACAAGTTTTTTTTTTGAAATTTATACATAATTTGTAAATTAAAATGGTGTAATAAATTATAAGTCTTTTTCTAAAATTAATAAGTTCTTCTTCATAAATTTGTATATCTGAAAAATTAACTTGTAAATTATGTGCGAAGATTTTTAAATAATAATAATATCTAAATTCTCAAATATTAAAGTATTACTGGAACATAGGGGAGTGGAATGGAATATTTCATTATTTGAGAGTTATATTAGAGGAATGAATTATTTATTTAATCATTGTTTAAGAATTATTATAAAATTACTTTCTTCGTTCAAAAATATAAGGCATTTCTAACTGAAACTCATTTTTTATTAAAGTAGTTACCTACTTTTTAACTAACCATCTCTTTTATATTTATTCTTATTAAACACTCTAAAATAAATATAAAGTTATTATCAATAGGAGCATTTTAAAAAAAAGGCAATAATTACATCTTGAAAAACTAAAAAAGCCTTGCATTTTTAAATATCCAACTCCTCAAAAAATATTTTATATTTTTAAATAGAGGGAATAATATGTTTGAGTTAGCTATAATTATGTTTTTCAATTTTAAGATGAAATGGAGTGAAAGAGTGAGGAGAGATGAGAAAGATGGGAATAATTATGTAAAAATGTTATTTATATAAAACCATTATATTCTCAACCCCCAAATTAGGGTAGGAAAAATTGGATTTAGGATGGCTAAAGATGACTTGAAAAGTCATTCCAAGCCATTCCACTCATTTTTTAAAACATTATTTCAGATAATGATATAAAATTTTTAACCATTTTACTCTATTTCATTCTATCCCAAAAACCTCCCAAACAATACCTTAGTAGCCAGTCAAAATGATTGATTGAAATGATATTTTGTTTTTTTTTATATGGGTAAGAAATAATATCAATCCATTATAATTTATTCGTAATTTAAGAGACTTAATTAATATTAATTTTTTTTATTAAGGTCCTTTTATCTAATCTTTTGGATCATTTTTCTATAATTTTTTGCGTTATTTTTTATAATTTTTTAGATTATTTAACAGTCAAATTAATGGACAATTAATATAGGAAAAATATTGC
Organism: Prosopis cineraria; assembly: GCF_029017545.1. Lineage (NCBI taxonomy): Eukaryota > Viridiplantae > Streptophyta > Magnoliopsida > Fabales > Fabaceae > Prosopis > Prosopis cineraria. The sequence goes on along the minus strand of NW_026555344.1, from coordinate 25,751,933 downwards.
TCTTTAAAAAAATATATTTAAGGAGAACATTGCAGCTTTTCATTCCAAAAAAAAAGGAGTAAATTTTAAATCTTTAATCCTTTTTAGGTTGCATTCTTCACGTCGCACTCCATTTTTCTCTTATTGTTAAAGCCTGCAATTAATCTTGTTCGGTAGAATCTTTAAATAAAATGTTATCAAAGTTAATTGTGGACTTTAAAAAAATGAGGTCATATGTAATGAAATGAGAAACGAGTGATCCTAATTTTTATGGACTTAGCTTTTAATAGCTTAAGAAAAATTATCATTTTCTGAACCCAACTATTTTAACAGGGGTCAAGGCTAGACTTATAAGTTTGTTTGTTTTTTAAATTTTTAAAAATTATAATTTTCAATTATAATAATTTATAATTTTTTAAATATAAGTTATAATATTCAAAAATTAAAAATAAATAATATAAATTTTTATATTAAAGTTTAAACTTATATTCTAAAATTTAAATTCTATTTAAAAAATTTAAAAAATATTTTATTTTTTAGGATTAAAAGTAAAACGAGTTTAAAAAATTGCTTGAGCCTTTTTTTTATAGTTTATTAGGATCAGATTTTAAAGCTCAATTTTTTTAAAAAAAATTACTTTTTTAATTCAAACCTTTAAAAAACAGGTTTAAATGGGCATTTTATTGGGCTCTATTTTTATTTTTTGACTCTATATACAATTGTCCTAAGAATTTAGTATATTTTAGCATTTATATATTTCTAATCTGCAAAAATATCATTAAAAATAAAAATTTTTAAGCGAATTGAGTATTAAGCAGCAATGGCAATAATATTAATAATAATATTTGTCTGGCAAGCTATAGTTGCATTCTTCCCCGGGTGATTCCACCGATTTCCATTTTCCTCTTATCGTTTTAGCCCTCGGTCTGTTCAGATAGTGCAAGCTTCAACATCCCGCGCCCCTTCTCGCGGTATAGAACGCCGTTGTCTAGCAGGTTGGTTGGTCTTTTGCCATTACATGAATTCTGATTATGTTCTTTTGAATCTCGTTCTTTCTCTCATGGCTATCATCAATGTTTGATTTGGTCCTGTTTCTGCACATCAGCGGAGCATGCGCATGGCGATCTTGGGAGGATCACCATGGACAAAGATAAGGGCTTTTCCCTTTGAGATTGCGCCTCCGATTCTACATCAGTCTAATCTCTTTTACAGGCGAAGAGTCATCCACTTCCGAAGGAGCTTTTCAGTCTCTGCCTTTTCTGTTCCTGAGCAGAGAGCCGAAGGAGCAGTTCGCGTTCGATTTGCACCTTCACCTACTGGGAACCTTCATGTTGGTGGGGCGCGAACAGCCTTGTTTAATTACTTGTTTGCTAGGTTGGATTTAGTGTCGGTTTTTCCCCCCCCCTTCTTTTTCCTCTTTTTCCTTTCCCCGCATTGTTCTGATGTGTTTTCAGGTCCAAAGGCGGGAAGTTTGTTTTGAGAATTGAAGATACTGACTTGGAGAGGTCTACAAAGGAGTCTGAGGAAGCCATGTTGAAAGATCTTTCTTGGCTTGGTCTTGATTGGGATGAAGGTATATGCTGCAATACATAGTTCACTCTTAATTTGGAATGTACCAGTTCCTGGATCTACTTGAGTTCGTACCATGTTTGGTATCTCTCTTAGTAGAACTCCCCCCTCTCAAAGCTCTCTTAGTGGACATTTATTCATAATTCTAGGATGTGAACCTTTCAGGTCCTGGTGTTGGTGGAGATTATGGACCATATAGGCAGTCTGAGAGGAATTCTTTGTACCAACATTATGCTGATAAACTTTTGCAGTCTGGTGATGTCTTTCGCTGCTTCTGCTCTAATGAGGTATTCGACTTCTAGCTGCGAATCTTTTTTCATGGCAATGCTGAACTTTTTCTTGTCACATTTTATGTGGGAACTCATCTTGTGTTTCAAAATATCTGTTTAGTGCACTTTGACTTGTTGGATTTAACTTAAACAAGTGATTAACAATGGACTTTCAGAAATATCATTAGATTTCAGTTGATTCCCCATTTTTTTTTATAAAATAATAAAATTTATGAGAAGGATGATTTTCATTAATAAATAAACTATATGTATAGTTACAAGTATCATCAAAGTATAAAATTATTGCAGCCATTTCATTACTATGGTAGTAAACAGACATAGAAGAATCTGATATTTTACCTGTAAATCCAAGGGATCGAGTATATGTTTCAAAATTATGAAGTCAAGCTTGTGGAGCTTGCTTGAAGCCATAAGGAGTTTCTTGGATCTTGCAAACACAACGAGCAAACTTCCAATGAATAACTCCTTGTAAGAATTCGGTGAAGAAAAAACATTCTTCAAGTTTGGCTTCCAAAGAACCTATTTGTATGGTAATCTAAGAGAAGAATTTTTATTGCTGGGGGGTTTTTGACTTCAGGAGACTGGAGAGTACATTTGGATGCCATGTTGAGAGAAGGCTTGAGCAATAAAGTGAGCTTTATATCAATCTGAGGAAGAATGTTGTTGGGTGAAGAAATCAAAGCAATAAGGAGATTCATTTCTTGGGGGGTGGGTGTTTCTTTTACACCAAGTGATTTCAATTGAGAGGTGTTTCTTGAAGTGGCTATCACTAAGGAGAGTCAAATTTCAAATCAAGGAATTATTTTGCATAATTATCAATATTTTGGGACTTGGGGAAGAATTATGAGTTGGTTCAGAAGAGTTGTAATGTTGGTAAATATTTAGGTTTGCAAACTTGATTTAGGTGTTTGAGAAGAAACTGATTGGCAAACAGATGAGGAGGGTGAAGAAATTGGAGTTTGATTAATATTTGAAAATCATGACATGTTGGATGATGCATAGTTAGATGAGTAAAGATAAGGGGATATTTTGAGATTTGACCAAGTATCTTGTTGATTGACTTTATGACAATTGTTTTCTATATTAACCCAAACACACCTTTTGCTTCCATGAACATGGTTGTAATATCAGTTGATTTATAAAGTTGATTTATAACTTTCTGGTGAAAGCAGGTTTCTTGTTTGCTTTTAAGCACCAACTGGTAATTGAGATGATAGTAAGGGATTTTGAAGCCATGGCTTAGAAGTTTGCTATTTTTGTATTCTGCAATTTGTTGATGCTTGATTGCTTGATTGCAATTGCCCCATGAATACTTCTTGATTTATGTTGATCTTATCAGGAATTAGAAAAAATGAAGGAGATTGCTAAACTACAGCAACTGCCTCCGGTATACACTGGTAAATGGGCCAGTGCAAGTGACGAGGAAGTGCAAGAAGAGCTGGAAAAGGGGATCCCTTACACATACCGATTTCGTGTTCCAAAAGGAAGTTTAAAAATTAATGATCTCATCAGAGGTGAAGTGAGTTTTGTCATCCATTTTTCATCATTGTCTACTTATTAGTTCCGTTAAACTAAATGCCAAATTCTATGCTTGTGTTGATGAATTATGGATTGCCAACTTTAAAACAGGCAAATGATAACACTTATTGGTGCATCTGATTTGTGTGGTTGCTGATTTTTTTCCTTTTGTATTTTGATATTGGTATGCCCCATTGCATAATTTTCCATAATACTTTATCTTATATTTTGCACGTTTTTCCCCTAGAAGTGAGGTTTCAGACTGTCTTAAAAAATTGGATTCTCATACATGAAAAAAAGTGCTAGTCTTTACTGTTGTGTAGACAAATTATGATAGAAAGAGAAGGACAAATTTCTGACATGTCTATTAGTAGAACTCTGACTAGGTATTAACTTTGGTAGTGTCTTGAAGGTTAGTTGGAATTTGGATACCCTTGGAGATTTTGTGATCATGAGAAGCAACGGTCAGCCTGTTTACAATTTTTGTGTAACGGTGGATGATGCAACCATGGCTATTTCCCACGTTATCAGGTAGTTATTTTAATTTGACTAAATCACATTTTAGTGCCTGAAAAATATCACTGATTAGAATGTCCTGAGTAGAGAGTAGTTTATAGTTTAATCCGAATTTTATTTATTTGGAATCAATACAGTTCATTGTTAGATCAAAAAAGGACTATGCTGCACCAAAATCAAGAAAATTGAGGAATCAACTGTACATTATATATATATATATATTAGGGGAAACTTAGGACTGATACTTTTTAGGGATCAAATTAAGAATTTAATCTGAAAATTTCTTAGTCAATTATTTTTTGTTATCCCTGATATGTTTCAGCTATCAATGGCAATTCCATTTTTCAATATGATTATTTGATCGCTGTTAATTCCATGAAACTTTTGAGAATGCAGGGCGGAGGAACATTTACCAAACACACTGAGGCAGGCGTTAATATACAAGGCAAGTACACGCCCTATAGTTGTTCTTTCATAGAAGATATTTTGTCTAAAATTTTTACATATTCTGCAATGTTTTCTTTCTGAAATATTTAGCCAACCCCAGATTAAATGAGGTTAATTGGTATATTTCTTTTGAATACGAAAAGGCTAGATCCACATATATAGGTAAGTCTTTGATCCAAAGTTCTATTAGAGGGAACTAAGCAAGTATCTCATTCAATAGCTCTCACGACCGGGAGAATCTCTGCAAATAGAACTCTGATTAATCAAAAGTGAGTCTGTACATCATAACTACCTTCAGATACATAGACAATAAAAATAATAACTATCCCCTCCAAATAACATCCTACTATTAAGTGCCAACATGATCTAGGAATAACTGTAACCTCATTCTCCATGTTGCAGCTCTGTGCTCTCCGCTCCCTCATGCTGCAACTACTCTCCCTGCTGAAGTGGAGGTTGACAAGGAATATGTTCTAACGTGATACTCCTAGAATAAGTAAGCAATGGACGCCTATCAGGTTGATAGACTACACATAAATCATGAGAAAGTAGAATGTCTCCAAACAGTCACTTTGGTTTATTTCTTAGACTAAGCTTAAATTTTGGTTTTATAAAAAAAGAATTGTAACTATAAAATATTTAAATTTAACACAAACAACAGAGGGCGTATTCAGTATCTGTTCTTGAGAAAACTTTTTTGTTACTGAAAACCCAAAAGTTTTATTGAGCCCAGTTGTGCTGCCCCAAATCAATTCAAAATATTTAATTATTTGGGCTGTAACCCAAAATCTGATCAAAATGTTTTTTTATTGTTACTTTCTTTAAAAAAAGCAGTCTTTTGTTTTTATTTATTTACTTTTTCTGGATGACAGTGGAACTTACAGATGGATAAGAAAGATACATATGAAGAGATTTGGCATTCTCAAAATAAAACAAAGTTTGGGATAGAAACAAGTTAAATTGAAAAAGAAAGTAAATCATACAGCTAAAACGCTTCAGCATATCCAATAGGAACACTGCCCATAGAGACTGCTTTAGTCGATTGCTTCAGTGAAGCTGCAAATAGAAACCCTTGTCCAGAGGTCATACAATGGAGCACTTCGAAAAAATAAGCATCCAGCTCTAGCCATACATTACAAATTCATGAACTGCTTATTGCCACAAGGTTCCTCCATCCTTTTTACTCCCTGTGTAAGGAGAAACTGGTCTAAGTCCTGTAAACATAACCAGTTCTCACCAAGAATGCCGAACAACTTAATTCCACAAGAAAACGGCCAGTTGACACTGTTGAATGAGCTGCAGTGCACTATGCACGACTATTATACTTGGGTTCACAAATTGCAATATGCCATTTATGTTAATTATTGACTATTGATTGCTGTTGTCCAATTAAAAAATTTGTCTTTTGGTGTGGCTTTTAAATTTTGAGAGGGTTTTTTTTTTTAAATTGGAACACCATCATAGGAGAAGGGATAATGAAATGAAAGCAAGATTTACTAGAATATACACTGGCAAAATCTAAATTCAAAATTCTTAAATTGGGTATGCTGTGGAGAGGCAAAAATATTTCTAATTTATTCATAACAGGGACAATGAAATGAAAGCAAGATTTACTAGAATATACACCAGCAAAATCTGAAGTCAAAATTCTTAAATTGGTTACACTGTCAAGAGGCAAAAATATTTCTAATTTATTCATAACTCTTCCTGTAAGATGGCTTGCAAACTGATAGTTGCCAAAAAACAAGAAATCCTGCATTAAACAGAACCAAAATACATACTCCCTCTGCCTCATTTACTGAGATTTTTTTTTTGATAAAATTGCAAATACCAATAAAGTCAATCAAATTTAGTTTGGAATCTTAATTTGTCCCAAAAAAAATATAAACTTTCAAAACTACCATTTATTTGGTATGGGAGAGAGAAAGAAATATATTTAAGGAGTGAAATAATGAGGGGTAATTTTGGAATGAGCTCAATTAGCAAATCATAATTTTTGTCAAAGCATATTATATTTTGGGACATCAAATCACTCCAAGAAACATCTTATAAAATAGGGTGGAGGGAGTATATAATTAACACAGAAGGCACTGTAGATTTATTGTTTTACCCTATTTGCATGCAATTTTTAGAATAAACTTTACGCCCCACACAGATTAAGCCTAGTTAAACAGAAATAATAAACTGCAGCATCATACAAAGATATCTTTTTTTTGTTTTTTTTTTAAATAAAACAGCACACAGCTTTAGACGCCAAAATATTAGAAATGGTGGAAGGTCCTAGCATTAGAATAACATGTGAAATTAACCGGGGTGTAATTTATTTGTGCATGAATGATTTTTGCAGGCACTAGGATTCAGCATGCCTCACTTTGCACATGTCTCTCTTATTCTAGCTCCTGATCGTAGTAAATTATCAAAACGACATGGTGCAACATCAGTCGGTCAGGTGTGTTGATCATTTCCATATTTTATATGCATTCAATTATTTGTGAGGTCTCTGTTGATTGGTTTCCTTAATTTTCTTAGTTTATTCTCCAAAAGCTTCTTCTATGATATGGATTATGTTTGTGAAAATCTAATATCTGCTCACAGTTCAGGGAGATGGGATACCTACCTCAAGCAATGGTGAATTACTTGGCCTTGTTAGGTTGGGGTGATGGAACGGAAGATGAATTTTTCACCATCGAGAAACTTGGTTAGTGAATTGTTTGAATTATACTCATGTATTAGTTGTACTAAACTACTGCTCAAACAATTTATTACTTGGGATTGATTTCATGTGTCAGTTGAAAAATTCACAATTGAGCGTGTTAACAAAAGTGGTGCTATATTTGATTCCACTAAGTTAAGGTAATTGCCTTTTTTCCTACTGGATGGGGTTTTAAATCTTGTTCCCTTTAATTTCTTATTATACACTAATTTGTATTTTGTGCCATCCATATTTCCATCATTTATTCCTGATGATGTCATGAGGATCTAGGTTGAATGCCATTTAAGTGTGATACTCATATGTTTTGAGTTTTGGATTCTGGGGAAATATATGATTCTACCATTCATTTTCACTTAACTCTTTATTGGCAACCTCAAACAACAAATTAACTAATTGTCTTCTAATTTTTCGTTGTATTCTTATGTGTATGGATATAATCTTTCAAAAACAGATGGATGAATGGTCAGCATTTAAGAGCCATTCCATCTGAAGAGTTGACTAATCTAATTGGAGAGCGCTGGAAGGCTTCAGGAATACTAGCTCTATCTGCAGGGCCCTTCATTGATGTGAGACTCTTTACTTGACTGGTTCATTTTCCGTTATAGATAGCATGAGCTTTTTTTCATTTTGAGGAATACTATATTCAGTTTAGTGCACCGAAGGCATGTCATTACTCCAAATGGCTGACCAACATGATATTGGTTACATGTTTAACTTACAGGAAGCGGTCCAGCTACTCAAGGATGGAATTGATTTGATAGTTGATGCAGACGAAGCACTTAATAACTTGCTATCTTTTCCCTTGCATTCTACTTTACAGAGGTGAAGTCTATATTCTTTTCAGGGAATCTTTTGTCTTTTTCTGTTTGTCATTAACCTCAACCTCTGATAAAATAACCAAGATTGGTTACGCACTTGTCAATTTTTGGCTGTGCCACCCATAAGTGCTTTGACTGTTAAGCTCATTGCAGTTTGTAGCAAGGTTACCTCATCCTTTTACATATGGCCTGCAGTGATGAAGCTAAATCTATCTTAGAAGATAAGCTTTCTGAATTTTCAGCCAACCTCTTGGCTGCCTATGATAGTGGTGAAGTCATGGCCGCACTTGAAGAAGGTCATGCTGGCTGGCAGAAGTGGGTGAAGGGTTTTGGCAAATCACTTGAACGCAAGGTGAGCTAAATTATATATCCACGTGTCACTGAAATGTTTTTAATAATGTCTGTTTTGCAGTATTCTTACTTAAATTAAAAGATATAAAAACTGTGAAATAGGATAAATTAGAGATTAATTATTATTTATTTCTCCTGATTTATAGGGATGTATTAGCCAAGAACATGGGGGGTAAATAAGGGATTTGATCTGATTTTATTTTTTCCCTTTATAACTGATACATGTACACTGTATATATTACACATATTGCTATGAGATACTTGACTATTTTGATCCAAAAAGCCTACATGGTATCAAAGCCAGATTTTGCCTGGCACCTGTAAGCTAGTTATTGTAGACACGTTTGAAGCGCAAAATGGGATTAGCCTTGATTGTAATAGGGACTTGTGTGTACCACACCGTTTGAAGCCTGAAAATTGGGCTGGCCCTAAAAAAAAAAACAATGGAACTTGGTGTTTGGGGCGTTTTTGATATGTAAAGCTTGTGGACTCATACTTGAGGGGGAGATTGTTAGGGTTATCTTATTCAAATGTGAATGGACATAAGACGATGTGGGAAGTCTCACATCGGATAAAGTTGGACTTATTAACTAATATATAATAAAGAGGAAGGATCCATAAACTTGACCCTTGAGGTTTTGAGTTAAGATACGACGTCTTTCCATTGTTCTTGCCTTTCTCTCCTCTTTTCCTGTTCCTAAGCAGTCGCTCCTCATTCCTAGCAAGTGGCATCAGAGCTCAGCAATTCTAACCTGGATGACTTAGAACGCAACGCTCAACGTGAGGAAAGAGCAAAGTCTAGCAACCCCAAAACCTCTTCTATAGGTCTCGGCGCTGAGATTCCTCCATTGCACACCCAAGGTGGAGCTCCCCACGGGTTGAGCTTTGCCATCGATAGGTCTTCTGTTCTGATTGTGTCCGAAAAGTTCAATGGGCAAAATTACCATGAATGGGCCTAGGTGATTAAACTCGCTGTCACAGGTTGTGGTGTGTTAGGCTTCATCACCGGTACCTTTATTGCTCTAGACAGGTCTAACGTTAAGGTCATGTTGAAGTGGGAGACTGAAAATGCGATGGTGGCTTCATGGTTGATCATAGCCATGCCCTCACAAGTTCAATGCTCATTTATGTTCTTACCGATGGTGAAAGATGTCTAGGATGTTGTTTGAGAATCATATTCGGATGGTGAGGATGGTGCTAGAATATATGATCTGAAGACAAGAAGTTCGCAGATCAAACAAGGTGATCGTGATCTCACAGAGTTCTGGTTGGAACTCGTTGCAATGTGGCAGGAGATTGATCTCAACATAGAAGAGAAGTGGTGTTATCCTTGTGATGCTGCAAGGTACAAAAAACATGTTGAGGATGAGTGGGTGTTTCAATTTTTGGCTGGTCTTCATTAGTCATTAGATGATGTTCGCAGCAGAATCTTAGCTCGCTCTCCATTACCCTTAACTCGTGATGCCTTTATTGAAGTTCGTAGAGAAGCTTCTTGTCGAAAGGTGATGCTTAATGACTCTCCTTTAGTTTCTTCTTCCTCTGAATCTTCTACTTTGGCAAGTAAAAGTCTTGATGATGGATTGAAGTAGACAAAAGGGAAGGTGTCATGTGATCACTATAAGAAAGCTGGAAATGCAAAGCACAAGTGTTGGGATCTCCTTGGGAAGCCTACTGACTGGAAACCATGCACAGGAAAGGCATGTGGGTACCAAGCTACTCCTGACAATACCTCAGACAAACCTAGTTCTATGGCCACTATCGATGGAGACCAATTAACTAAGCTCTTAGAGATGTTAAATAATCTACAATGATCAAAAGCTTCATCTTAGACTATACATAATGCTTCTGTGGCTAAGTAAGGTAATAGTAATTATGCTTTGAATGTATCTTTTCATAAATCCCAATGGATTGTTGATTTTGGTGCCTTAGATCATATGACTGCGAACTCCACTTTGTTCCCATCTTATTTTCCATGCAGTGGGCGTGAAAAAATTGTTACTACTAATGGAACTTCTGCTATTGCTGGAAAGGGAAGCATAAATTTTTACAATTACATTCAAATACTTCATGTTCCATATCTAGCTTGTAACTTATTGTCTATCAGCAAATTGAATGAGCAAGCCCATTGTAGTGCTCATTTTTTTCTACCCATTGCATTTTTCAGGATTTATCATTGGGGACGATGATTGGCAGTACTAAAGAATGTGACAGGCTCTTCTACCTTGATGAATCAACCATGATTAATCTTTGGTCTCGAATTCGGTGCAATCTTGTGTCCACTTCTGAGAATAATGATATTTTGTTATGGCATAAAAGAATGGGTCATCCCAATGTCCAGAATTTGAGTCATTTGTTTCCTCAATTTTCATCAAATAAAATTTCTAGTTTTCATTGCAACACTTGTGAATTGGCAAAACATCACCTTTCTTCTTTTTCGCGCTTTGATTGCAAAGCATCTAAACCATTTTCGATTATTCATAGTGATGTTTGAGGCCCTTTGCGTATTTCGAACCGAACTCAAGCTAAATGGTTCGTTACCTTTATAGATGATCATAGTTGTGCATGTTAGGTATATTTACTCAAAGAAAAATTTGAAGTGACCTCCATATTTATTGAATTCTATAGCATGATTTTCAATCAGTTTCACCCCTCAATACAAATTCTTCAATCCGATAATGGCACTGAATACCTAAACAAAAATGAGTGATTTTTTGAAAGCAAGAGGCATAGTTCATAAAATATCTTGTGCAAATAGCCCTCAACAAAATGGAATTTCCGAGCGGAAAAATAAACACTTACTTAAAGTTGCCCATGCCTTTGTTTACTACTTAGATGCCAAATTTTTTTTTGGGGTGATGCTATTCTAACTGCCACCTATCTTATCAACCATATGCCAAGCAAGGTCTTATCCTACATAACCCCTCCCATTATGAATATTTGGGTGTTTAGCCTTTGTTCATCTTAAATCCACATCCAAACTTGAACCTAGGGCTGTAAAATGTATGTTTATTAGATACTCTTTCTCTCAAAAAGGTTATAAATGTTTTGTCCCTTTTTCCAAACGTCTCTTTGTTAGTCATGATGTCACCTCCAAAAATGAGTCCTTCTATACTACTACTTCAATTCAGGGGGAGAACTGGAATGAATTTCACTCTCTTGTTCCCATTCTTTCATCTTTCCTTGAACCTGTGTCTATTTTGTTCATTCCAAAAGCAAAAGAAAATGCAGGTGTAGAGGACGAGGACATAAGTGCCCCAGAGAAAGAGCTCAAAGTATACAAACAAAGGGCGATGTAAGGGACTACACCTCTCATATTGAAGGCAGGCCCTTATTTAGACTCGGTGAAAGATTCTGCAAAGGGAAATGAGAATATCACGAAAATTGTAGATGATGATGTAGGGGAGAATTCAATTGCATTAGAAAGTGATTTGAACATGCCCATTACCCTCAAGAAGAAACCCCCAGTTTGTACACAACACGCAATTCAGAAACATGTGACATATGAAGCTTTATCTCCTGGTGATAAGAACTTAGAATAGTAGGGATTAGGAAGAGTAATCTACTAAGTTAGCTAGAGCAAGGATCTCACTCTAAATAACTTAACAGCCAAGTAGAAGAATCACCAGAGGAGTCACGGGTTTATTTCTTCATTCTTATCCTATTGTGTATGGGAGCTAGGATATTTAAAATAAAAGAGTGCAACTAAGTGATTCAAATAATGCAAGATACTAGCCTAAAAATTAGGAACTACTATGTAGGAACCTCCCTAACAACCTTGAGGTCCTATTATTTGGCAACTAATTCTTAAAACAGAATAACAATTCAAATAACAATTAAAATAACAGCAATAATTAATTTAAATCAGATAAATCCCTTAAAGCATGCATGACAGCATCAGTTTCAACTATCTTCCTCTTCTTTCTACGATGATAAGTTATTAGAGGTCTCCTCAACTGACTTGGATCCTTATCACCTGAGTATTAAGCCTTCATTGCAAAACATTGATAAGGTCGGTATCTTGAATAACATCCAAGAAGCCTTGAAATCCCCAGGATGGAGAGAAGCTGTCTTGGAGGAAATGAAAGCACTGGAAGAAAATGGGAGGTGGGAAGTTGTGAATAAACCAACGAACAAGAAGCTTGTGAGTTGTAAGTGGGTGTTCACCTTAAAGTACAATGCAGATGGGAATCTCGAAAAATTGAAGGCTCGATTGGTGGCTAGGGGATTCACACAGATATATGGTATCAACTATCAGGAAACCTTTGCACCTATGGCCATTAGGGTGCTGTTATTTATAGCAGCAACTCTTGATTGGCCATTACACCAGCTGGACATTAAGAATGCTTTTTTAAATGGAGATTTGAAAGAGGAAGTTTATATGACCTTGTCACTTAGCTTTGATAAAGGAAAAGGTGATAACGTATGTAGGCTAAAGAAATCCTTGTATGGGTTCAAACAGTGGCCTAAAGCGTGGTTTGATAGGTTCTCACAAGTCCTAAAGTCTCAGGGCTACAAACAAGCACTATCAGATCACGCCATGTTTGTCAAATTGGAGAGAGGTAAGAGATGTATTCTCATTGTGTATATTGATGATATAATTATCTTTGGTGAGCACAGTGAGGAAATAATGAAAATCAAGATTGGACTAAGTAAAGAATTCAAGGTCAAGGACCTTAAAGTTAAAATACGTCTTAGGAATGAAAGTTGCAAAATCAAAGAAGGGAATATATGTATCTCAAAGAAAATACATACTTGATCTCTTAAAAGAGACAAGAATGTTAGGGTGTAAACCTGTTGAAAGACCTATTTTGTTCCAAAGAAGAGGCAGGCATCTAGAACAACAGAATAACACTCCGATGAAGAAACTGAACTAGTTGAAGAAGATGAGGAGAAAGAGAAACCAGCTGATGAAGAGAGATATCAGAGGCTGGTACGAAAAACTTATCTACCTCTCCCACACGACCTGATATAGCTTTCATAGTGAGTTTAGCTAGTCAGTATATGTGTGAGCCAAAGGACAAACACATGGACATGACATACAGGATCCTAAGTTATTTAAAGGGCACCCTTGGTAAGGGCTTGTTGTTCCAAAAACAAGAATGGAGAACCATAGAAGTATGCACTAATGCTAATTGGGGTGGACATCATTCAAATAGAAGATCTACTTTTGGTTATTCTTCATTTGTGTGGGGAAATCTAGTTACTTGAAAGAGTTAGAAGCAAAGAGTTGTCTCCAAAAGTAGTGCTGAATTTGAGTTAAGGGCTTTAGCTCAAGGTATAATGGAAGAAATATGATTAAAGAGGGTGCTAGAAGAAATCCATGTCAGGTTAGACCTACCACTGAAATTGTACTATGACAACAAGGCTGCCATAATTATGGGTTTAAACTCAGTATAGCATGAGAGTTCAAAAACATGTAGAGATTGATAGACATTTTATCAAGGAGAAGGTACATGGGATTATTTGTTTGACTTTCCTCCTAACAAACTTTCAAACAGTAGATATGTTGACCAAGGGGTTACATAAACCCGCATTTGAGAATTGTATGAGTAAGTTGGACATGATTAGCATCTATGATTCAACTTAAGGGGAAGTGTGAAATAGGATAAATTAGAGATTAATTATTATTTATTACTCCTCATTCATAGGGATGTAATTAGCCAAGAATATGGGGGGGTAAATAAGGGATTTGATCTGATTTTATTTTTTTTCCTTTATAACTGATACATGTACACTGTATATATTACGCATATTGCTATGAGATACTCGACTATTCTGATCCAAAAAGCCTACAAAAACATCTTTTTCAATGCCCCTCATTTCATTATCTACTTAAGCTTCTTTGGAAACATGATATGTGCACTTCTAACATCTACCAACCTTTGCTAATGCTCTTTTTAGTCCTATTTATAAGACATTTTTAATCAAATCATTCTGATTGAGAAGGTTAAAATTAGTTCAGAGTCCTGATTTAAAAAAAAAATTATAGAAATCCCAAATTACCCTTGATTAAATTTAATAACCTTACCTTTAAATATTAAAGTCAAACATGCCATCTAAATGAACTTATTGGATATGTGGGAATTTTTGAAAACAACTCATTAATGCTTCTTCATCAAGTTTTATAAGGTGTCTTATATTAAAGACCAAGCAAATAATTAAGGATTAGATGGAGTAACTTTTAAAAGGTTACTGCTAAGTGCTCTCTCCATCCCACTTTATAAGACAATTTTAGGCAAAATTATACATACCAATAAAGCTTATTAAATACATTTTGTAACTTTATTTTTTCCGAAACAAAAATATAAATTCCAAAAAATACCCTTCATCTAATGAAACATTAGAGGGAGAGTATATGGTTGAAGGATAATATTGGAAAAGGATATTTAATGAAATCTTATTTTTGTCAAATTGTCTTGTATTTTGGGACACCAAATCACCTTCAAAATTGTCTTAAGTGGGATGGAGGTAGTATTAACTATTAACTAGTAACTATTGCATTTTATAATTTTATAATCCTAGTTACCGTTACAGTAATTATCATGTTTAATTACAACAGTAGAAAGTGTGAAAGAAATACAAGGGAGGTCACGAGCAAGTATAAATGAAATTATGTTCATTTGCAATTTTCAGGGAAAATCTCTTTTCATGCCTCTCCGACTCTTATTGACCGGAAAACTTCATGGACCAAGACATGGGGGCTAGCATAATATTGCTCCATAAAGCAGGAGTGACTGGTATTGTGGCTCCAGAAGTTGGATTCGTTACACTGGATGAAAGATTTAAAATGCTCCGACAGATTAACTGGGAAACATTATCAAAAGATCAGTCTCTGAAAGAGACGGCATCGGTTTGAAACTAAGAATTCACATTCTGGGATTTATTTAGATGTGCAAGATTCTACAATTTTGTTCACTCCTCTGTTGTACCGTTTGTTCTGCAGGAGCTGTCCATTTATGTTACCAACTTGTATAATTGCGATTGCGTTTGCGACCTGAATAAAATATTTGATCTATTTTTTAGTGAAGAGGCAATTGATTTGTTTGGCTGGAAGAGTGATTCTTCTGGTCAGGCATTCGTCATGGTTGCAATTTGTTCTAATGAAATTACAAAGTGTTCGGTTGGAGTTGTTGACAATTTAAATTGTTGATTTGTCTTTTCCCGTGTGTTATTTTAGGTTTTGATTTAGATTGATTCGATCGGTAATGTGATCCTCTTTGAAAGCATTTTTGAAACCTCTGATTAAACTGGGGATATGACAAGCATTTGCACAAAGTCAAACAGTCTAAGAATGCTCAGAAGCAAGCTTTGATATCAAATTGATGCACAAATTCAAATGGAGGGAGAGAAATAGAAACATAGAGGGAGAGCAGAGGAAAGGAGGGAGAGACAGAATGAGAGAGATGGAGGGGGGGGGGGTTAGAGCTATTTGAACGCCATCAAATATTCTCTCATTCATCAAGTATGCATTACAAGTGCAAGTTTAGTCTGTTTTTCTTTTCCCTTAAAGAAACCCTAACAACTTACCAATATAAAATCAATAAAGTAAAAAGATAAAGATTTCCTTCTCAAGAAAAAAACTTACAAAATTATTAAATAACACGAAAGCAACATATTTTTTTTCTAAAATAATATTTCTCATATTTTCTATCAGCTAATTAACTTCTTTACTAGTTTATTCAAGCTAATTACCAATAATTGATCAATTTGAAGCTTAAATAGTCTGAATTTGAATATTATGTCACGCCAGTTTTATGTATAACTTGATGATGACGAATTTCAAAAATTAGCAAGATACTTTTCATGCTTAACATATTAAATGATACATTATGATACATTTTCCCGTGCATTAATTCAAAATCTGAAATTATTCACTTTAATTGTAAATATTACTACAAAATTTATCTTACATCCATACATCAATACAAACGTGTGTGTGTGTGTGTTGATGCAAGTGATTTGTAATATACAAACCAAAAGTAAAATTTTAGTCATCACTAATTCAACTCCATCTAAGCCATTGAACTATGAATCATTGCTTTTACAAATCCAAAAACTCGTAATTCTATTAACAAGGGAGGATTTTGTACGCTTCAAAATTACGAGTGATCATGTAGGTTTCTAATATTCTTAGGAGATCCATGCAACATCCATCTTCCCCGCTGGTCCCAAAAAATAAAGAAAAAAAATTTCATTTTCCTCAAATAGACCTCGTTTCCCTCCACTACAGTTTCTCCATTACACCTTCGCTAAAAATTTGAACAATTTAGATCAAATTTTAACAGTACAAATTAATCTGTGCTTTAGAAACCTATCAAATCTAAATTTGACAGTCCGAATTTGTAGTGTTCTCCCCACTGCAGTGGAAAGAAGCCACTTCTCTGGGGTATAGTGTGTTTAAGAGGACCTTCATGGTTTTACAAACACCCAATACAAATTCCAAACATACTTGTTCAAACTCAGGGAACACAAACAAGCCTGTACCTTAAATACTATTTTCCCAGCAAACGCCCATGATCAAATATAAGAGTCCATAATGATGGATGCAGCTACACAACGAAGCTGTATAAGATTACACATCTGAAGCATCTGCATAGAACTGATCCTCATTGAGTTGGCATCTCATTTTTAGGAAGAACAGTTTCCTCTGAGAATATGAATCTCTCAGTGGCACCAAACAACTTGGCTAACTGCATAATTACACTCTGTGACGAAGAATCTGAAGGCAGGACAGGTGTTGGAAGAGATGGGACACATAATGGAAGGAATTCCTTCTTATTGTTGATCGGGGCATATAGTGTTAGCACTCTCTGGCAAAAGAGGAATCTGCTCCAAATAGAAAGTGAAATAAAAAATTAACTAAGACACTTGACAAAAATTCATATAATCTCCCTCAAGGGTAAACTAATAGCCAGTTTGTTTTAAGATTTTTTTTAAAAAAAGTGATTTAATTGGACTAAACATGAGAAAGTTGTTATGCGAATTTAAACTAAACACATGAGGGATTGTTGGGGGAAAAAACACATTATTTGATAAGCTATTTGTAATAACTTATCAAAAGAAGTAAAAATGGATAATTTTTTTTTTTCCAACAAAACCTTCATGATTAGTTTAATTTCTCCGGACAACTCGAGCGTTAAACTTAACCAAAATAATTTTTTTCTTTTTTTTCAACAAACTGGTCCTAAATCTTCTAGCAGGATTTGAAGTGTTTAAACTTCATGTTACGGAACACAGCATTTTAGTCTTGAAATTAAAAAATAGATTAGCAAGTAAGGAGTCAAATAAGTTTTCCGTCAGAATTGCAACATTGGGTCATTCATGAGCAAACTTGAGATTCCAGAGTAATTAGTTATTTGCTGCTTGAAAATATGAAAAATTGAAAATCATACAATTTGCTATTTATGGAATGTATTCCAGCAATTTATCTGCGATTCTGTTTACCTTTTGATTCCTCCAGTGATTCATATAGCTTAAAGCAAATAGGATTTCAAATTACAAATTGAAATGTGGGAATATGGGAATTAGAAATAAAAAGGGGTAATTAAGGAAATTAGGGGAAAAAAGGGTAATCCGAGTATTTGGGTATATTTATATAAATAGAGTATTCTAGTGTACAGTGGGGGTGTGAATGAAATCAGCCTCTTTTCGTCTATATTTCTCTTCTTCCTCTATCAAGGTATCAAAGCCATCTCTCCGGCCATGTCTCCGCTGGAGACGCAGTCCTCGACTGAACGCGCTGGCGACTTGGAACACCACTTGGAAATGCAATCCTCATTACTTCAAAGTACTCAACAGGTTCTAGACCAACACACTAACGATATATCTGAGATTAAAACTACCTTATCTTAGTTTATGAAGGAGATTTCTGATAAGCTTACTATGCTAGCCAATCAACCATTGCATTCCCCTCCACTTCAAGTCGGTGAACCCTCCTAGCCACCTTCCCAAGCACCCTCCGTCGCTCTCCCTCGACTTACAACCTCTGTCCCTCCACCCCCAATAGCAATCCCACCACCACCCCCTATCTCTCGACCAGCAACCCCTTCTGCCTCAACACCCGCTCCCCCCATTTTCACACCACCACCTCAGTTTGGGTCCTTCCAAGGTCTCCTTCCCACACCACCCAACTCAAACTCTGTTCCTACCAAGAGTAGTAGAGTCGCATTCCCCAAATTTGATAGCAATAATTTCTGAGGATGGGCTTACCGCTGTTGCCTATTTTTGACATGGATAGAACACCCGTGACCAGCGTATTCGTCTTCTTAGCATCCACTTGGAGAACGTGCCCTGCATTAGCACTTAGCCTTCACTAAATAGAGGCATTTAGATGAGATATCTTGGGAAGACTACTTTCATTGAAATGGAAACCAAATTTGGGGATATAAAACTGCAGATGCAAGACTTTGTTGAAGAATATGAGGAGAAATTTGATGAGTTGCTTACTAAAGTTGACTTGTCAGAGGCAACAGCCATAAATTGCTTCATCGGAGGCTTGTGCAATGACGCGCAACAGGGCGTCCTTAGTCTCCAACCAACAACACTGGCCAGTGCAATGAAGATGGCTAGACGACAACTTGCTACCATTAAAGCGATTCATGACCACGCTCCGCCTTCTACGCCGCCAACTCACATGCCTTCCTCTGGGTTCTCTTCGTTCTACTCATCTGGGTCTTCTCGTTTGCCTTCTCCATTATGATCAGGTTCCAGGTCCCACTAATGACCCAGTTACTAAGCCCATATCCACCACGAGCCCATTAGCAGATAAGTTCAAACAGACCCCATCCTTCAGCACCTCTAGTTCGGCATCCTCTAGGCCTCAAAACAACTTTCAAAGAGTGAAATGGACGATCGAAGGCATAAGGGCTTGTGTTATTGGTGTGATGACAAATACAACAGTGCACGCGGTTGCCAAGATTCACAGGTCTTTTCCTTAATTGTTGAAGACAGAGCAGAGATATTTGCAAACACTCAAGAGAAGATGGCACTAGAACAAGTCGTATATTAGATATAGGTTTTAACTTTTCATCTTTGTACTAATCCTTGAGGACAAGGATCTCTTTTAGGGGGGAGTATATTGATACGTGGGAATATGGGAATTAGAAATAAAAAGGGATAATTAGAGAAATTAGGGATAAAAGGGTAATCTAGGTATTTGGGTATATTCTATATAAATAGAGTACCTAGAGTACAGTGGAGGGTGTGAATGAAATCAGCCTCTCTTTTCATCTATATTTCTCTTCTTCCTCTATCACAAATCATTATTACTTGATCTCAAACACTAGATAGTTCAGGTGCTACTTCCTGAATTGCTAGCGAAAAATCTTAGAGGAGAAAGCAAATCTTTTGGCCAAGCAATGAAGCCAAATACTTCAAGATATAGATAAGCATGGCTGTCCAGGGATCTGGAGATGCTTAATATCAATGTCAAGCAGCTCTAAGTGCAGAAGTGATCAACGATGAGGCTTTTATCCCTCAAAGTGATCAACGATGATGTCCAGAAGTTTTGTAAACAGATCCAGAAGTAGGATTTCAGTTAGAAGAGGTTTCCCACTGACTAAAGACGTAGCTTGGCATGAGAATGAAGAGAAGTTAGCAAAACAGTAAGCTCTTTCACTCTCCAAACCACAAATCAATCATCAATCAACTGACATTAATCATGAAGTACAATGAATAGCGACCAGCATAATAAGAAGATTATGCTTATAGTTAAAAAAAAAAATGGAGCTCAACAAAGCATTTATTCCAAACAATAAACAATACTTTGTCAAAAATAATGCAGTTCAACAGCGTTCATTCCCAAAACAAATAAAATAAGAGGAAACGTAAGGAAGGCCTCTCATACCTTAAAAGAAGTCGCCTATGAAGGGATCACCTAAAATCTGTCCCCAAACAGGATTAAGCATGTCTCTTGTTGCCAAAGCCAGTCCCCAGTCGTTTAATAATGATGAAAGCAGCTTCTCAGCTTTGTTGTATGTGTCCTGACAAGGAAATTGAACTCCATAAGAGACCCCCCCAGAGAGGAGAATTTCTACCTCCAAAAATAGTAAAATGAAAAAAAATAAGGTCATTTTTTAAGCACCATATCAATATTCATTGCCTGAAAGACCAAGCAGCAGACAGAAAGCTTGCAGTGGAGCTGCAGAAACATGGTGAACAGGCTCTCCCATGTATATATCGTGACCAATCAGCAGAAGCAATTGGGGGTAAACAACTAGGAAAGGAGCATAGCAACTGACTCTCCTTTCTCTTTCCAGCTATGGCCTGCAATTGGACTCTGACCAATCAATTTTCAAATGTTCTAAATGAATCCAACTTGATATTAGGATGAGAAGGAAACGATCATGATATATGAACACTTGACGTAGAGACCTAGCCCCCAATGCAATGTTTCTTTCTTAATCCAGCTTGTTTGAATGAGAAAGAACATACAATTATGATTTATGAACACTATACCTAGCCCCCAATTTGATGTTTCTTCTATTCAAGACTATTTTCAAAAGTACTTAAGACTTCACCTAGACAAGCAATTTTACCTTTCCCATTGCCTCTGATTAAAGACCGTCAAAACTTCATGTATGCAATAAAATATCCGCATGATAACAGACCCAAAATCAGTGATGATAGTGTGTTGCAATTTAACATCGAATAATTAATTTTATAACTCTTTACAGGGTTTAAACCAGTGCCATCATGTATTCCACATCAAGCTTATAATGAATATATAAATTATGTGTTTAAAAATCAGTCTCACCTCTTTATGCACAATGCTTTAATTAATACATGGATAGTGTATGTGTGTGTAAAATCACCATGTCCCCTACATCCCACCTAATTTATGCGTAAAGCTAGCGTTTCTACACCAGCATATGTCATATTCCTAAAGTTCATTATGCATACTAAAATAGAGGTAATTCTTCCTTGAATGCCTCACTGCTTTCACTGTCAATGACTAATAGAAGCGGTCTTCTTGTAAATGGTAGAAAGTCGAGATATAAATGAGTTTAATCCTGAAAAGCAATCAAGTTAAATAACATTCTAATAAGATATGACAAAATGACAGCTAAACTGATGAAGGTTAAATAAAAGGCAATGACCAATTGATCCATTCTGTCTCAAACAATTTCCTAATTTCCAATTCTAGTTGTTACAGTTGTTGAATCTTTGAGTTTTGGCTCTTCTCTCCAACCTTCCTCAACTTATTTCAACATTAGGAAGAATGATCATATGCTCTATCCCTATATATTCCAGAAAATAGTTTCCAAAAAGCAAACACATGGTCACAATGAGACCCGTTAAGAGCTTCTGCATGGATACAACATAAAAACTACATGAAACAATTTAGAAATTCATTGCAAAGAATCACTCCATGACGAGCCCCAGTCAATAAATGGGTCAAGTTCATAGAAGAAATAGGCCCTGGGGCCAGGAATGGTACTGAAGGTAAAAGGACAGCAGGCATATTGGAAGGGTTCAAGCACCCGAAAAGGAGAAGAGTGGGATAAGGGATTCCAATTATCTAGGGTTCTGTGCCCTAGGTGATGCAAGCAACTGGTAAGGCACAGAGAGTCCTTACCTCCAAAGGTCAGTAAGTGTTTTTCCCCTGCCTTTTCTCTATGTGCATGTCATCATGTGCCAATGCATAAAGAAAGAAACTTGTGTTGTTGCAATGCATGGTGGTGTATGGGAGTCTCTTAGAGCTCTGGTCAATAGCCAATTGATACGTGGGAATATGGGAGTTAGCAATAAAAAGGGGATAATTAGGGAAATTAGGTATAAAAGGGTAACTTGGGTATTTGGGTATATTCTTCTATAAATAGAGAATCTAGGGTACAGTGGAGGGTGTGAATGAAATCAGCCTCTCTTTTCGTCTTTATTCTCTTCTTCCTCTATCAAGGTATCAGAGCCATCTCTCCGGCCATGTCTCCGCTGGAGACGCGGTCCTCGACTGAACGACGCTGGTGACTTGGAACACCACTTGGAAATGCAATCCTCATTACTTCAAAGTACTCAACAGGTTCTAGACCAACACACTAACGATATATCTGAGATTAAAGCTACCTTATCTC